>NW_024070189.1:2877746-3022894 GCF_014754425.2 Oryx dammah | reverse complement strand
CATGTCCAGTTCTAACTGGACATGGAACAACAGACTGGTTCCAAATAGGAAAAGGAGTACGTCAAGGCTGTATATTGTCACCCTGCTTATTTAACTTCTATGCAGAGTACATCATGAGAAACGCTGGACTGGAAGAAACACAAGCTGGAATCAAGATTGCTGGGAGAAATATCAATAACCTCAGATATGCAGATGACACCACCCTTATGGCAGAAAGTGAAGAGGAACTAAAAAGCCTCTTGATGAAAGTGAAAAAGGAGAGTGAAAAAGTTGGCTTAAAGCTCACCATTCAGAAAACTAAGATCATGGCATCTGGTCCCATCACTTCATGGGAAATAGATGGGGAAACAGTGGAAACAGTGTCAGACTTTATTTTGGGGGGCTCCAAGATCACTGCAGATGGTGACTGCAGCCATGAAATTAAAAGATACTTACTCCTTGGAAGAAAAGTTATGACCAACCTTGATAGTATATTCAAAAGCAGAGACATTACTTTGCCGACTAAGGTTCGTCTAGTCAAGGCTATGGTTTTTCCTGTGGTCATGTATGGATGTGAGAATTGGACTGTGAAGAAGGCAGAGTGCCGAAGAATTGATGCTTTTGAACTGTGGTGTTGGAGAAGACTTTTGAGAGTCCCTTGGACTGCAAGGAGATCCAACCAGTCCATTCTAAAGGAGATCAGCCCTGGGATTTCTTTGGAAGGAATGATGCTAAAGCTGAAACTCCAGTACTTTGGCCACCTCATGCAAAGAGTTGACTCATTGGAAAAGACTCTGATGCTGGGAGCGATTGGGGGCAGGAGGAGAGGGGACGACAGAGAATGAGATGGCTGGATGGCATCACGGACTCGATGGATGCAAGTCTGAGTGAACTCCGGGAGATGGTGATGGACAGGGAGGCCTGGCGTGCTGCTAGTCATGGGGTTGCAAAGAGTCAGACACGACTGAGCGACTGAACTGAACTGAACTGATGGGACCAGATGCCATGATTTTAGTTTTCTGAATGTGGAGTTTTAAGCCAATGTTTTCACTCTCCTCTTCCACTTTCATCAAGAGGCTCTTTAGTTCCTCTTCACTTTCTGCCAGAAGGGTGGTGTCATCTGCATACATGAGGTTATTGATATTTCTCCCAGCAATCTTCATTCCAGCTTGTGCTTCATCCAGCCCCACATTTTGCATAGTGTATTCTGCATATAAGTTAAATAAGCAGGGTGACAATATACAGCGACGTACAGTGACGTATTCCTTTCCTGATTTGGAACCAATCTGTTGTTCCATGTCCAGTTCTAACTGTTGCTTCTTGACCTGCATACGGATTCTCAGGAGGCAGGTCAGGTGGCCTTTTGTTCCCATCTCTTGAAGAATTTTCCACAGTTTGTTGTGAACCACACAGTCAAAGGCTTTGGTATAGTCAGTAAAGCAGAAATAGATGTTTTTCTAGAACTCTGTCTCTTTTTCAATGATGCAACGGATGTTGGCAATTTGATCTCTGGTTCCTCTGCCTTTTCTAAAACCAGCTTGAACATCTGGAAGTTCATGGTTCAGATACTGTTGAAGCCTGACTTGGAGAATTTTGAGCATTATTTTGCTAGCATGTGAGATGAATGCAATTGTGTGATAGTTTTAACATTCTTTGGCATTGCCTTTCTTTGGGATTGGAATGAAACCTGACCTTTTCTAGTCCTGTGGCCACTGTTGAGTTTTCCAAATTTGCTGGCATATTGAGTGCACCACTTTCACAGCATCATCTTTTAGGATTTGAAAGAGCTCAACTGGAATTCCATCACCTCCCCTAGCTTTGTTTGTAGTGATACTTCATAAAGCCCACTTGACTTAGCATTCCAGGATGTCTGGCTCTAGGTGAGTGATCGCACCATCATGGTTACCTGTGTCATGAAGCTCTTTTTTGTACAGTTCTTCCATGTATTCTTGCCACCTCTTCTTTGTATCTTCTGCTTCTGTCAGGTCCCTACCATTTCTGTCCTTTATCGAGCCCATCTTTGCATGAAATGTTCCCTTGGTATTTCTAATTTTCTTAAAGAGATCTCTAGTCTTTCCCATTCTGTTGTTTTCCTCTATTTCTTTGCACTGATCACTGAGGAAGGCTTTCTTATCTCTTCTTGCTATTCTTTGGAACTCTGCATTCAAATGGGTATATCTTTCCTTTTCTCCTTTGCCTTTCACTTCTCTTCTTTTCATAGCTATTTATAAGGCCTCCTCAGACAACAATTTTGCCTTTTTGCATTTCTTTTTCTTGGGGATGGTCTTGATCCCTGCCTCCTGTACAATGTCACGAACCTCCATCCATAGTTCTTCAGGTACTCTATCAGATCTAATCCCTTGAATCTATTGGTTACTTCCACTGTATAATCATAAGAGATTTGATTTAGGCTATACCTGAGTGGTCTCATGGTTTTCCCTACTTTCTTCAATTTAAGTCTGAATTTGGCAATAAGGAGTTCATGATTGGAGCCACAGTCAGTTCCTGGTCTTGTTTTTGCTGACTATACACAGCTTCTCCATCTTTGTCTGCAAAGAATATAATTAATCTGATTTCGGTATTGACTATCTGGTGATGTCCATGTGTAGAGTCTTCTCTTGTGTTGTTGAAAGAGGCTGTTTGCTATGACCAGTGCGTTCTCTTGACAAAAACTGTTAGCCTTTGCCCTGCTTTGTTTTGTACCCCAAGGCCAAAGTTGCCTATTAATCCAGGTATCTCTTGACTTCCTAAGTTTGCATTCCAGTCCCCTATAATGAAAAGGACATCTTTTGGGGGATGTTAATTCTAGAAAGTCTTGTAGGTCTTGATAGAACTGTTCAACTACAGCTTCTGGTCGGTGCATAGACTTGAATTATTGTGATATTGAATGTTTGCCTTAGAAACGAACAGAGATCATTCTGTTGTTTTTGAGATTGCTGTTGTTTTTGAAATTGCACCCAACTACTGCATTTTGGAGAAGGAAATGGCAACCCACTCCAGTATTCTTGCCTGGAGAATCCCAGGGACGGAGAAGCTTGGTGGGCTACAGTCCACAGGTCGCAAAGGGTCGGACACGACTGAGCGACTTCACTTTCACTTTCACTGCATTTTGGACTCTGTTGTTGACCATGATGGCTACTCCATTTCTTCTACAGGATTCTTGCCCACAGTAGTGTATATAATGGTCATCTGAGTTAAATTTGAGTTAATTCCAAGTTCAATCCTATGTCCATTTATCTATAAGGACAACACATCTATGGACAATGTATGAATATTTGTGTAGAGACAATTACTTTGGTTTCCATCATAAACATGCCCTTGTTTTTCTAAACACAGTGAATACTATTATGTTTTTGCACTTAGGGAATTTGACAGGGTTTGTAGTTGAGCTGGAAACAGAGCGCAAATGTGACAAACTTGCTAATGATCAACACTGTGTCAGCAGACAACTACTGACCCCATTTATCTACAAGGGGGCGGATCTGACACTCTTGCACCAGCATGCAACTTAGCTTAATCTCTCCAAATTCCTAAGTGAGAGTTGGATTGTAGAGGAGCTTCTGTTTTACTGTCTTTATTCCCAATACTCCTGTCTCCAATACATCATGTCAAAGCAAATTTGGTCAGTTCAACACAGAGAAGGAGGAAAATTTCATACCCTTAATTATGTTTCCTTGAATTCCATGGCTCCTGAGATATTACACAATGCAACTATTGTTCTTTATCTATCACCTTAACTCCTGTTACCGCCCAACAGTACAGTGCAGAAATGGCAAACTGCACTACTTTATTATAATTCATGCACTGTCTGTCTCTCCAAATAGAATAGTTTCTTAAGGGCAGAGATTTCATCTTTGTTGTCCATCTCTGGACCCCCGTGCAAAGAAGGATGCCCAGTATCCATGCAATAAAGAATGGACAGGAAGAAAGGAGGAAGAAAGAGGAAAAGGAAAAAATAGGAGCAAGAGTGGAAGAAATTAACTGAAATTTATTACAGTTCTAATGTAGCAATTACATTTCCTATTATACTTTTAGACTACCAAAATTTATATTTGACAAATGATGTAAGAGAATGCAGTTCTCTGCATGCAGATTTTATTTTCAATAAGCTTTTGATTTCTCAAGTCAGTTGTCACCCTTATGGGAAAAAAAAGCTTTTTAGAATTTTCTTCCTCTACTACAAATGAACTTGCACTGTAAACCAAGATAACTGATGGAAAATCCTCTTGAATA
Source organism: Oryx dammah (assembly GCF_014754425.2). NCBI lineage: Eukaryota > Metazoa > Chordata > Mammalia > Artiodactyla > Bovidae > Oryx > Oryx dammah. The sequence goes on along the minus strand of NW_024070189.1, from coordinate 3,018,682 downwards.
CCCTGATGACCTTTAGTTCAAGTAAAGAAGGGAGAACGTGCATGTGGCTAGGTGGGTAGGGTGTGTGATATAAATCAGAAACTAGTAGAACTGAACTGATTACCCACAAGTGACGGATGAGAACAGAGTGGAAGGAATAGGGAAGGAGTGAGGCCTTTTGAGTATATCTTTTAATATAAGTCTTACCTTTGAATCAAATCAGTGTTTTATATATTTATACCAGTATAATTATAACAACAAGGAGGGGAAAAAACCTAAAATGGCATATAAACAGAAACAAGTGAACCTAGAATTTTTCATATCAAATTTGCAACATGAACACAAAAATGCATCAATTCAAGGAACATCTGGACACGGTCTATTATACGTACACAGTTATGTGGTCAGAACTGCAAAGAAATCTGGGGTTTCACTTAGCTGGTTTATTATTGGTAGTAGTATAAGTATCGTGGCTCAGATGATAAAGAAGCTGTGTGCAATGCATGAGACCCAATGTGATCCTTGGGTCAGGAAGATCCCCTGGAGAAGGATTCTAATATGATTTTATTTTTATTATAGAAGAGAGTAAATGATTAAATACATCCATGTTTGGAACCCGAGTTCCATAAGAAATGGAGGTGGTGTTGAAATGGAATAGACAATATCCATATGAACTGATGATTAAGAAAAGGAACCTTGTATTTTTTCTCTTTGTCACTGAAATGGCCTAGAAATAATGACACATGTGGCAATGAGCATATTTAGTGCTCGGGTTTCTCACTGCTACTCCCCAATAAAAGGAACCAAACGTCCATGGAGAAAAGATGTGACTCCAGGCCTCAGGCAGCGAAAACACAAAGCAAGCCTGGAAGGTGTTACGCTAGAAGGAGAATGCTCAAGGAGAAATGACAAGTCAAGAAAAGGCCACAAGAGCCAGCTTGAGGGCATCGTACTGGCCACATTTGGAATTTGGGACAACCTGAGCATCAAAAAGAATAACTGTGAAAGACAAGACATTGAATTTTAAAAACAGAGTGAGCTTCTGGCTTCCCCTTAGGATTGGCAAAGTTAGAAAGTGTCATTCCCACCCTCGGACAGGCACAGGCTGTATATTGTACAACCGCTTTCTTCAACCCATCTAAGAGCTAAGTGCATCCAACCATCATGAAATCTGAGTTTAAAATAGATGCCTTCAAGAAGAGAGAGAGAATGAGCCCTGGTTTGCCTGAGGCAGGGCACCAAGGGCGTTGAAGTGGGAGGATTTCAGGTCTCTTCTAATGAATTGCCAAAAGATGAGGGCAGCGAGCACAAGAACACACAGCCTCTGGGCGCCTCACACACAGGCTGCCCTGGCGCTTCCAGGCTTCGCTCACAGACCCCCGGGGGCCGTGGGTGGAGAGAGTGGATGGCCTCACTCCTGGGGCAGCTGGGAGGAGGGGGGCGACCGCCCCTAAGGAGAACTGGCTCTTTAAACAGACAAATTTTATGGCATTTGGGGGACAACTGAGCTCACTTGAATACAGAATTTACATAAAAACAATTTTTTTCGATATGGTAGTAGAATTGCGGTTATGTAGTACTTAAATGTGATTCGTGTCCTTCTTCTTAGGAGATACACACTAAAGAATTCAAAAGTGGAGTATAGTAATGTCTACAACTTTTACTTGGCAGAAATAAAGTGTGTTTGTGTGAACTGGAGAAGGCGATGGCACCCCACTCCAGTACTCTTGCCTGGAAGATCCCATGGATGGAGGAGCCTGGTGGGCTGCAGTCCATGGGGTTGCTAAGCGTCGCACAGGACTGAGCGACTTCCCTTTCACTTTTCACTTTCGTGCATTGGAGAAGGAAATGGCAACCCACTCCAGTGTTCTTGCCTGGAGAATCCCAGGAATGGGGGAGCCTGGTGGGCTGCTGTCTCTGAGGTTGCACAGAGTCGGACACGACTGAAGCAACTTAGCAGCAGCAGCAGCAGCAGCAGTGAATAGAGAGAGGAGGAGAGAGGAAGAGAAAACAATTGCAGCGAAATTTTAATAACTAGTGGACATAGGTATGGAGTATACATGTGTCTAAGTGTGGTCTTCCCAGGTGGCACCAGTGGAAAAGACCCTGCTTACCAACATAGGAGATGCCAGAGACACGAGTCTCATCCTGAGTCAGGAAGGTCCCCTGGAGGAGGCAGGGCAGCCCACTCCAGTGTTCTTGCCTGGAGAGTCCCAGGGACAGAGGAGCCTGGCGGGCTACAGTCCATGGGCTCACAAAGACTCCCACGTGACTGCAGCTGCTTAGCACACACGTTTGTCCAATTGTATTTACAATCTTTCAACTTTTCTGTGTGTGTGTGTGTGGCGTGTGCTCAGTCATGTCCAACTCTCTGTGACCCCGTGGACTGTAGCCCCCCAGGCTCCTCTGTCCATGGGATTCTCCAGGCAAGAACACTGGAGTGGGGTGCCATTTCCTCCTCCAGGAGGCCTTCCTGACCCAGGGATCGAAGCCGAGTCTCTGGCGTCTCTTGCATTGGCAGCGACATTCTTTACTAGTGGCACCGCTTGGGAAGCCCTTTTCTGTAGGGTGTAGCAAACACTCTAGTTCAGGTGTTATTCGAGTTTTAAAACTTTTTTACTGAAGTATAACAGTTATAACAGATGTATAACATTTATACAGAGGTGTAAACAAATTATAAGTGCACAGTTGGATGCATATTTATAAATTGAGCACATCATATAGTCAGCACCCAGATGAAGACACCTTGTGTTCCTACATATAAGCCCACATATAAAGCAAAGATATATGTACTATGTAGGCCCTATGCTTTGAGTCAGCAGACTGTGTGGGAGTGATAGATATACACGTGATACAAAAAGAAGATAAACACAACTTTCTTCACCTGTTTGGGTAGTACATGTAGACACTAACATGAGACCTACCTGTCACCATTGGCTAATTGGCCATATGTACAAACAGAAACTCCAATACTTTGGCCACCTGATGCGAAGAACTGACTCACTAGAAAAGACCCTGATGCTGGGAAAGATTGAAGGCAGGAGAAGGGGACGACAGAGGATGAGGTGGTTGGATGGCATCACTGACTCCACGGACACGAGTCTGAGTAAACTCCGGGAGCTGGTGATGGACAGGGAGGCCTGGCGTGCTGCAGTCCATGGGGTCACAGAGTCGGACACGACTGAGCGACTGAACTGAACAAACACAGAGACACAGGAGAAAGAACATCAATAACTAAATATCCTAAAAGGTGAAAAAATACTTAAAATTATTTCATTGGAGTATAGTTGATTTACAGTGTTGTATTAGTTTCAGGTGTACAGCAAAGGGAAGCCACTTTTCTTATACATATATCCACTCTTTTTTAAGATTCTTTTCCCATCTGAGTCATTCCAGAGTATTGAGTAGAGTTCCCTGTGCTATACAGTAGGTCCTGATTATCTATTTTATACATAGCAGTGAGAATATGTCAATTCCAACCCCCCAGCTCATCCCTCCTCTCCTTACCCCCTGGTAATCATAAGTTTGTTAGAAAACTATACTTTTTGACAAGCTTATTTTATTGATTTCAGTGTGGCAAATTTTTTTTGGTGACCAGTGAAGTTGAGGACATTTTTGTATGTTTATTGGCCATTGGAACATTCTCTGTTCAAGTAAAATTTTACATTGTCTGTGTTTTTCTTAACACAACATGTTTCTAAGTCTTTGGCTGGAAATCTGTATCACAAATATCTTTCCTCAAACCATGAGCTGCAGTTTTACTCCTGTAATAGTATCTTTTGATACACAGTTCTTAATCTTATAGTCCAATTTATCAAATTTTCTCAATATACTTAAATGCCTTGCGTGTCTTGTTAAAGATTTTTTTTTGCCTGTGCCACAGTCATGAAGATATTCTCCTGTTTTTTCTCCTAAAATGTTAACCTTTCACCAATTAGAATCTGCAACCCTCTTAGAATTTATTTTTATATATATCCTTAGGGGGATACAGATTCTTTTTTTTTTCTGTACAGACATCCAATTTACCCACAGCACTAATTGCTGAAAAGATAATTCTTTCCCCCACTACACTGCCTCATTATCTCTGTGATGAATAATTTCTAGAGAGCTAATGTACAGCATGGTGAATACAATTAACAAGACTTTATTGTTTAGTTGAAATTTGCTGTGTTCTCACCACAAAAAAAGGAAAAATGGTAACTATGTGATGTGATGGATATATTGTTACCTGGATTGTGGTGATCATTTAACAGGGTACACATATTTCAAAAGGTCAAGTTGTGTACCTTAAATGTATACAAATTTCATTTGTCAATTATACCTCAATAAAGCTATTAAAATACATAACCATCCTAGATAATAGATGCCATTCAAGTAAAATCCACTGATTCATATTAATGCTAACTCTCCACTCTGAGTCTAATCATTTCATATCACAGGGTAGACAAGGCAGATAATGATGGAAAAAATAGAAATTAGAGTTTTCAGAGTTCACATGAAACTTGCTAAAATCAGACCACTTTGAAATTCCAATCAAGCCGTTGCACTTCCCTTCGTTTTGTTCCTTTACACTCATGTTGAAAAGAAACAAAAGTAGAGCCTTGTCCGAGCTCTACCACTTGTCATGCAGGTCCTGGCTGCTGTCAGCTTCTCCGAGGAGCAGCCCCTCACTCCCAGCTGTTCTGCATCATCCTGGTCTGCATATATACACTCTTTCTCCTAATTTTCACATTCCACTTGCCGCTCATGGCGTATCATTTCAGTGTTGTCTTCAAGTGACAAACGAACGTTCAGCTTCCTCTCTTTTCATGAGAATGTTATGGTCTCTAAACTCAAGAAGTGCCATAATATCTTTGTGAAACTGATAATAATTCTGTCAAACCTGTGGGAAATTTATCTGGACAAAGAAATAAAGAGAATAAATCTGTGTCAACAGGCTCCTCTGTCCATTAGAATGAGAATTTCATGCCAGCCACATTTAAAATCTTGTATGATATTAATACTAATCAGTGTTTATTAACATTCAGACATGTTCACAACTGTTGTAGCAGCTGAGTGCCTGTAAGTTAGATTGATTTTAGTCCTTAGATACCCATTAACAGCCCTGCTTCCCATTTCGGTAATGGAGTACAGTTGTTTGGCAGGGTGTTTATGAAATGACATCTATTTGATTTATAAGTAACCTTGACTAGGAAATCTCTGTGTGTGAGAATGTAAATGATTGCCTCCCCCACTTTGATTGCCACATCGCAGCTGTGCGTTCCCATTTCCAAACCATTAGAGACCAAAGAGATCTGGAAATACAACAAATACTAAGTTAGTCTCTCAGCCTAGAGCAGACGCATTAAGGGAGATAACTTTTGGATTTGCTGTTAAGGGGCCTAACCATGGGCCCGCAAAGGAGACTGTGCAATGATGTACTGAAGAGACCCTGGGGGGCTTCTGAATTCAAGAGAAGACAATGTTGTGGGTTTTGGCTCAGTATGCCAGCCACCTATTCTCAGACACACTTCAACCGTGAAAAAACCTGAGTCTCACGTGTCTCGCATTGACTTGAAATGTTCCGTCAAAGCAAACTCCAGAGTCACAGAGAGAAGAAAATACCACTCCATGGTGGCTGCCCAAATGGAACTCAAGAGTCGTTTCAGAGGCTTGCTGGGACCAACCTGGTGGCAGGGTCTTGACACCTCCCTCATTCTCTGAAGACGTGTGTGCAGAAGGAATAGAGTGACTGGCAGACTGTCCTGCTTTCTGAATACATTTATTTAAAGAACTTTTCTTTCTCTTGGAAGAGGGTGAGGGTATTGGCCAAGAAAAAGCTCCAGGTACTCCTCTCCTCTGTGTGCTTGCTAAGTACCTCAGTCACATCTGACTCTTTGTGACGCCAGGGACTGTAGCCCCCCAGGCTCCTCTGTCTCTGGGATTATTCAGGCAAGAATACTGGAGTGGGTTTCCATCTCCTCCTCCAGGGGATCTACAGAGGGGTAAAGAGTCAGCCAAACATCCCAACCCAAGCCCACTTTTAGATTATAACTACCTCCTTTTTGAATTTTAGCTTGAGAATTGCATCAGTTTTATTTTAATCACAGAAGAACTCCCAACAACATTTTGTACTTCAATGTCTTATTATTCAAGGTTGAATGACAATGTCTCTTATGCAGGTATTGAAAAGCAAGTTTATAAATATGCTTACATATTTTCCAGGGAGATTCTTTAAGTACCAGATTCTTCTTTGTGGAACACTAAAGGGGGCTGTTTGTATGGCGAGAAAGTTATCTGAATGCTAATATTCTGAGCATCTCTATTTTAATTTACAGGCAATAATACTCTGTTTCCACAGACTGTAAAATTTTTTTCAGGGGATTTTGTGAAAAAATCCAAATAAATGACTATAGAATTAAGCAGGAAATGTAAAAACTTGCAAGTCACATTTGGGATAATACAGATAATAGAAAACATAGCAAGAAATGGGAGGTAAGAAAAAAAGCAAGATAGAAGCACAACACGCATGCATCAGGAAGAGGTCCAGTAGAAAGCACAGACAAGATGCTTCCTCAGGGAGAGAATGGAGCTATTAGTTGTTGGGACTGGGGAGAGTTGATCTGAATAATATGATAAGAACAACAGTGAAACCCAGATCTATTTCATGGATAATTTTTATGAATCTCCATCCTCGATTCTTGTCTACTCTACCATATAACACCCACCTCACACGTCCTATACTTTAAAAACTGAGCAATCCCGAAGTGGAAGGTTTACAAATTCTTCAAGGTTGTTCTGCTTTATTGACTATGCCAAAGCCTTTGACTATGTGGATCGCAACAAACTGTGGAAAATTCTTCAAGAGAAGGGAATACCAGACCACCTGACCTGCCTCTTGAGAAACCTATATGCAGGTCAGGAAGTAACAGTTAGAACTGGACATGGAACAACAGACTGGTTCCAAATAGGAAAAGGAGTACGTCAAGGCTGTATATTGTCACCCTGCTTATTTAACTTCTATGAAGAGTACATCATGAGAAACGCTGGGCTGGAAGAAGCACAAGCTGGAATCAAGATTGCCGGGAGAAATATCAATCACCTCAGATATGCAGATGACACCACCCTTATGGCAGAGTGTGAAGAAGAATTAAAGAGCCTCTTGATGAAAGTGAAAGAAGAGAGTAAGAAAGTTGGCTTAAAGTTCAACATTCAGAAAACGAAGATCATGGCATCTGGTCCCATCACTTCATGGGAAGTAGATGGGTAAACAGTGGAAATAGTGGCTGACTATTTTTCTGGGCTCCAAAATCACTGCAGATGGTGATTGCAGCCAGGCAATTAAAAGACACTTACTCCTTGGAAGGAAAATTATGACCAACCTAAACAGCATATTAAAAAGCAAAGATATTACTTTGCCAACAAAGGCCTATCTCATCAAGGCTATGGTTTTTCCAGCAGTCATGTATGGATGTGAGAGTTGGACTAGAAAGAAAGCTGAGTGCCAAAGAATTGATGCTTTTGAACGGTGGTGTTGGAGAAGACTCTTGAGAGTCTCTTGGACTACAAGGAGATCCAACCAGTCCATCCTAAAGGAGATCAGTCCTGGGTGTTCATTGGAAGGACTGATGTTGAAGTTGAAACTCCAATCCTTTGGCCACCTGATGAGAAGAGCTGACTCATTTGAAAAGACCTTGATGCTGAGAAAGATTGAGGGCACGAGGAGAAGGGGACGACAGAGGATGAGATGGTTGGAAGGCATCACCAACTTGATGGACATCAGTTTGGGTGGGCTCCGGGAGTTGGTGATGGACAGGGGGCCTGGCTTGCTGCAGTTCATGGGGTCACAAAGAGTCAGACACGACTGAGCAACTGAACTGAACTGGACTGATCAACGTTGTTCATGGTAGTTGTCTTTGCTCTTTTCCTATCCTCCTTTGTCTAACTCTCTGCTTCCACCAGAGTAACATCTTGGCTCTGCAACCTTCAACTTTCATCCTGCCTTTGACCGTTTGTCTGCCCTTCTCTTGAAGGGAGTCTGCTGTCTTGCTTTGTCCCTTCCCTCTCTAAATTCTCTGGACAAACCCTCAGACTGACACACTGTGCAGTGCCAAGCCAGCCAAACCACCATTCACTTCCCATCAGAGGTCCTGAGTTGACAACCAGGTATAAGGCCAATGATTTCTTTACATAATAAGCTTACCAGCCAGGCCACAAGACACAGGCAAAATTTTTCTATGGGATGTGTGTGTATATTTTCTTGTCTGGTTTTGTTTGTTGGTTGGTTGGTATTTGTTTTTTGGAAGGGTGAGTTTTGATGAGGGAGAAGTTATATGGATCGTTCTGGACTGTAACGTTAGGAGTTTTTAGAGGGATCTGATCACATTTTTCCTAGGATTGATGCTTTACTCTGCTGAAAATTCCCATGGTTGTGGTCAAAGTTTAGTTCACTCACTCTGTGTAGAAACCTGGGCAATTTAGATACTGTCAGCCTCAGTATCCTTACCGGAAAATATGGAAATAATAATTTCTATCTAACAGGGTTTACTAGGACTGTCTGAGATAATGTACGTGGAATTCCCTTGTGCTGAAGCCTAGCCCTAAGTGGCCACGCGGTGCATCTTTGTTTCCCTTCCTTTCACCATCTCTGAGGATGCCAAATAAGAAGTCAGTTGTTGTTGTTCAGTTGCTAAATTGTGTCCAACTCTTGGTGACCCCATGGACGGCAGCTATCCAGACTCCTCTGTCCTCCACTGTCTCCCATTGTTTGTTCAAACGCATGTGCATTGAGTTGGTGATGCTATAAAGAAGCTAAGGCATGTTTATGTATTGCTCCTGTTCTTTGGGGGATCACAGTCGTCTGATTACATTAGAATGAATTTGTTGCACACTTTCACTGACTCGTTTCTTACTGAAGTGAAAGTGAAGTGAAATTTGCTCAGTTGTGTCCAACTCTTTGGGACCCTGTGGACTCTACAGTCTATGGAATTCTCCAGGTCAGACTACTGGAGTGGGTAGCCTTTCCCTTCTCCAGGGGATCTTCCCAACCCAGGGATCAAACCCAGATCTCCCACATTGCAGACGGCTTCTTTACCAGCTGAGCCACCAGGGAAGCCCTTGTTTCCTGTTAGATGTCTTTAATAATTAGCCTTTTGCCCTCCAAATACATGCATTACATAAACTAAAGTTTTCTTTAAGCTGCATCTAATAAAATGAATAGATCTTAAGAACGTGCTCTGAATATACCTAAGAGCACTATTCGACAGAGAAGAGCGGCAGTACCAGGGAAGTATTCTGTTGGAATGAGCAAAGAGAAATCTGGTTGAAGCCAGCTGACAGGTCACCAAGCTTTGCAGCCCCATCCCCGCCTAAAGCTCTCAGAGCTTCTGCACCTACTGTCACAGGGGACATCCCAGGTGTGATTGGTCCTTGTTTGTTCCCAGACCGCACAGTGAATCACTGAGCCTGTTTCTGTCTCTGCCCTATACTCTAAACTTGATGCATTGAACTTCCCAAATGCAGTCTGCTCTCTTGGTTGCTTTTGACAATTACGATTTTATAGCCTGAAGTCATCTGTTTGAGGGAGGGAGCGCAGCTCTGGGTAACCTCTGCCGTGATTGGTGGGACGGGCTTTCAGCCTCTATAATAACGCGCAACAGCTGCCGAAGACCATCTCCGCCTAAATGACACCGCGTCGGAAACGGAGAACCGGCCTCCACAGGCGTTTGTACCGTCATTTGTATGATTGAATTTCCTATTTGGAGGGAGGCAGATGACATTTTTATCTAAAAACAATTTAGCTTGCATTCTTTGGTGAGGAGGCGCGAGATCTACCAGCAGAATACAAAGCAGGTGACGGAAAGAGGAAGGTCTGGCTGGATGGAACTGAAGCAAAGCAATGACGTGAGGAATTGACATCCGCCTGTTTTTTGGCACAGTGATAGCACGATAACCGTTTCTGCCCTTGAATGCTTATTCCCTTAAATGGACTCCCCTTCAGGGCTCATAATAAAGAGAGAACAGCCACAGGTTTTTGTATTTGTGTGTATCGCCACGTGGTCGAATTGCTGGGCATTTGAGCAGCTTTGGGACAGGGTAGCTGCCTGAAGCAAGAGAGGTGAGAGCTGTTCTGAGAGAACCAGGTACCCTTGCGCCAGAGCCTGCGCGATTCAGGCCAGTTGTCCACGGACTGAACCCCCACCGTCTCCAGGCCAGCAGAGCCCTCCCACAAGCAGATTACTTCAGGCTATAAACGTATGGTCTTTAATCTGCTGTCATGACTAAGGTAGTGTCAGATTGTACTCTGGTTGGTTGTGACATCTAAATTCACAAAGGGCATTGTGATGGAAAAGGCTAGGTTTTGAGATACAGTTCCATGTACAGTCCCAAAGAATGGCATTGGGGAGGAATTATGAGCCCGAACCACCAAATCTACTGTGTGTGCCTAGTCTCTCAGTCATGTCCAACTCCTTGCAACCCCAAAGACTGGAGTCCGCCAGGCTCCTCTGTCCACGGGGACTCTCCAGGCAGGAATACTGGAGGGGGTTGCCACTCAGGGACTGAGCCCAGTGCTCCCGCACTGCGGGCGGATTCTTTACCAGCTGAGCCGCCAGGGAGGTTTCCTGCAGATTCTGAGTTCTTTCCGTGTCTCTTTTAAATTTTTCTTCTTCTGCTCTTTCTCTTTGGGAATTTCCCAGAACTTCTTTTAAGAAGGAGGGAGCATCTCCCCCCTGACTCCCCACAGGCCATTTTCTGTAGACCTCTGCGCTTTTCCCAGATGCAGGGCAGGACAGCTGGATTCCTGCCTTGGCAGGTTAGCAGGTACCACTGTGACTACGTCTTCCTCATAACCGCTTTTCTTTTTAGTTTAACATATGGTTTTACATTCTAAGTAAACCCAGGTTTATATATGCACTACTCTACTACTGGGTTCTTTTTACTGAGTTCATTCTTAAGGAAGTGGTTTGAATTCTACTTGAAAATCATAATATGTTGGACTATGCCTTAGCAACAAGGAATAAAATAGCAAGGGCTACTGCAGCCATGAAATTAAAAGACGCTTACTCCTTGGAAGAAAAGCTATGACCAACCTAGACAGCATATTAAAAAGCAGAGACATTACTTTACCAACAAAGGTCTGTCTAGTCAAAGCTATGGTTTTTCCAGTAGTCACATATGGATATGAGAGTTGGACTATAGAGGAAGCTGAGCACCAAAGAATTGATGCTTTGAACTGTGGTGTTGGAGAAGACTGTTGAGACTACAAGGCAATCCAGCCAGTCCATCCTAAAGAAAATCAGTCCTGAGTGTTCATTGGAAGGGCTGATGCTGAAGCTGAAACTCCAATACTTTGGCCATTAGAAAAGGCCCTGATGCTGGAAAAGATTGAACACAGGAGGAGAAGGGGACAGCAGAGGATGAGATGGTTGGATGGCATCACTGACTCAGTGGACTTGAATTAGAATAAACTCTGGGAGTTGGTGATGGACAGGGAGGCCTGGTGTGCTGCAGTCTATGGGGTCGCAAAGAGTCGGACACGACTGAGTTATTGAACTGAACCAAAAAGTCTAAAATACAACTGTGCTGAGTACAGAGTGGTGTCCATGGATCCCTGCAGAGGTGGCACAAAAGTGCAATGAGATCTCTAAATTCCAGGCTGTGTGTATACGGGGAATGGCAACATTATCTCTTTCTATGACACCTCTATGAACAGGAAGAGAGTCATCAAGGAAGAAATAGCATAATAGTGTTATTTTCCTGGTGCAGCTTCTTTTCCAGGGTTTTCCCATTTTTGCTGACAACCAGGTATCCTCCTTGCTCTCAGATCAATCTGGACATGAGAAAATTGTTCTGTTTGAGGACAAGAGGAAAAGAAAAATAGGTCGCTGAGCCTGATAAGAGAAAAAGCTGCTTAGAAAAAGCATTCTGAAATAAAATGATTGTGAAAATAGGTGGACCAAGATTTCCTCTCTCCTTATTGAATGAGGGGATTACAGTTTGTTAGGAGTACATATGGAGATGTGGAAACTGTTACGTACAGATTCGTCACAAACCGGAGCTGCTGTCTTTCTACTAATGTGCCAGAAAAACTGAAATTTAGAGAGAAATTCATTATTTGTAAATAAGAAACAGGTGGCCTTGTTAGTCATCAGCAGCCATCTCACTACCTGAAGGAAGCCAGGCTGAAGGCCAAACCAACCCAGCAGGCGGGCAGAGCCAGCATTGCAAGGAATGGAGCCAAAGCCCCGATCACACCATGCCTGAAGCCTGCCTTGCACCACACAAACCAATAAAGCACTTCTCAGGGCTTAAACCACTTTCTATATCCCAATCCCTTCAACCAAATGCATCCTAACAGACACAGAATTTATTCCCGGAAATACGGTGCCTAAAGTAACAGACTATATAATGTGAGAGCTGTTGAATGGAAATTAGGTGTTGAACACACTTTATTCTAAGCTGGAAAACTGGAGACCATTGTCATATGATAGCAAAACAATTAGTTAAGCCTCAGAATGGTGGTCATGTGACTAACAAGGCTATAGCAGTAGAAACACCGGTGAGAAACATTCAGTGGATTAGACCTGCCGTATGGGCTTCACTAAGATCCTAAAGCAAAAAGGCAAGCTTAGGGGCAAGAGGGCTTGCACAAGAACAAAGAAGAAAGTGCATGTTTTCTAAGAGAGGCCTTCTCTGGAAGCCTGCATCTGCGGTGCTGGAAAAGCTAAGAGAATGACAGAGAAAGACACGAAACCCTAATCAAAGCTCACCTGAAGCCCCAACCGTAGATGATATAAGCTATGCATCCCCTTCCAAGCTTGAGTTGGAGTTTTAGTTATCTATCAGTTCAGCTCAGTTCAGTCGCTCAGTCGTGTCCGACTCTTTGTGACCCCATGGACCACAGCATGCCAGGCCTCCCTGTCCATCACCAACTCCTGGAGCTTGTTCAAACTCATGTCCATGTCATGCCATCCAGACTCAGCTTTCTTTATAGTCCAACTCTCACATCCATACATGACTACAGGAAAAACCATTGCCTTGACTAGATGGACCTTTGTTGGCAAAGTAATGTCTCTGCTTTTGAATATGTTCTCTAGGTTGGTCATAGCTTTTCTTCAAAGGAGCAAGCATCTTTTAATTCCATGGCTGCAATCACCATCTGCAGTGATTTTGGAGCCCCCCCAAAATAAAATCTGTCACTGTTTCCCCTGTTTCCCCATCTATTTGCCATGCAGTGATGGGACCAGATGCCATGATCTTCATTTTCTGAATGTTGAGCTTTAAGCCAACTTGTTCACGCTCCTCTCTCACTTTCATCAAGAGGCTCTTCAGTTCTTCACTTCTGCCATAAGGGTGGTGTCATCTGCATATCTGAGGTTATTGATATTTCTCCCGGCAATCTTGATTCCAGCTTGTGAAACTTAGAAGACTAAGTTGTCTGGGAGACAGGTGGTGCTGATGGTAAAGAACCTGCCTGCCAATATATCAGACATAAAAGATGCAAGTTCGATCCCTGGGTGGAGAAGATCCCCTGGAGAAGGAAATGGCAACCCACTCCGGTATTCTTACCTGGAGAGTTCCATGGAGACAGGAGCCTGGCGGGCTACAGTCCATAGGCTTGCCAAGAGTCAGACACGACTGAAGCAACTTAGCACACTTATCTTCCATTGAAGTTTTATTTCCCTTTAGTTGCTTTCTTTAAATCAATACAATAAAGCCTAAAATGTGTTGTTGTTGCTTTTTAACCTTTATTCCATTGTATTGTCCTGCCTCTTCCAAGATTTGAATATTATTTTCTTGAATGCTTGGCTTCTGCATAATCCTGAAAGACAGATAAACTAAATGCTATGCTATTAGAGTAAGGTGACTCTTGAACTACATATTAGATCAGGATTCAGAAAATAAACCTGAGTGTGTGCTTTAGCAATGGTTCCTTGATAAGACAATGAGGTAGCTCTGGACAAATCTGGTGTCTGAATGAACAAGTGGTCTCTTGTTGATGTTGGTTGATAGCTTGCTCCCTGCCTTTTTATTGCAGGCTTGAGTTCTTCGGGAGCCAAGACTTGGGAATGTAGTTCTCCACACCTCCTCTGCCTCCAGCTTCCCAATATATATGTGATCTCTCAAAAAAAAAAAAAAACTTAAATAAATTGTTTTAATATTTATTTATTTGGCTGAACTCGGTCTTAGCTGTGGCCTGAAGAATCTTTAGTTGTGGCATGGAGGACCTAGCTCCCTGAGCAGGGATCACTCCCAGGCCCCTGCATTGGGATGCAAAGCTTAGCCACTGGACCACCAGGGAAGTCCTTCCAGCCCCTCTTTCCCCCCAAAACTCCCTCCTAGGATGGTCTTGACAAGAATTGGATAGTCTTCTCCATATTCTTAATTAAAGCAGAAATTTCCATGGATTCTCAAGATCTCAGTAGTAAGGTGTAGAAACACAGTTCCAACTATTTAAAGAAGAAATGAATTAGCTTATAAAACACACCATGGGAAAGCTGGGATCTGATCCCAGGGATTGGATATAGGACTCAAAAGCTGAAGAAAACAGTCTCTCTCTATGTGTCTTTTCAAGCTTCTTCTCTGCTCCTTTCCACATATCAGCTTTGGCCTTCCAGGCCAACCGCCCTCACAAGGCTCTGGGAATGGCCAGATTTGGGTTTACATCCTGGTAACTTCCTGACCCAGAATGAATGAAAGCTTTGCCCTGCCACCTCCAGGAAAATCTTGAGGGATGACATAAGCTATGAATACTCTCACTGGCTTGACATAGGTCACAAACCGTCCCACAGTCATTGTGGCCCAGAGGAAGTGATCAAAGATTTGACCAACCTGGGCAAGTGCCCGCTTTCCCTGATAGATAGAGCCCTGCAGGCCTGTACGGAGTTACGTGGTCAAAATGAGTGAGGAACACTTCCCCAAAGAAGGGCGGGGGTGCCGTTCTAGGCAGACTCAATAATGCCTGTCCACTAAAGATGGCAATGCTGGCAAAGGAACTGTTTGTTTGGCGGTGAAGTGGACAAGTCGTGTAGTGACTGCTGACTCACCCGCTACAGATTTTCAGTCAGTGCTACTGAACAGATAAGTTAGTCTTGAGTTCTCTAGCTTTAGAAACAGCTTTTACTCATTTCTCTGTCTAGAGATTTCTGTTTAACCTGTCTCATCCCTATTGTCAATCTGGGGTCCTTCTACCTAACTCCTCAAGGGACCTGATGATTTTTTCACAAGTAAAGCTAGCAGTCTGTCAGGCCATTTACTTCCCTCAATCCTTTTGAAAACTGAAATAGTTTTTCCTTCTCAGTCTTTGCTATCCCTCAGCTCAACTCCTGGCTCCTGTTTGAACTTAGCGGCTTCTATAGCCACAGTCATGGTGTTTCCGAAAAGAATCGTCCCGTCATCTAGATGCAAGGTTTATTTAAGGTATGCAAACACCGTTGGCAAAGGCACAATCACACACACAGTCTATACTTAGGACCCTAGACTATTGCTCCCATGGGGATGCCTCCGTGTATCGTAACCCCTGAAGTGTGGTTGGTGACGAGTGCAGAATGAATGCTGGCACACCAGGAGACAGTGTGCGCTCAGTCCCAGACCACCATCACAAAGCGAACGTCGCAACAAACCATGTCGTGGGAAACTTTTGATTTCCAAGCAGGTGTATAAACGTTGGGTTTATACCGTAGTGTAGACGGTATGTGTGTTAAGCCACTTCAGTTGTGCCTGACTCTTTGCGACGCTATGAGCTGTAGCCCGCCAGACTCCCCTATCCATGGGATTCTCCAGGCAGAAATACTGGAACGGTTGCCATGCCCCCTCCAGGGGACCTTCCCAGCCCCGGGACTGAATCCATGCCTGCCATACCTTCTGCACTGGAACGTGGGCTCTTTCTCACCAGCACCACCAGGGAAGCCCTGCTTACTCTAGTAGGCACACACCTTAATTAAAAATACGTCATTGCTAAAAAAGGCTGACCATCCTCAAGCCTTTTGTGAACTGTAATCTTTTTATAATAGTAACATCACAAATCACCATAACAGATTTGATAATAATAAAAAGATTTGAAATTCTGTGAGAATTACCAAACTGTGACACAGTAAGAAAATGCTGTCAGAAGAAATGGCACCAATAGAGTTATGCGAGACAGAACTGCTGCAAACCTCCGATTCGTAAAAAATGCAGCATCTGCAAAGCACAATAGAGCAAAGTGCAATAAAATGAGGTGCAGCCTCACTTCCCAATTCCCATCTCTAACCAGCAATAAATGTGGAAAATCCTGAAGCCAGTCTCTGTGCAGTTCCTCGTTGAACGCTCTTGCCAGCTGATTGCCTTATTACAATCAAACATGTGGAACACAGACAAGAGTTCCTGAAGAGTGATCTTTAGTTGACTATAAATAACTGGGAAACAAATGTCCACTGGAAGCACCAGGAGGATTAGCTTGGCAACTAATGTAACAGAGAAGAAATAGAAAGGGATAATTGCTTCCTTCTCCTTGGTACAAATACAGAGAAATGGAACAATCTCTCAATGTCTGAGAAATAAGAAAGTGCATTCTTCTGAAAAACAAGGTAATAAAATTACGTATTGCTTCGGAAGAAAAGTAGGCTCAGAATCACGCCATTGTGCAGCATAACTACAGATAAGAAACTCAGATAATTTCAAATAGGAGCATGTGGTCACAGCATTACCACCATGAATCCTCTGAGACAGACACAAGTGATTCTGGCAGCACTTGTATGACTCTCCATTACAGCAAAGTTACTGAAGTGGAAACGGGGGCTGCCATTGTGCAAAAAGGATAATCTCAAAAACATGGCTCTCTTGAGAGCGAGAACACAAAGACACTGGACTCTCTATTTCTCACCCATCATTGCGAGATTTCTCAGAACTCACAAAAACAGAACAAGATACTTGGTTAACATTTTCTGAGTTGGAAAAAAATAAAAATCTCCTATCTGGTATGCCAGATTAATCATTGAGAAAAATGCAAATTAAAACAGCTTGTGGGGAAAATGTGATGCTCTGTAAATATATCTAGCAAGTTTAAAAAGGAAAGTGGTAGAGGATAAAAGGAAGCTCATGATATTAAGAACAGCTGATGTGACTTGTCCAAAAATATCTATCAGAAACTTGTATGTGGTGGGCTTCATAACTTATCACTGAAAATGTCAGTCTCTCTTATTAATTGAATAATGGGTGCTCAGAGTTAATTTCAAACACTTAATCTTTATTACTTGTGTTTTTTAAAAGCAAAATACATTTCAAGAGAACATTATGAAGATTAAAAATCAAGAAAATTTAAAATGTCAGAACAAATAAACTACTTATTTATGATATTAAGGATATTCTTCCCCAAAGAAGTCACATTTTAAACACAAACATATTGTGTTTCTCTTATCATAAGAGATGGGTGTGAATCCCAAGATTCATGGCTAGAGGATGACATAGTGAGAATTGGTATTTACTTAGATAATTCACAATCATAAAAAAAATTTGTAAACAGGGATCAAATTTTAAAAAAAGAAAAAGAAGCAATGACTTTCAACTGACCACAGTCACAGAGAGGTGATAGATGTGGCTGAAGCTGGAGTGCCAACAGAAAGACAGTGGCAGAAGTGGTCACCTGTCATCCCGGGGTGTTCATCCAGGGCCCACACATGTTGGTGGCATGAAGAAAGATCACGAGTTGATTCCAGAAGTATGAAATCATGGAACGTTTGCCCTTGAAGAAGCCCTTCAGTGAGCCTCACCCTTCCATCTGAGATGCAGAGGATGGGCTGGGGGATTAGCTTAAAGTCACAGCATCTTTGTGTCTGAAGACAACTTTCAGGTGAGTTTCTCTAGTCTCACCATCACAAATGCAAGATCGTTGAGGGCCTTGTCCCTGGAAAAGAAGCATAGGTTAAATTTCATTTTTTTAAGTCTCCATTTTTGGTCTCATAAAAATAGCTTCAAATTTGCAATACAGAATATATGTATTCTGGGGAAGTCCAAAGTGACAGAGCTTTTTTATTTGACTTGCATTTTGGATCCACCCACGTGCCACCCGGCGAATCTCAGAATTCAAGAAGGTTTGTAATGAAAGGGCCTAAGCAGTGCTAGTGGTAAAGAACTCGCCTGCCAACGCAGGAGACATGAGACTCAGGTTCGATCCCTGGGTTGGAAAGATCGCCTGGAGGAGGGCATGGCACCCCACTCCAGTGTTCTTACCTAGAGGACCCCATGGACAGAGAAGCCTGGTGGGCTACAGTCCATGGGGTCGCAAAGAGTCGGACAGGACTGGAGCGACTGAGCACGCTCGATGCCCTGCTTAGAAAGAGCAGGCTGTCTCAGCTGCAGGGTCTCAGAGGAAGCCGTGGGGAGGCGGAGGGCCCGGCTGTCCCGACCACCACCCTAATACTGCTCCCCTGCCCCTGCTTCTTCTCTAGCTCTTGGTGTCTTCCTCAGCAAGAAAAAGAGAGACAAAGAGAAATCCGAAGTTCTCATAGTGACCTCACACATAAAGCCTTTTCATTATGTGACGTTTTTGCCAATAATCTGTAGTATCTATTTGGGAAATCATCTTCAGGTCAATACGTCACGAGTCCAGCCTCTCATTTATAAATGACCATTCCTCATGGACTGTTTGGGAACTGCACTTTCTTTCATTCACGTACTCATTCAGCAAATATGTCCGGAGAAGTTCCTCTGCCAGAAACTGCTAGGTATGGGGAGAGAGAAATCCCTTCCCTTCGAGGCTGATAGTCCAGTCAGAAAGACAGATGTACGTTAAACACAAGTGCATTTCCGTGTATGACCGCTACACCACAGCTGCTCTACAATACAGTACAGTAATTTAGCATGCGGTTAACTGACACGCGGCCGGGGAGGCCTCTCACTTCTGGTACTTCTGAAAAAGGGCTTAATCTCTCTGAGCTTCAGTTTCCTCCTTTTTAAGCTGTAAATAAAAATTCGTTTTTATGGCATACATTGTTAGGAAGGTTAACTGAGATAAAACATGGAAACATGACTGGCATATAGTAGGTGCTCATAACTGTTAGCCATAGTTACTGCTCTTTCTACAGTAGAAATGGAAAATCTGTTTTATTTGGCTTGTGAAGGTCTAAAGATGCTTTCCATCACTTCATGGCACATAGATGGGGAAACAGTGGAAACAGTGACAGACTTTATGTTTTTGGGCTCCAGAATCACTGCAGACAGTGACTGCAACTATGAAATTTTAAGATGCTTGCTCCTTGGAAGAAAAGCTATGACCAAACTAGATAGCATATTACAAAGCAGAGATATTACTTTGCTAACAAAGGTCCATCTAGTCAAGGCTATGGTTTTTCCAGTGGTCATGTATGGATGTGAGAGTTGGACTGTGAAGAAAGCTGAGTGCTGAAGAATTGATGCTTCTGAACTGTGGTGTTGGAGGACTCTTGAGAGTCTCTCGGACTGCAAGGAGACTCAACCAATCCATCCTAAAGGAGATCAGCCCTGGGTGTTCATTGGAAGGACTGATGCTGAAGCTGAAAGTCCAGTACTTTGGCCACCTGATGTGAAGAGCTGACTCAGTGGGAAAGACCCTGATGCTGGGAAAGATTGAAGGCGGGAGGAGAAGGGGATAACAGAGAATGAGATGGTTAGATGGCATCACCGGCTCAAAGGACATGAGTTTGGGTGAACTCCGGGAGTTGGTGATGGGCAGGGAGGCCTGGCGTGCTGCAGTGCATGGGGTTGCAAAGAGCTGGACACGACTGAGCTACTGAACTGAACTGAAAGATGCTTCATGGAAAGGCTTTCCTCTAACTGAGTCTTGAAAATAAATTAAATCTCTGCCAGCTAACTGTGGGGAGGAATAGACTCTGGGTAAAAGTTACATGAGTAGAGTGCTAAGGGCAGGGCACAGCCTGACACACTGGAGGCCCTCCCAGCCACAGGACACAGGCCTGCCTGTCCCCACACGGGCCCAGACAGGGACAGGGGCCAAATGCTCTGAGGACTTAGTTCTGTCCTCTCCCTCCCCCGGGCCAGCCAGTCCTTTGCCTTGGCCTTAAGTTTCTTATTTGGAAATGAAAGTGATAAAAGTAGAGGGCTGCTACCTTCACTCCTAGCTCCAAAATGGTAAGGTTTTATCTTAGGATCTAATAAAGTCAAACCAGAAGGTTTATGTTGCATACTGGCCAAAACCAAGTGAGTGTTCTGAGTTGGGAGGCTGCTTAAGAAAGATATGGGTTCTTCTGTTACCAAACCGAACTTGGGTCTATTTGCCTGATGTGCAGCAAAGTCAATTGACTGAAATTCGTTTCTGGTGAAATAAAGAACAGTCTTTAGTGCAAGTTGTCCAAAGTGGGACCAAGCCAGGAGAATGAACAGCTCGTGATCAAAAGACATGAACTCTCTCTGATGGCTTTTGCAAGCATGCATGCTAAGTTGCTTCAGTAGTGTCTGACTCTTTGTGACCCTGTGGACTGTAGCCCACCAGGCTCCTCTGTCCATGGGATTCTCCAGGCAAGAACACTGGAGTGGGTTGCCATGCCCTCCCCCAGGGGATCTTCCTGACCCAGGGATCAAACCAATGTGTCTGGCACCTCCTGCATTGGTTGCCAGGTGGTTTTTTTTTTTTTTTTTTTACCATTAGCACTACCTGGGGAGCCTGATGGCTTCTGGGGAAGGGTTTTAAAGACAAAGTGAGGGAGCAAGTCACAGCTTGATCACTTTGTGAATGATTCTCTGATTGGTGATGGTGAGGTCTCAGTCCCACCATTATCAATGCTCAGGCGCCAGCTGGTCTGGGGGCTGCGTGCTCATGGTCATCATGCAGTTAGCTTCTTCCACCTGGCGGGGGTTTTAGTGTCTACAAAACAACTTGACGACATGGCTCAGGATATTATCTATAGTCCTTACTGCTGCTACTGCTGCTAAGTCGCTTCAGTCGTGTCCGACTCTGTGCAACCCCATAGACGGCAGCCCATCAGGCTCCCCCGTCCCTGGGAGTCTCCAGGCAAGAACACTGGAGTGGGTTGCCATTTCCTTGGAAGTGAGGACAAAACAGGTCAATCTTATACACATGCAGCTTTTGTCTTTTAAGAAATATATTTATTTACTTCTGGCTGTGCTGGGTCTTGGTTGCTGTGCAGGCTTTTCTCACTTGGCAAGTGGGGGCTACTCTTCAATCTTTCCCACCATCAGGGTCCTTTCAAATGAGTCAGTCAGTTCTTTGCAGCAAGTGGCTAAAGTATTGGAGCTTCAGCTTCAACATCAGTCCTTCCAATGACCACCCAGGACTGATCTCCTTTAGGATGGACTGGTTGGATCTCCTTGCAGTTCAAGGGACTCTCAAGAGTCTTCTCCAACACCATGGTTCAAAAGCATCAATTCTTCGGCGCTCAGTTTTCTTCACAGTCCAACTCTCACATCCATACATGACTACTAGAAAAACCATAGCCTTGACTAGATGGACCTTTGTTGGCAAAGTAATGTCTCTGCTTTTTAATATGCTGTCTAGGTTGGTCATGACTTCTTCCAGGAGTAAGCGTCTTTTAATTTCATGGCTGCAATCACCATCTGCAGTGATTCTGGAGCCCAGAAAAATAAAGTCTCTCACTGTTTCCATTGTTTCCTCATCTATTTGCCATGAAGTGATTGAACGAGATGCCATGATCTTCGTTTTCTGAATGTTGAGCTTTAAGCCAACTTTTTCACTCTTCTCTTTCACTTTCATCAAGAGGCTCTTTAGTTCTTCTTCACTTTCTGCCATAAAGGTGGTGTCATCTGCATATCTGAGGTTATTGATATTTCTCCCAGCAATCTTGGTTCCAGCTTGTGCTTCATCCAGCCCAGCATTTTCATGATGTACTCTGCATAGAAGTTAAATAAGCAGGGTGACTATTATTATTTTTTGTCTTGCTTGACTGTTTCCCTCTGTTTCTGCATTTTCTCACTTCTCTGATTAAATTTGCTCTCTGGAACTTGGGGAAGGCCTAGGAGGCTAGAGCTTTCCTGCAAATGAGAGGCAGGTGTGGGACCTGGCAGGTGAGGGAATCTGTCTCCAGGAAGGCGCCTCAGGAAGCTGCTCGGTTTCTTCTCATGGAAGTCTGTGTGGGGACACGGGGGATTGTGGGAAAGGGGCACAGACTCCTGAGCAGCCGCTGAAGGAGAGGATCCACTCCCTGGAAGCGAGGGCTGACAGAAGCGAGGGCTGACACAACCCAACACTCTCGCTCACATACTCTGCCACCCTTTGGACTTGTGAACTCGTTCTGGTTCCACTGCAAGGTATTCACATGCTTCTGCTTTTGTCATTATGTAATTTCTCAGTCAATGGATAAGAAAGATCTGCTCTTATAATGTGGGGGTCAGGAAAGATGTTTAACCTGTTAAAGGATCTCAAGTGTGAAAACCTGAGAATCACTAGACCCTGCTAAGTTGCTATGAATTGACTTTTATCTCAAAGCTAAAAGCTAATCCACACAAACTGAAACATTATATAAAATATATATATATAAAGAAAGTAAAATGCTGAGGCAAATACAACGATATTAAGGGAAAGTGAAATAAGACAGAAATGGAGAAATCCTCTGCAGAATGAATGCAGTTTTTCTTGGAGCCTTTGTGTATCAGAAATCTGGTACTGAAGATACTGCTAATGTGGGAGGGATCATGGACTTTCTGTAACCAACCCCTCACTCCCCTGAGTTTGAAAGTTCTCAACCAAACAGTGTATGTAAAAGACATCTGCATGGCAGAAACCACCACCAGACCAGGTTAGTTCTCACTGGTGCTGACTGGTATGATGGTGAAAGCTTTTCATGTTTTCAAAAGCCCAGATGAGCTCCATGTTTGAAGACAGGGTTCATTCATTATGGAAGCTACCCCAGGAAGGGAGTTAGGCATAGGCCAGAGTCAAAGACAGTTCTCTACTCTGATGTAGGGGTATCATCTCCTGTCCATTAGGCACATCTCAGAATATTCGCATCGACAGTGTTTTAGGAAGTTGAGGCTCCAACCTAAGGGAATGCAGTGCAGTAGTGGGGAACTGCGGAGAAGGCGATGGCACCCACTCCCGTACTCTGGCCTGGAAAATCCCGTGGACGGAGGAGCCTGGTGGGCTGCAGTCCATGGGGTCGCTAACAGTCAGACATGACTGAGCGACTTCACTTTCACTTTTCACTTTCATGCATTGGAAAAGGAAATGGCAACGCACTCCAGTGTTCTTGCCTGGAGAATCCCAGGGACGGGGAAGCCTGGTGGGCTGCCATCTATGGGGTCGCACAGAGTCAGACACGACTGAAGTGACTTAGCAGTGGGGACCTGGGGTCTGGAAGAGACAAACGTGTGAAACTTCTTACAGCTGTAGCTGGCACGGAGATCACACGCACCCTTCGGTCTATCTGGAGGGTTCAAACCATCACTTGATATTCGGTCTGTATTTACAAAGGGCACGGTCCTCCCCCAACACTCTCGGTCATCAGTACTCCTCTCACAGGTCCCTTCAGCACTCTCAAGGTTAAGTCGGTAGAAACTTTCTCACTTCTACTTGTATAAATAATTCAAGAGCTCTTATTTTAAAATTTTTTGGTCTTTTTTGGTTTTCGTTTCTTAGAAGAATCTTCCATTTATGTTAGGAGCATTGGGGAAAGCTAATTGTTTATGGTTCTGGCTGTATCAAAATCCTAAACCAAGAATTTGGTGGTATTCTTCCCTTGAAGTTGTCACAGCTTCCATATTTGGTTATGTACAGGGTCTCAGAAACAATCCTGCCTTATTTTTAATGTCACTTAGATGCTTCAAGGGTAACAGGAAGCAAGTGGATGCAAAGTCTGTTGCCTTGGGGCTTTGTACTTGCTAAGATGGAAAGATAGCAAAGGTGAGAGGAGAGAAAAAAGCA
Source organism: Oryx dammah (assembly GCF_014754425.2). Lineage (NCBI taxonomy): Eukaryota > Metazoa > Chordata > Mammalia > Artiodactyla > Bovidae > Oryx > Oryx dammah. The sequence continues at coordinate 2,994,852 of NW_024070189.1, read as the reverse complement.
GAGCCCCTATGATGACCAGCACGTTACATATAATACTGCAGCATAAGGTCACTGCGGCACTGCCCTCGGCCAGAGTCCTGGAGAAAAGGTTCCAGAAAAAATGAGATGGGCCCATGTAGGACACACACGATTTGCATACAGTATTTCCTTTAATCTTCACAGTAACCCCTACTGATTTGTAAATGAGAAATCTTGTGTTTCAAGAGATGAAGCAACTTGTTCAAAGAGCTAAGAAGTGACAGTGCCAAGATTAAAATCTTGCTATAATTTCAGGCTCAGAAGAGAGGACTTATTGAGAGTAAAAATTTACTGCCCTTGCTGGCACAGGAAGTTTTGTTGTTGAAATTAATTTTGTGTAGTGGTTTTCCCAAATACATTCTTAGAAAAACTACTGCTCTGAAGTTGTAGTGGTTCTTCAGTGGTTCTAGAATATTTTACTTTAACTTCATTCATGAAATAGAGTTCTATTTTAATAAAATACATGTGTTATATACCAACACCTAGGAAACCATGAAATTATTCATTTGAATTCTTATTGGTTAATTTCATAAGTAAACGTTACAAATTAGGACTTGCAAAAACAAGGGGATTCTATGAAGAAAATAACTGTTTTTCTACAGTTGGAATTTTGTCACCATCCCATTTGTCTGCTTCTCTGTTCAGCAATATCTGTTGAAAGAATTACTATTTGTTCTTACATCTCCTAAACCTCCATGTTCCCTTCAACTCACTCCAGTCGGGGTTCAATCCCATCCACTTCACAGAAGCCTACCCTAGCCTGTGCCAACACTGCCTCGGCCAAATTAAGCCAGACAAATTTGGGGTCTTTTTTTTTTTTTGGCTCTGATTTTATGTGACCTCTCAGAGACATTCAACATAGATGACAGTGCCACTCTCCAAACCTCTCCCACCTCCCCTCATGTCTTCCAGGACGCCACAGTTGTCTGGTTTCCTTCTCCCCCGACATCCCTCACGGTGCCAGGCTCTGCGTATTCTCCCTTAATTTGGCTCCTAAACACTGGGGAGATCAGCACTCTCCCCTCTGCTCCTCCCAGTAACCCTCTCTTAGGCTCTCTAGTCTAATCTCAAGGGTGTACACACTACCTACATGCTGGTAACTTAACTGGCAGCACAAGCTGGAATCAAGGTTGCCGGGAGAAACATCAGTAACCTCATGTATGCAGATGACACCACCCTTATGGCAGAAAGTGAAGAGGAACTAAAAAGCCTCTTGATGGAAGTGAAGGAGGAGAGTAAAAAAGCTGGCTTAAAGCTCAACATTCAGAAAACTAAGATTGTGGCATCTGGTCCCATCACTTCATGACAAATAGATGGGGAAACAGTGGAAACAGTGATGGACTGTATTTTCTTGGGCTCCAGAATCACTGTAGATGCTGACTGCAGCCAGGAAATTAAAAGACGCTTGCTCCTTGAAAGAAAAGCTATGACCAACCTAGACAGCATATTAAAAAGGAGAGACATTACTTTACCAACAAAGGTCTGTCTAGTCAAAGCTATGGTTTTCCCAGTGGTCATGTATGGATGGGAGAGTTGGACCATAAAGAAAGCTGAGTGCCGAAGAATTGATGCTTTTAAACTGTGGTGTTGGAGAAGACTCTTGAGAGTCCCTTGGACTGCAAGGAGATCCAACCAGTCCATCCTAAATGAGATCAGTCCTGGGTTTTCATTGGAAGGACTGATGCTGAAGCTGAAACTCCAATACTTTTGCCACCTGATGTGAAGAACTGACTCATTGAAAAAGACCTTGATGCTGGGAAAGATTGAAGGAAGGAGGAGAAGGGGACAACAGAGGATGAGATGGTTGGATGGCATCACTGACTCAATGGACATTAGTTTGAGTAAACTCCAGGAGTTAGTGATGGATAGGGAGGCCTGGCATGCTGCAGTCCACGGGGTTGCAAAGAGTTGGACACAACTGAGCAACTGAACTGAACTGTTAACTGAACTAGTTTCACTTTGCCAAAGCCCTGACATGCCGAAATTTGCAGCAAAGAGAGGATATATTTGCAAGGTGGTCAAGCAAGGAGAGGGGAGAGGTCTCAGATCTGCCTCTCCAAAAGCAATGGGCTCAGAGTAATTGCAGGATAAAGAATAAAGAAGCAGGCATGGGGAACGTGGCGAAAGGTGATTGGAAAAGGCGTGGTGATTATCCTGCACAGGCAAATCTCTGCAGACACTCAGCACACTCTGAGGGTGGAGCTTTGGCCCTCTGACGTCACAAAAACCACCAGGTGGACACTTGCACAGGCCCATTTGGAGCGTTGGCAATTCTAACCGGTCTTAACCAGCTCAGCTGGAACGAGACACAGCTGACTACAAATACCTTATTGTTTAGTTACCTGCAGCTTGGGAGACATGCAAGTCTTTTGAAGACCACCTTGATTAGTGAAGTCAGGTGAAATGGATTTGACTAATGATCACCCATGGTTTCATTCCTAACCCTGACGTTCAGTTTCAGATTCACATTCAGTTGCTCACGCCATCTCTCCACGGTCTAACAGATATCACAGTTAAGATGCCCAGAGCAAAACTCTTGAATTTTCCCTTCTCAATCTAGTTCTGACCTGTTCTTTCCCACCTTGGAAAATGACTTCACCATCTATCCAGTTGCTCAGACTAGAAACATGGGAGTCACCCTTGACCCCCTTCCTTAATGTCCTGCAGCCAACTTATCCAACTTACCCTGCATCACTCCACCTCTCTCCAGCTTTGTTGCTGCCATTTTAGTCCAAATAACTGTCATTTCTCCGGGGTTCCTGCCCCAGGCTTCTACTTCCACTCTTTCCTCCTTCCTAAAATTTCAGGTCTTTATACCAAAGCTGAGAGTTTCTTGACTAGAGCAGCACTGACATTTAGGCTGTCCATCTGTTTGCTGGGGGGGCTATCCCAGGTACCGTGGGGTGGTCAGCAGTATCCCTGGCCTCTGCCCACTAGATGTCAGTAGCACTTTCCAGCTGTGACAACCAGAAATGCCTCCAGATGGTGATAAAGGTCCCCTGGGGGGCAAAATCGTCCCCTGTTAAGAATTACTGCCGTAGCCAAAGCAATTTTTATTAAAACAAAAACAATGAATCACAGATAATAAATATTAAGATAAAATAATAAAAACTAAAGTCACCTCCCTACTTTAGACCCCCCGCTGACTCCCCAGGCCTTCCGAGTGTCCAGGAAGGCGCTGCCCATTCCTCTCACTCTGAAGCTCCCCGTGGCTCCACTGCCATTCCTCCTGTAAATTAAGCTCATTCTCACGCAGGACACCGCCCTTGGTGTTCTTTCTGTTTAGGCTACTTCTCCCCTAACCTCCTGCCTTGTGCATGACTTCTCTCCACATAATGGACCTAGCTTCTCTGCACCCCTTATCTCACTGTGCTGCCTTCCTGCCCAGCTTTACATTTCCACATCGCCTTTCTTCACGGCATCTCCAGGCCCCTGAAATTACCTTCTGTCTACGTTTGCGTGTCTGTCTCGGTGAAGGGAAAGCCCCTAGTCTGTGACACAGCGTCACCGCATCTCCAGTGCCTGGAATAGCACTGGGCACACAGTAGACGCTCCAGAAATATTCATTGATTTCTAAAAGCCTTCCTGTCTTGACTTCACATGCTGAAAGGATTACATGTGAAACCTCACAGTGTAAACATTAAAAAAAAAACCCACAGGTGTTTTTTATTTTCACTAGACCAGGATATCCATCACACAGAGCTCAAATGAATTCCTGTGTCACCGCGGTGTTTTAGGTGACAAACGTGGGAAATGCCCCTCTTGTAAGGAAAGGCTGCTAGCGTAATCAGATTGTGACGGGAGGCCTAGTGCCAATAAACACAGTTTGGCAAAGTCCACACCACAAAACTCTGCCCAAGTGGCCTAAGCTGTGCGGAAACCGTCCCCAGAGGTGACGTCCTAACGGATCTATCTCCTGTGCCAAAGAACCTTCTGCTTGATATAAGCTTTGTCAGGGGAATGATGTCTTCACGTCTTAATGTCTGCGGATTATGGTAATGTGCTTAACTATATCGATCTGTTCAGCATTCTGTACTTGCTTTGGCCACCAGCCAAGAAACTCCAAGAGAAGGAAGTGTCCAGATGGTCGTAACACAGGCTGTGAAAGGGGATCAAAGCAGCAGCACATCAGTGTTATTCATGAAACGTTAGACACCACATTCTGACACCTCACTTAAGCCGCAAGCCTGCCAGGAAGGTGCTTCGCGGGCTGCGTTAATCCGGCAGCTCGCAGGAACCGGGAGTGTGACGCGAATGAGCACTCCTGGCGGGCCTGCCGTCTGGAGGGCGGAGCAGCGGCTCTCCGTGGGGGAGCCCTGGGGGCTCGGCCATCAGGTGGGGGTCACGCAGACGGGGGAGCAGAGAACCCTCGGGGGCCCGGAAGGGCTGGCCGAAGGCCCAGGGCAAAAGGCGGCGGAGTTGGGGAGACGGGCTGGGAAGCTGGGCAGTCGGGGCTCAGCGCCCGCTCGGCAGCTTGCTGGTGAGAAGAACGCTTCCCCTCTCATAAGATGGAAAGAGCATAAAGCGTGCTAATGTAAACTCCTGCGCCGGGAAGGGCGAGTCCGAGTTCCTCGTCCTCCTCCATCCTTCCAGGCGCCACGTGCCTTCACTACCTGACCTTGAAACCAGCAAAGACCTTCAGAGACAAGCCCACACTCACCCTTCTGTTCTCCGCGGCTTCTGCCAGCTGCCTCGGAGGAAACGTGAGGCTGTGTGGCTGCTGACATTGCACCGCCCTCTCTTCTGTGAAGGTGATCGAAGGCTTGGCAGGACGCAGCAGTTGGGGGAGCGCCTGTGCGCCGCCCCCCCCCAAATTGCCAGCCGGCAGGAGAAGGGCAGGGGACAACAGACCCCTGTCCTGCTAGGCTGCTCATCACAGATGCCCCTGACACTTCACAGCTATCAGGATAAAAGCGGAGTCTGCCAGCCCTGGCTTCACACGATGGGGGAATAAACAATAGCTTGCAGATTAAATAACGCAGGATATTTTATATTCTAGTTTGAGAGTTTAGCAGAAACTGAGAGCATGATAAATAAAAATGACTGCTCGCCTTTAATAAAGCAAACAGACCAAGGAGCCATTCATTTACCGTATGAAGGATTTGTTTTCCAGGGCAATCATGCAAAAAGGCTTAGCCTATCTTGCAGATGAAAAACTGGCCTGACCCTATCCTGCCCAGCTGACTGAACTTTGCAAACAGGGTTTTCAAAGTGCTCTTTTTCAATTAATGTTTTAATATTTTGAGGCTTTTCATGGAAATTATAGCTCTAGCTGTTCAAGATGACTTCAGCGACTGCCTGATTTACAAATGCACCCAGGCAATGCCAATGGCCTTTGCAAATTAGATTTTTAAAATAATTCACACGGTGGCTTTTTAATGTACTCAAGTGCTTCCCATATGCCGCCTTCTAGCCTCATTCTGAAGCACAAATATTTCAGAGCAGAGTGCACATTTCAACTCTGCTTTTTCATACCTTTCCCTTTCAGATAGCTTCAACGCTGCTTTTATTAATCAGAATCATGAAAAGAGAACCGTGGGGCTCAAGATGAGATGCCAGTCAACAAGGCTGCTTTCATGTTGAGCCTCAGATCGCCACCAAATCCTCAACCCTCTCTCATCATCTAGCGTCTGTTTTGTTGCCACAGGTCCTTGCTGTTTTGATCCACTCCATACATTTGTGGCCAAGGTCGTCGTCTTAAGACACTGCTCTTATCACTTTATTCCTTGCTCAAGAAATAAAAGCACCTTGCTGCCTCCAGTCTAAACTTTCCATTCCCCATACTAGCTTTTTTGCCCCAATTTAAAAAAAAAAAAAAAAGACTTTCTTTTTAGAGTACTTTTTAAGATCAGAGCCAAGCTGAGCAGAAAATGAAGAGTTCCCATATATTCCTTCCCCCAACGCCACCCTAAGACACACAGCTTCCCTCATTATCAGCCTCCTGGACTAGATTGGTATGTTTGTTTCAATCGCTGGGCCTGCGTTGATACACCATTATCATCCAAAGTCCTTAGCTTAGGTTAGGGTTAACTCTTGGTGTGATATTTTGGGTTTTGACAGATGTACAATGACCTGTCCCCACCCCTGTGGTCCATACAGAATGGTTTCACTCCTCTAAATCCTCTGTGCTCTGCTTGTCCATCCCTCTTTCTTCTCTAACCCCTGGCAACCATCGATCTTGCTGTCTCCGTAGTTTTGCCTTTTCCAGAATGCTATATCACTGGATTCATATATTACACAGCCATTTCAGATGCGCTTTTTTTACTTAGTAATATACATTTCAGATTGCTCCATGGCTTTGCATCCTCTTTAGCACTGAATACTATCCCACTGTCTGGGTGTGTTTGTTTTTCTCTGCACCTACGGAAGCGATTCCCATTTGCTTCCAGGTTTCAGCAATTATGAATAAAGCTGCAATATACATAGGAGTGCAGGTTTTTGTGTGGACACAATTTTCATCTCATTTGGGTAAATCCCAAGAAGTGCAATTGCTGGATTGTATGGTAAGAATGTGTTTAATTTTGTAAGAAGGTGCTGAATTATCTTCCAAAGTGGCAATTCCTTTTTGCATTCCCATTAGCAATGAATCAGAGTTCCTATTGCTTCACTTGCTTGCCCGCATTTGGTGTGGCCAGTGTTTGGGATTTTTGCCATTCTATAAGTGTTGCAGCCTGACTTTTAAATCCTGATTCTATTACCTTGTCTCTCCAAATGCGTTTGCCATTTTGTCAAACAGGAACATCCTACTGTGGTCCAGCCTGTGTTCCAGCTGGGCCCCCACCGGCCTTGGTTCCAGGTCTGTGCCCTTGTTTTTCCTCACATGAAAGCCTGCCACCTTCTGGGTCAAACCATGCTGTGCTCTTCTCCGCGGGATCTTCTTGACTATACCAGACATCATTTCTCTTCCCTTGCTGGGAATGTCTCTAAAGATATGCTTGTCAACCCAAGATATACTGCAGACTAGCTCCCATCCCTAGAGATTCTGCCGTTACTGAACTATGAGCAAGGACCTTTAAAAGTCGTTCTGATGAGTCTAGATGTGCTCCCAAGGTCAAGAATCAAACACTAGGACTTACAGTCTTCACCAAACGATCCAGTACCTTGTATGATCAGGGTCTCTGGAGGAAGGACTCAGCACCAGAAATTTTTAAAGCTCCCCAAGTGATTATAACGTAGAGTTCAGACTGAGCACCACTGGGATTCTACCTTACAACTTGCCCCACATGTATTTTATCTACTCAACTAGATCCCCAGTTAATATTTGGGGTTTCTACTTTAAGATTGCTGATCCCAACCCATCCCCTATCCCTAAAATACATCATAATACAGAATACACAACAGAAATTCAGTTCACTTCAGTCACTCAGTTGTGTCCAACTCTTTGCAACCCCATGGACTGCAGCACGCCAGGCCTCCCTGTCCATCACCAACTCCTGGAGTTCACTCAAACTCACGTCTATTGAATTGGTGATCCCATCCAACCATCTCATCCTCTGTCATCCCCTTCTCCTCCCACCTTCCATCTATCCTAGTATCAGGGTCTTTTCCAATGAGTCAGTTCTTCATATCAGGTGGCCAAAGTATTGGAGCTTCAGCTTCAGCATCAGTCCTTCCAATGAATATTTAGGACTGATTTCCTTTAGGATGGGCTGCTTGGATCTCCTTGCAGTCCAAGAGGCTTTCAAGAGTCTTCTCCAACACCACAGTTCAAAAGCATCAACTCTTTGGCACTCAGCTTTCTTTATGGTCCAACTCTCACATCCATACATGACTACTGGAGAACCATAGCTTTGACTAGACGGACCTTTGTCAGCAAAGCAATGTCTCTGCTTTTAATATGCTGTCTAGGTTTGTCATAGCTTTTCTTCCAAGAAGCAAGTGTCTTTTAATTTCATGGCTGCAACAGAAATTAATAGTAAGTAAATATCTAAGTAGGTAAATAAGTAAGTCTAGGGGGCCTGTTTGATTTTTTCAGTTGTTTAAGCCCAAGGATTATAGGCAAGATCATATGTTTCAATATCAAATAGGTTATTTATGAAATTACTATCCCTTGACCAAAGGCTAAAAATGTACCCTCTGCTAAGTGCTTGATAAACATGCCGTCTATTAGAGCACAGATGAGCTGAGTGAGTGTTGAGCTTTACCCCAACGGTGCACGGCCTGTCACACCATTGAGGAAAAGAAGAATGTCAATAAAAAATGAGGAAAAGAAGCATTCACTACAGATCTTTTGTGTTGAGAATTTTGCTGATTCTTGTTTCATGGTTTTGTATGATGTCATCATTACCACTTGCTGACTTAAAAAATAAAAGACTGTCAACCAGACAACAAATGTTACTTGCTGGCCCATCTGAGTTGAGCCTCTAGATTTTTCTTACCAACTTCACTGCATCCTGAAAATAAGATTCAGACCTCGAGAAATTAGTTTTCTTCCTTTCTTTCCCAGGCACAAACCATATCAGGAAAAACCCACTGATGGTCCGTCACAGCAAAATTCCCATGAGACGAGTCCCCCCCCAGACAATGATGTTCATAATTAGTCCACCAACTCAGTTGTTTGCTGGAGTGGTTGAACTTTGCCTTCCCTAAAATTCACCTCTTTTAACGTTTTCTGCTCACTATGGTGCTGCTGTAATAATAGAGCAGTGAGAATGTTTACTTGGAGAAAATATGTTGCTTTTAAGGATGCAAATGATGTTAAAGTGAACTTTAAGCTGATCAAAATTCAGAAGCCAGGTTCTGGTTCAGAAAGTTGGCTGAAAACCTGTGTTTATTTTTTCCTCCTCCATATCCCAAAGAAATGACAGTCAAGATACCCAGAGAGGGATAAATGATGGTAATATGTGAAGCTCTTCCTTTCTTTTACCCTTTCAAAAAATTTTTCCTTTGAGTAGCCTTTAAACAGTTTTCTAAAATGTGTTGATAATGTCCCCTGATACCATAAGGATGTGGAAATCCTTTATTGTTTATATGCTCTTCTAGGCAATGTAGCCATACACATCAGTGATAAATTATGAGCTGCCTTGTCTGGATGGGCCAAGCTTGGGAATATCTGCCATGCCCACAGCCCTTTTCAGACGCGATCTTTCCCCAGATCTCACTGTTGCATGTGATCTCCAACCCGATTTAGGAGAGCCAACAGGTGAGTTTTCCCTAGAAAGATCCCTCTCAAGAGTTCTGAATTTAAGGAGTTAGAATGAACCAGCCATTCGGGGAATTAAGTGAAATACCCAAGGAGAGAAAGTAAGACATCAAAGTCGCGAATAATCAGGAGTACTGAGCGACAATAAACAGAAGCCGTGCGAAAGAGGGGAAAGTGGTGGGCAAGAGCAGGAGCAGGGAAAGCAGAAGCAGTAAGCAGACGAAGGCCAGTGGAGTCAGACAGGGCCTTGGGGAACCCTTTTTAAGGAGGACAGCCTTGGTCAGCACGCTTGTCTGCTTTTAACCTTTCATGAAAACGGTCCCATACACTAAAAATATCAGTGCAGGAAGGCGGGAAAAAGCACAGAAAAACTACCTGAAGTTCCTTTTCTAAGCTACTTTCGAAGGAAAACACAACCTCCCTGATTTCTTTTCTGCTAAGCTATAAAGAAGCTCTTCAAGTATATGTAGCCTATGGCAGCGAAGAAGTTCAGCAGGGGAAGGTCTGGATTTCAGCCCTAGGATTCCTTTTGAATTCATTGTCTGATTCCATAGGTTGTATGTATATGACAAAGTAACTATTTTAACTTGTGGGGTGAAAAGGGAGTCTTTGACCTTACATAGACAAGAGACTCAAGGATTTTTCTTGTTTAAGCTCTTCAGTTAGCATTTATACAAGAGCCCCTCTTCACACTGCACTGTCATTATTTTCCTCTTCCATAGAGGAGCCCAAATCACTCACAGGATAAACTGGCAGGTGTTATATAAACACTGGATGCAACTGAACATTCCTTTCAAATAGTGTCATGGTAAAACCCACAAGGCTCAAAGAATCCGCAGTACTCTGAAGAAGAAAGCAATACAATAGCCTCAGAAATACTGACATTGCTAGTGAAATAAATCTACAGTATTGACTTTGAGAAGAAAAAAACCCAAACACTAAAGCAACAACAAAACAACAACAGAGTCTCTATTTAAAAGGAAGCAGCCAATATCAAAGTAAACGCAATGTCTTCCTGCAGCCAGAAGTTCTGCTGCTTCCCACAGGTTCAAAGTGCTTTTGTGCCCCAAAATTATAGTTTACTGTCACTGTGTGATTAAGGAAGTACGGTGGAAATGCCTATGTATCTTCTGGAATAGGTAAGAAGTAGAAAGGATAAAAGCTATTTCCTGTTGTTTTTCTTAGGACTTCAAGTCAGCTCTCTGCAACAAATGTTAGCTTTATTTTTACACAGGAAACACTTTATTTTCCTATTCTCTTTGGTCCAAGTCACACTAGTTTATTGAGCATCTAGTATGGGCCACTGATGAAAGATGCCGAATCCTTAATGACAGAGAAGCCTCAGTGTGGAGAGTGGGATTCAAATGGGGGCAAGAGTCTGTGTGGCCACAGGGTAGAAAAGACACGAGATGGGAAGTAACATCCAAAACAGACCTAAAAAGACCAGGCAGGTGGAGATGGCACCAGGCTGTGTCCCATGTTGGAAGAACAGCACAAGCCTGAGCATACAAGATCACCAGGCTCTGAGACAAGGGCAAATAGTTTGGCGAAACTGTAGAGGGGTAGAAGGAGACAGTTGAAAGGGTAGGCGAAGGCTGTATTAGAATTCTTTAGGTTCAGGATTCTTTAAGCTCAGAAATACAAGAATTGGCCCACTTCACTGCAAAGTCAAGGGGAGCTCTGGCTTCAATCAAAGCTGGATCCGGGGACTCCCACCTTGCCCTGTAAATGTCTCTTTTCTCCCTGTTGGTTTCATTATCACGTTTTAGTTGTTAACTCCTGGCAGCTTCAGTCTCTTATCATACCAATTCTAGCAGTCTCAACAGAAAATGAGCTTCTTTTTCTCAACTGCTCAGCCAAGACTCAGAATAGAGATCCTTTGTTCTGATTTAAGTCATTTCTGCCTCTCCTTGAACCAATTACTGTGTCTTATGTCCACTCCCTGAGCCAAGAAGAGGGATCAGTGCCAGTCAATTCATATGGACGAGGGAATGAGTCCCCATAAGGAATCCTAAAGACACTACCACTATAAGAGCTGGCTTCTGGGATGGAAAAACAGCAGGTGTCCCCACAAGGGGCCATATTTTGGGGGCTCTAAAACCAAGCTGGAGAATATGCACTTGTTTCGGCCGTGGAGAGTCATCAAACATTTTAATGCAGAGAAGCAAAATAATGGAAGCTGTTCCAGAATGATCTGGCCCCAAGGTGAAGGAAAAAATAAGAGAGCTGAGAGATAAGAGGCTCTCTTATCAATAATCTTATCAATAATCATTTCTGAAAAAGAAAATGAGGGTTCAAACTAGAATTGTAGTCCTAATGTGAAGGTGATGGATTAGAGATGGAAGTTGCGTCAACTTGGTTATCAGCTGAATTCTGTGGAAGAGAAAGAAAATGAGTCTTCAGAGATGATTATTGTTTGCAACCCTGGTCAACTGGGGAAACAGGGAGTTGGGAGGAGTAGTTTGGGGGTGAAATTAGTTGAGCTTGGCAGTACTGAGTTTGAGGATAGGTGATGCTTTTCATCAGGCAGCTGGAAAGGGAAGTCAATACAATCCAGAAGCAGAGCCAGGTGCCTACAGGTAAAGGGGAAGCATCAAGGTCATCCCAGGAGACAGCAACGGAGGCCCAGGGCAAGAGCGATCCTGGGCGGAGAATGACCGTTCGAGCCAGTTTCTACGTTCGCAACGGTTTCTACGTTCGCACCCATCGGTTGTGTGACGGTCCCAGGAGGTACTGAAGAGCAGTCAAGAGCCTGGGGTTTCGCCCAGGCGGTCTCAGTGGATAGGCACCAGGAAAGTGCACAGGGCAGATGATGTGAGCAGCTGATGTGTTTCTTGATCTCTTCCCTAATAATTGAAAGTTCTCGTTTCTTCCTTCCACTGTCTTCTCATTCCTCATGTATAATCTGACTCTCCAAGGCTGTTAGCAGGTCCGCACAATCTTTCTATTCCCAAGTCTCTAGTTAACTGTTCTCAGAATAACTCCTCTGTGGATCATCAGCTCCTCTCATCTCTGTCACATCCATTCCAACAGTTCTTGTGAAAGCAGCATTCCAGCGCAGGACTAAGATCTTTGCTCTGGAGCAGAGTCACCGTGTGACTGTGGCCAAAGTATTGATCTTCTGAAACCTCCATTTCCTCACCTGAAAAAAAGTAGTGACCATACCTACTTGGTAGGGTTGCTGTGAAGATAAGTAAAATACGTGTGGCACAGAAGCAATGATGGTGTCTTTAACATACCCAGTTGTATGTCCTAGTGAAAAGTAGATGCAAGGCAGGAGTTTTAATCTGGGTAAGAACGCCATCGTCCTGCTTTCCAACTGTTTTACTCCACTCCTCACTGCGCCCTCCTCCGTGCTCTCCTCCCAGAAGCACACGGACGAGTTCAGTCTGAGACCCCGCAGACAGCCCTCAGCTGCATGGGTCACAGAACCTATGGAGGACGGTGGAGGACGGTGAACCTACAGAGGAAGCCTTACCTTCGCCAAGAGCACGGTGAGGCTGCTGGCATGGCAGAGGCACTCAGGGCCCTGGACGTGCAGGGGCAGGGGAGGGCGGAGGCAGCTTCCAAGCCTCTGAGCTGCGATCTCCTCCTTCACAAACCAGAACGCAGCTAATGTTCGTTACAACCCAAGTGAGGACCCAGGGGCGAGTGGGGTGTGGAGATGCGTTGTCACGAGAGATGGCAGGCGAGAGGCTGGCATGTTCCAGCGAGGGGGATAGTAGCAGGACAGGGCTATGAGCACAGACGGCAGGTGAGCTGAGGACAGGTGGTGAGAAGGAAATGGTGCCACGTGGGAGAGCGCAAAAGGCAGGGCAAGGCTGCCAAAGCCGAGGGTCGTGCTCTTCCCTGCATGCTTGAGGCCAGCCTCCAACCTCTTACTGTGAGGAGGGTGGGAAAGAATCTGAAGGGTTAAGAAGCCCAGGAATATCTAGTTTAGAAAACTAGCTTTGTGAGATTTTCTACTTTGTTCATTTGTTAGAGTCAAGAGCCTGGACTTCCCTGGTGGATCAGTGGGAATGCAGGAGACACGGGTTTGATCCCTGACCTAGGAAGATCCCACCTGCCATGGAGCAACGAAGCCCAGGTACCACAGCCCTTGAGCTCTAGAGCCTGGGAACTGCAGGTACTGAGCCCACCTGCCCTAGAGCCGTGTTCATCAACAAGCAAAGCCGCGGCAACGCGAAACCTGGGCACTGCAGGTAGAGAGTGGCCCCACTCTGCAACTAGAGCAAAGCCCATGTGCAACAGTGAAGACCCAGCACAGTGAAAATCAATTTTAAAATAAATAAAATAATTTTTAAAAAGAACATCAGTTCAGTTCAGTTGCTCAGTCATGAAACTCAAGCTCAAGCTTAACCGTTTCTGTTTTGATTTAAAGTGAAAGATGTAGGACTTTCACTTGAACACTTAGAAGCCGCTGTTGGCTTCTTCAGTTCAGTTCAGTTGCTCAGTCATGTCCGACTCTTTGCGACCCCATGAATCGCAGCACACCAGGCCTCCCTGTCCATCACCAACTCCCTGAGTTCACCCAGACTCACGTCCATCGAGTCTGTGATGCCATCCAGCCATCTCATCCTCTGTCGTCCCCTTCTTCTCCTGCCCCTGATCCCTCCCAGCATCAGAGTCTTTTCCAATGGGTCAACTCTTCGCATCAGTACTGGCCAAAGTACTGGAGTTTCAGCTTCAACATCAGTCCTTCCAATAAACACCTAGGACTGATCTCCTTTAGATTGGACTGGTTGGATCTCCTTGCAGTCCAAGGGACTCTCAAGAGTCTTCTCCAACACCACAGTTCAGAAGCATCAATTCTTTGGTGCTCAGCTTTCTTTAGTCTCCAACTCTCACATCCATACATGACCACTGGAAAAACCATAGCCTTGACTAGACGGACCTTTGTTGACAAAGTAACATCTCTGCCTTTTAATATACGCCTTCCTTATCTTTGCGCATTTCGGTATCCCACCAAAGGAGTGAAGCAGGCGGACATGGAGAGCGGTGCGGGGGACCCCAGAGGGGACAGGAGGACATGGAGAGCGGCGCGGGGGACCCCAGAGGGGACAGGAGGCCTGTGTGTGCTGCAGGCGGGGCCGTGCACAGCACCGCGGGTCCCTCGTTCCCACAGCGGGACTGGGCCAGCACCAAGAGCATATGTAGGAACGACCCTTTCATGAATCGTGTTATTTTGAAAGGGCCCTTCATCCATCAGGCTGACCCAAAATAAATACAACCGTCACATTCGGAAGCCCTGGAGAAAGCCCTTCTCTTTGGCACTTGGATTACAGCTGGAGCTGACACGGCACAGAACGCAGCGATTTATGCAGCAGGAAGATGACTGGCTTGGGGCAACAGGGAGACCTTCTTCTGTAAGAATTTCTGTCGTGGCCTTTCCTGACCCTTCGCTCTGGTGATTGAAATTTAAAAGTAAAATGAAGGCCTTTTCCATGAGTTATTGCATTTTCCTCTCCCGCACTTAGCATAACTTGCTACTTGGAGGGGAAAAGGGGGAAAGGGCTCTGTTGAGTCGAATGTCTGGATTAATGATCTCCCTGAGTGTCTCGGATTTAAATGGTAGGTTTGAGGGTGCAGAGAACCTGGGTGTTTCCAGTGAGACATACAGCTTTACTAGGGCTTGTAATAGAAAGAGAAGCTAATCACCAAAATGGTGATGAAATCCCAGTGAGGATGATGGCCTCAGTTTAGAAGTGATTTTAAGCTGTTCCAGTGAACGCCAGAGGGCCTTGGTTTCTAAGCCCTCTCTGCTCATGTGGACCTGGTTTCAGGAAACTGATTCACACAAACACTAGCCCTGACCTTACCAAAGGGGAGTGGTAAGAAAGAGGGTGAAGTGTGTTTACTTTAGATTTGCCAAAATAAATTTGGTGATTTAACCGAAAAAGAATGAGCATCAGTTAGAGATGGGGGCAGAGAAGGCCCAAAGGAACCACGTGACGGATCTCTATTTCCCTGAAATTGATTTAACATTTAAATCAAAAGCTTTCAAGATATTTTTACAATAGCATTGACACTACAGGAAGTCAGGGAGAAAGGATGTCTGTTGTACAACAGTGGACAAAGCGCCAGCATCAGCCTGTGGGTTGTCATTGTTTCCTTCTAGACAGACGTGTTCCCTGTCAGCATCAGCATCTGTGACAAGACAGCTGTGAGAGAGTGAGGCTGGAATGCAGACGTCCACGGTGAACAGCGGAGACAAGCAGCGTGATGCGGAGAGACAGCGTCTGATTGGAACCAGGACACCTTCACCCTGGCTGGCTGCTGAGACACTCTGCACCACAGCAACTTCACAGGGAAGGACCCGAGAGGTTCTAAGAGGGAGGCTTCCTGAAAGCCTTCTACCCACCAAGCCTGCCTGTCAACGGTCAAGTGCCAGAGGACCAAACACAGAAACGAGGCATTTGGCGTGGATGCGAGAGAAAAACCTGTACGATGCAAAAATGCAATGTCACACACAAGCAGAAATCTCACGGTCGGCTTTCTGACGATCTCCGGGACCCACTGGGCCTATGAGGAGCTGCCTGGCAAGTCAAGATGAGGCTCCAGCATCCAACAAGCGCTGGTTAAGCAGCGCCCACACCCCAGGGCAGGGGGCTTTGTCTGTGCTGTACACTGCCGTCACCGTTCCAGACGCAACAACACTAGCAGCTCCACAAGCCCGTGGCACCAAGTTTCCATGTATCAGCTCATCAACCTCGTGAAATCAGTGCTGTCATTCCCATCTCATAGCTGAGGAGATGGTGACTTAGACTGGAAAAGGAGCTTGACTAAAGTCTGGCACAGCTACAGGACAGGGAAGCAAAGATGAGCCTGAAGAGTCAGTAGGAGGAGGGCACGGAGATGACAGGGGGGAAGAAATGCGGAAACACGAGAGCAGAGAGTCAGAGGCCAGTCAGCCCTCAAGCTAGGGCTTGGCAGCCGGTGAAGTCTGTACCCGGGAACCGCAGATACTGAACGCTCCTGCTCAACAGCACCGGGTCCAAGGGCTTCTCACACTTCAGTGTGTCTGTGAATCACCCAGGGATCATGTTCAAACTGCAGACGGAGTCAACCAGTCCTGAGATTCGGCATTTCTGACAGATTTCCAGGTGACGTGATGCTCCTGGTCTGAGCTCAATTGGAGTAGTTAGTAAGAATCTAGATGGGCCCATATGCTGGTCTAAGAACTAAGGCTCAATGGTCTATAAGGTCCACAAAGCTCAGCGAAAACAATAAAGAAGATGGACTGAGTTTTTTTTTTTCTTTTTCTTTTACTAGATTGCCGGTTTACTATGAAAGGATACCATGCGGAAGAGCCAGATGGAAGAGGCGCTGTCAGGACGAGGTATGGGAGAAGGGGTGCAGTTTCCGCACCCTGAAAGGCATGCCTCCCTCCCAGCACCCCAACCCAGATGCTCTTCAAACTCCAGGTGCTGGTTTTTATATAGCTAACTTCATTCAGCTTTTTAAAATTTTATGTTGTTATAGTTCACTTTATTTGCAACACAGTCTTGTTACAATAGACCAACTATATGAACACCAAATTTAATCATAGACTAAAACATTGGGAACCCAATGTCAGTCTCCATATTTTTTTTTCAAAAAAGCTAAACTGCAGAAGTGACCCAACCTTTCAATTTATAGATGGGGAGACTGAAGCCTGGAGTGGAGAAGTGCTTTACCAGTTACTAGAAGATGCAAGCTGAGCATCTCTTGGCCCTGAAAGGTAAAGAATAAGGCTACAGAAGTAGGTAGATTAGAATATGCTGCAGAGGGCATTACTTGTCACATTGAGAAACCCAGATTTTATCATACAGGCAAAGGCAAATTTTGAATATTCTGATAAGGAAAAGTGTTGAAAATTCTGAGTTAGGGTAACGAATCTGGCAAAAGAGCATAGCATTAAGTGCTGGAGGCTGGGAGATGAATTCAGAATCTAATGCCTTATTAGCTTGATCTATAGAACATAAGATGCCATCTGTTATAAGAAGCACTTGTGTTCCTCAAAGAAAGAAAAATTTCTGTCACTACAACTATGACAAAATGATTTATCACTTTGGAGTGTTTATTTTATATGTATTGAATTGGTCTCATATACTTACTTAGACATTACCTTTTTTATTGTGTATTACCCTTATGCATTCATAAAAATAAACCATGAGCCAAATGGATTGGCTAAGGTCATGGTTCCCAAAATAAGCACCAAGCTACCTCAAGGAGCCAGTGAACTAATGGGGGTACCACGGGACGGTTAATATTTTCAGGGGAAACACAATTATGTTAGCCATGGTGCCAACTATGAGCTCCAAGTTATTCATAAATTCAACGTGGGATCAGACTATACTTCGATGATGTTGTATTTTGTCAAGTTGGGTTATTGGCAATTGCCGTAATAAAAGAAAGGCAGTACTGAAAAAACAACGTGGGTCAGGAAGGGAAGGTGTCCAAGTTGATTCCACCATTTGAAAAGTTGTGTATCGCCCCAAAGGCACACCCATTCCATTAGTGAGTATTCTAGTTGTCTACGAGTGAAATTAAAAGGTTTTTTTTTATGAGCTTCTTTCTGTATTTGTTTATTTCCATTTGGGGCTGTCCCGGGTCTTGTTGCTGGCGTGGACCTCCTCTAGCCGTGAGTGGGGCGCCCCTCGGGCGCGGGGCACGGGCGTCTCGTCGCGGCGCCTCTCTAGCGGCAGAGCACCTGCTGTAGCTGCACGGGCTTCCGCAGCCACGGCTGGAAGGCTCGGCTCTGATTGGGACTCGTGGGCCTAGAGCACTGACTCAGTAGCTTAGTTGTTCTGTTCATGTGGAATCTTCTCGGACCAGGGATCAAACCAGTGTCCCCTGTATTGCAAGGTGGATTCTATCCCCTGCACCATCAGGGAAGCCCCCAAAGGTATTTTTACAAATGGCTATTAAGTTGTTGGATCAAAGGATTTAAAAAATGAAACTTGGATATTTCTTTTAGCCTAGATGTGCTATGAAAAAGAACTCAGACCCTAGAAATGTCATGAACCAATAAAGTTTGAGAATCTCTGGGTACTCCTGAAGTTTGTTCACATTCGTAATGCACCTTTCCTGGGTCCCTCTCAGTTTCAAAGCAGTCTGCACCCACGTTTCATCTGTTTGGAAACACCCTCTGTGCCACGGATGCCCTGGTGGCGTGCCGTGTTTTAAAGAATGCCGCACTGCTGTTTCTGCAATTTTAAAGCCCCATTCATTCTGAAAATATTGTTGCTGGAAAATATCCCAGTTTGTTCAATAGAAGGTTTTAAGGCAATAACCAAGACTCATATTCCTTCCTTGAGTAGTCTATTAGGAGCTAGCAGTTGACAACAATGAGTGCCATTTATTTCACCAGGAAAAATACGTCAGACCGAGCTAGCTTAGGCATGACAAGCACACCACTGCTGATAGCTCCCTGTTAATACGGCACCGCTGCTGCCCGGAGAGCTAGTGTAAGTGGCCGCCGAGAATAAAACCTATCCCGATTTCAAAGACGTTACAATGTGAAAAAAGGTTTATGTATCAAGAAACCGATAAAATATAATATCTGACTCACAATGCTGTGAGAGTCGAGGTGACAGTGCGAAAAGATGAGTCGGATTAGTATTGTTCCGGTTTAACCGCCAGGAGATAAGGGCCTAAGGGAAATATTGGAAGAGGCCAAGGAAAAGGGCTACGGCGTTAGGAGGCGCTGAAGCAGAATCAACAGGGTTTCAAAATTAGAACATAAACTTGCGCCGTTAGCAGCTCTCAGCTGGTGAAGATTGTCCCGTAAGTGCGCGGTGAGGTGCGTGCACCTACGTTAGAACCTCATAGTGAAAGGGAGTGAAGTGAAGTCGCTCAGTCGTGCCGGACTCTTTGCGACCCCATGGATAGTAGCCTGCGCCAAGCTCCTCCGTCTATGGGATTTTCAAGGCAAGAGTACTGGAGTGGGTTGCCATTTCCTTCTCCAGGGGATCTTCCCAACCCAGGGATCAAACCCAGGTCTCTCACATTGTAGACAGACGCTTTACCGGCTGAGCCACCAACCCGCCTGGCAAGTCCTTGGCCCTCTTTAGATCTTGTTCCAAAGTCACAGCCGCAGACACAAGCCATGTGCTCCTGACCCTGACAAATATTCAGTGGTTGATTCAGAGAGAGCCCTTGGTAAAGCGAAGAAATGTCCTTGTATATTTACAGAAAATCACATGTATTTAATTCTTGAAAACAAGTATAGTTTGATGAAAGTGAAAGTCACCGAGTCGTGTCCGACTCTTTGTGACCCCATGGAATTTAGAGTCCAGGGGATTCTCCAGGCCAGAATCCTGGAGTGCACAGCCTTTCCCTTCTCCAGGGGATCTTCCCAGCCCAGGGATCGAACCCAGGTCTCCCACATTGCAGGCGGATTCTTTACCACTGAGCCACCACACGGTACAAGGCTATTATAAAATACCGACTGTACTCCCTACTTGGTGGCAGTGTGGTGCTCTGTCGTGTCTGACTCTTTGCGACCTCGTGGACTGCAGCTCACCAGGTTCCTTTGTCCCCGGGATTCCCCAGGCAAGAATACTGGAGTGGGTTGCCATTTCCTCCTCCTCCAGGGGATCTTCTGGATGCAGGGATCTCCTGAAATGGCAGGCGGATTCTTTCTGTGTGTATATTTTCTGGCCGCTTTACAGAGAGCCGGAAGCAGCTCTTTGCCGTCTCTAGCCTTTCCTGGCACTAAGCAGAACCTTCCATCAATCCCTTGAAGTGATCGTTCTTTTTCAGACTTTCAAGGAAGCCAGCCCAGAATGATGAGGCAGTCACAAAGCGTTTCTTGGAGTCAGGAAAATGTGCTACATTTGGCGCATAAGATCTCAGATCCATGAGCCCACTTCATGCCCAATTCATGGGCTCAGGACTGGGAATGAGACAGAGGAGGCAGCTTGTATCCACTCTGCTGGTCTGGCACTAACTTTTGTTGCACCAACTGTGCATATAGACATTCAGTGAAAGTGACCAATGCCATTTTTTAAATTTCATGCAAGAATGTCTTGCAAATACGACAGGCCTGCAGGTCAGTGGGGTCCCAGAGGTGAAATGCCTGGACTCCGGCAAGCACCTGTCTGGGGCGGTCTTCAGGACGGCTGCAATGCCAGCTGAGAGGAAGCATTGCGCCTGGTGCAGGGAGGCATTAATGTTTTCTGGGTGTCCTCTGATATACCCATTCACAGCAGCTCGTACAGATTTGAAGCCAGAATGTTTTTCTGGGTGTGTTGAGATTGTACTCAGTGCTTATGAGATAGTCAGGGGTGTGGTGGGCAACCAGGAAACTGTTCCAGACTTGTTTGCTGCAGGAATAATGCACAACTCCCCTTGGTGGAATAACACCCTGCTGCAACTGTTCCCAGGATCCAACCGTCTAGGGAGAGAGTCAGCAGCTGCACCTTACAGCACGGTGACCTTCACTGGATAACTGGGAATTTGTGCCCCTTAATCCCCTTCATTTGTCTCACCCCTGCCCCCACCCTTCTCGCTTCTCATCGCAGCGAGTTTGTTCTCTGTACCTGCAGCTCTTATTTCTGGTTTGTTGCACTTGTGTGTTTTTGAGAGTCCACCTGTCAGGGAAAGCTGCAATATTTGTCTTTCTCTGTCTGGCTCAGGGCTTCCCTGCTGGCTCAGCTGGTAAAGAATCTGCCTGCAGTGCAGCAGACCCCGGTTCGATCCCTGGGTTGGGAAGATCCCCTGGAGAAGGGAAAAGCTACCCCCTCCAGTATTCCAGCCTGGAGAATTTTCCATGGGGTCTCAAAGAGTCAGACATGACTGAGCAAATTTCACTTTCAGGTCCATTCAAGTTATCACAAATGGCAAGATTCAGTCTTTTCTATGACTGGTATTTCAGTGTATGTGTGTGTGTGTGTGTACACCATATTTTCTTTATCTGTTGGTAGACACTTAGATTTCTTTCATATCTAGGTTATTGTTAACAATGCTGCTATAGACATTGGGCTGCATATATATTTTCTAATTGATGTTTTACTTTCTTTGTATAAATATCCAGGAATGGAATTGCTGGAGCGTATGATAGTGCTATTTTTAATTTGGAAGGAAACCTCCATACTGTTTTCCATGGTGGCTGCACCAATTTACATTCCAAAGGCTTTACCAAAAGGCTCCCCTTTTCTCCACGTCCTTGCCAACACTTAGAGTTTGTTGGCTTTTTGATGATAGCCATTCGGACAGGTCCGAGGTGATATCATTGTAGCTTTGATTTACAGTTCCCAATAATTAGTGATGTTGAGCATCCTTCCATTTGCCTATTGAATGTTTTCTTTGGAAAAATGCCTGTTTTTCAAATTATACTGTTTGTTAACTATATGCTCATTTAAAAATTGTATCATTTGTTAACTATACCGTTTATTAGCTGTGTGAGCTTGGGTCTCTTAGCCTCAGTTTCCCCATATCATAAAATAGAAATAATTGTAATATCTCCTTCTTAGAATTGAAATGATTAAATAAGATAAAGCATAAACCACATGTCTTGGCTTACGTTTAGTGTTTAAATGTCAAAAAGGCTAAGACAGTCTCGTTCCTTTGCCACTTCTTTGACAAAACTACGTTACCTTCTCATGGGAGTTTGTTTTCCTGCCTAAAGTTTCCTTTGGAAAAGCTTCATGAGCAGTCACTGAACAGGAGCCAGACGTGAATGGTAGGCCATTCCCCCGTTCCATCTTTACTAGGGTCTCCCGGTCTGTGCCACCATCGTGGTTTTCCCAAGCCGGAACTGCACCTTCTCATTAGAAACCTCGCGTCCACTCTCAGCGCGCTGCGGTCTGCTCTCTGCCCACGTTTCTAGGTGTTCTCTGGAGTCTGTCACTGCTCAGGTTAAAATCCCCGGCAGCTTCCCACCGCACTGAGTAAAATCCAAAGCCAGCCCCTGGACCTCCATCTGCTGTTCCAGCGCGACCCCACCATGCCCTTATCTCCTCTCTCCACCCTCGGTGACCCGCCTCTTGTTCCTGCAGCTGCCAACCCCATTCCCGCTGGAGGGACTTCAGTGCTCCCCTGCGCTTCTCACTTTTCACTCTGATATTTTTCTTGTTCATTCATTTATTTGGCAGCCGTGTTGTCTCCACCTACCCCCAGCCCCAGCCTTCAGAAGCTAAACTCTGTGAGAGCAGGCATTATTTTGCTCTTTGCCATTTCCCCAGGGCCTAAAGAACTATCTGGCATTTATGAGATATATAAATAACTGCTTCTTCATAAATAAATACATACTCATCAGACACCAGCAAAATACCCTTTACTTGTGTACCCTTCTAGGTACACAATTCTTAGGAGGCAATATTCTGTACGCATACAGTAGGATCCACGTCTGACAGGGAAGGACTGAGAGTTTCACCCAGGCACTGACAGACAGTTTGCACAAATTCCAGGAAATGATGTCTCGTTGTCACCTCCCTTTGTCTGAAACTGTTTTGTAACTGAAAGCTCACTGTAGGATTTTTTTCCTCATATCTAGAAAGTCTTCGGGTTCTGGCTCCTGAAAGATTTTCTTGTCAGTCCTTACAGACAATACACCTCAAAGACTGAGGTTCTATAGTGATCTGAACAACTTGCAATTATTTGATTCTCCTAGCGTTTAACACGCAAGCTATTCCAAAATTCCAGCCTAGGCTCTGAATAGCTACCAAGGGAGGAAACTTTATCTCCTCATGTTCATAAACACATAGGAATCTCCCTTTCTCTCCCTCTCTCTCTCATTATCTCTATGTTATTGGTGGACAAAATGTCAATTTACAGTTGAGACTTATTTCTTCAAATTCTTTACTCATGATTCAGGCAGAAACTGCAAGCCAAACACGTTTGTTCCATTCTGAAGGACTAGTCTCTTTCAAGCCATCAGGAGTAACAGCATATAAATCTGTTAGCATAATAGTAGTTGTTCAAGGCAAATCTGTAACTTAATTACCAAGAAGGTGCAGCAGAAGAAATGGTCCTCAAACTCTGAATCAACGTAGAAAAGATTGTTCAATTCATTTAAATTAAAATGTTCACTGAGCAACCACTGTTACTCTCCAAGCACAACGCAGTCAGCAAGCTGGACACCCAAAGAAAGAGCTTTGGGAAAACCGTCAAGTGCAAGGCTAGGCACACAGAAGGTGCTCAGCAAACACTGGATTTCCCCTAAGTATTTTGAATTCTCCTGTGAATCTGGGCATGTGTCTTCAAAAGTACTGTGACTCAGCTCAACTCAGATATGTCCCCAGGCGGGCCATGCAGAGAGGAGCAGCCGAACTTGACAGCCTGCTCTGTGCCCTGCATGGCGTGTACAGGAAATCTCCTTTCTGTCTCCATAGGTTAATCTTTTGTTCCTGTTTGCCAAAATAGGAAACGGGAGCACTCGGAGATTAAATAAATTGCTCAATAATGTGTGAGAGATACAGAATGCAAATTAAGTTTTGTTCATCCATAGCCATATTCATCTCATTCAGAACACATTTATGGATCACCTGGAATCCCTAAGGCTGAGGATTCAAACAGGACATGCTCCAAATACCCAAAGAGCTTTCACTTAATGTGGGATAATACATATAAAACAAGGACCTTTTTGAAAGTGGAAATTATCATCATGGAGGTCCACTTGGTAGGCTTCCTGAGTGGTTCATACCGTAAAGAATCTGCCTGCAACATGGGAGACCCAGGTTCGATCCCTGGGTCGGGAAGATCTCCTGGAGGAGGGCATGGCAACCCACTCCAGTGTTCTTGCCTGGAGAATCCCATGGACAGAGGAGCCTGGTGGGCTACAGTCCACGGGGTTGCAAAGAGTTGGGCATGACTGAGCGAGTAACACTTTTACTTTTCACTTTTCTCATGCTTGGTAGGACAGAAGAGAAAATGGCTCATTCTGCCAAGGTGGAATAGTGAGGGGATAGTGAAGACTTTACCAGAAGGAAAGCTGTGACCAACCTAGACAGCATGTTCAAAAGCAGAGACATTACTTTGCCAACAAAGGTCTGTCTAGTCAAGGCTATGGTTTTTCCTGTGGTCATGTGTGGATGTGAGAGTTGGACTGTGAAGAAAGCTGAGCACCGAAGAATTGATGCTTTTGAACTGTGGTGTTGGAGAAGACTCTTGAGAGTCCCTTGGACTGCAAGGAGATCCAACCAGTCCATTCTGAAGGAGATCAGTCCTGGGTGTTCACTGAAAGGACTGATATTAAAGCTGAAACTCCAATCATTTGGCCACCTCATGTGAAGAGTTGACTCATTGGAAAAGCCTGATGCTGGGAAGGATTGAGGGCAGGAGGAAAAGGGGATACAGAGGACGAGATGGCTGGATGGCATCACCGACTTGATGGATGTGAGTTTGAGTGAACTCTGAGAGTTGGTGATGGACAGGGAGGCCTGGCGTGCTGCGATTCATGGGGTCTCAAAGAGTCGGACACGACTGAGCGACTGAACTGATTGAATAATAGATGAGTTCTGAAAAAATTAATAGGCGTTCACGGGGCCATCTATGTGGGGAGGAGAGAGAGACGAGGATGGTATGGGAGTGCTGTGGTGTGGGTGTGGGGGCAAACACCAGGTCTCTGGGACTCGAGGAACAGCAAGTCGTTCAGTTTGCCTGGAACGTGGGTGGTGTGACAAGGGCAGCAGGAACTGACCCTGGGGGAGGGCGCAGAGGGGCCAGCAGGAGGGGGTGTCAGACTAAAGAGTTCAGGCTTGACCCGAAGGTCATAGGGACCCAGCAACTGGTTTTAAGCAACAGGATGACATCTTTAGAAAGGTATGGTCTAAAGTCCTTCACTGGTGGTTTGGGAAAAGGTTAGAGAGAGACTTATTCAAGGAAGCAGGAAGCCCTGAGAAAGGGCTTCTCCACCAGTCCTGGCAAAAATGGCCCAGATCCACACAGGGCTCAGAAACGCCCCCTGAAGCAGCTCTGTGCCCCAGCAATGAGAAGTGACTTCAGGGAGCAGGAGAGCCCTGCTCTCAGCCTCACGCTCCTGTTCAACCCTCCAGCTGGATTTTGTGAAAGCCGGCATTCCAGTGATGCTGACCTTGCAAGGGCCCTTAAATGAGACCATCAGTCACTCCTTTGCATCAAGTTAAGGAGACCCCTATTAAAGGGAACGGCAGACACCCCAGGAGGAATGCAGCATTACCAGCCACTAATGCCCTGCCCTTAATTGCTTCACCAGATTAATTAGTTGGCTCCCCAGCAAGACCCTAATCAAACGGGGACAGAACAGGTAAATGTTGACACGGTGAGGGAGTAAACGAGATTCAAAGCACTGGGCACAGCCTGGGAAGAATGGGGCTCAGGAATCTGGGCAGAAATGGGGCCCCGAAGACAAAGGAGAAGAGTCAGGAGAGAAGGAGGGGCAAGGAGCTTTAACGACCAGTGGAGGCCAGCAGGCTCATCAGGCCCACCTTTGCCCACCCGAGGCAGGTTCTCTGTCCTAGAGCGCCTCACCGGGGCTGGAAGGGGGACCAATCAGTATCGCGTTTACATCCAGCCACGCCTGCAGAGCTCTGAGCGAAACACGGGATGCGTTCTGTGCATTCCCTCAGTTAGCCCACACGACCATGCTATGAGGTACCCTCACTGCTCCCAGGCTTCCCAGGAAACCGAGGCCCAGAGAGCTTGGGTGAATCGCCCACAGTCACACCCCTGAGCGGCAGAGTCAGGCTCTGAGTGTAGACCCGTCTGGCTCCAGTGTCTTCACTGCTAAGTGGGCCTCACACCTCTCACCACCCACTCCAGCAATCACGGCCCGACTCTTCTGACTGGCGTAGGGCTCCCATGGCCTGAGGAGGTGGTTTGACATTTAGAAATCCTTAGATGCATTTAAAACATGCCAGCCCAGCTCCATTTGCACCCCACACGGGCAGACTTTACCGCACCCCCAGCACTGCCTGGAGCTGCACTCTGCGCTGCACCAGGAGACTCATCCTCCCCGCTGTCTGAGCGCCAACAGAAGTTACCGCCGGGGAAGCTGCTGGGTTCCTGCAGCAGGAAGTGAGAAAACTGGAATTACGACCCGAGTCTGTTTGACCTTAAAGCAAATGCGTGTCTGCTCCATGACCTTCTCAGATGGTGCCTGAGCTGAGCTTGACCAATGGGTCACAGAGGTGCAGAAGGTGCAACTGTAGGCAGAGGGCATACCACAGGCAACGGTGTGCAGTGTAGGCACGGTGTGGCCAAGAAACAGTGCCTGGAGAATGGTGAGGAGGTGACATGCTGGGGGAGGAGAGGGGCGGCAGGAGATGAGACTGGAAAAGGAGTTTGGCACGAGGTTGGGAAAGCGATGATCTGGGAGGCTTCCAGGGGAGGGAAATGCCCTCGTGGTTGATGAGATGCTGCAGGAGTATGGAGACAATGCGGAGAACACAGCCTGCAGTGAGGCTGGCTGGTTACTACTAAGTTATACTGAAGCCTCACACAGGGATAATTAGAAACCGAGGCTCAAGGTGAGCGCTTAACTAGTTTACAAAGAGGCCCTTATCTCCTGCAGAGGGAGAGCATCAAGATCTGGTTGCTGAACATCAGTGATACTTAAGTATTCAGCCAAAGGAGGTCTGTGTGATAAGTGAAGGGCTGGAACTGGGAAAGCCTGGGATACGGAAATGGGAAATGGGAAAATCTGGCTGGGTGCTTCTTTGTGGAGCCCCCTGAATTACCAGAGCTTGGAGAAGTGGCCCGCCTCCCTGGAGGAAGAGCTAGCAGCTCCAAGAAGGAAGATTCTGCTGAGTTCTTTTTCCCACAAAGCACCAGATAACACCTCCAGGAACTAATTCTACCCGCATGTCTGACTGCCAAGCTAATTACTAGGATTAACCCCACATTACCTGACTGAAGACTTGCTGTACTGAGAAGGAAGGAAGGAAACTGATTTCCGTTGAAGAAGCTGCAAGAATTAGCATTGTTATATTAATACATCAACTGGAGACTGCCTTGAGATTGAATTCTGGGGATACAGCATTTGATCAAGGGAGTTACAAAATAAAACTGGATAAGAAAAAATTCAGTAACCTGAGACAACTTTCTCAGGACATGGGATTCACTACCCTGGCAAGGACCCAAGGGGATGGGACAAATGTTCAGCTATGATGGCACTTAGAAGCCTGGAAAAAACAATGTCCTAGGCCGGACAAAGTGGGAATGACCGAGTTGCCCTTCATATAACATAGGAGTGACTAAAAAAGCTAAAGAAACTGGGATGCTGGAGTAGACATGTTACTGATGCTAGGAGGCCTCCTGAGGGATTGTATATTCCGTGAGGGGCCCAGAAGATCCCAAAGCCACTGGAACGTGCTCGTGAGAGGGGCACCAACACCACCCAGGCGTTCAGGGGTGGCCTTGGCGGCAGGCCAGGCAGTTCATAGAACTGCACTCAGGATGGGAGGTAATAGAAGCTAGTTGGTGGAGCCCAGCCACTAACAGCCAGAAGGGCACAGTTATCATAACAACCAGCAAGGACAGGGTGGTGGCCCAGGATGCTTGATCCAGGAAGTTGTAGAGAAAATTAAGAGAGTATGGTATCCCAAGGGGCAAAATTGGCCAGTGCTGCTTAACGTTTACAAGCAGGAGCAAGACCCGAGGGCAAGAATCAGCTTGATGAACAGGTAGCCTCTGTCCCGGATCACATCTAGGACTATCTGTGGGGCCCTTTATGGCCGTCTGTAGGAGGGAAAAAAGCCTAAGCTTGGTGTGCCTATGGATCAGGTCGATATGTGAGTGGAAACTAAAAGTGGATGGTAATTGTATATACATTATTCAGAAATGGCTTTGTAACACAGTTGCTGCTAATTCCCTTCAGTCGTGTCCGACTCTGCAACTCCGTAGACGGCAGCCTATCAGGCTCCTCTGTCCCTGGGATTCTGCAGGCAAGAATGCTGGAGTGGGTTGCCATTTCCTTCTCCAATGCATGAAAGTAAAAAGTGAACGTGAAGTTGCTCAGTCATCTCCAACTCTTCGCAACCCCATGGACTGCAGCCCACCAGGCTCCTCCATCCATGGAAGTTTCCAGGCAAGTGGAGAGCAGAAATCTCCCCAAAACGCAAGTGATGTGTCTCATCATTAATTTTATGTGAAACAGAAAGAGACCCTAGACAAGAATATATAGATAGATAGATAGATAGATTCCTGAGCAGCGACCGATGACCTACCCAGACCATTAACCAGGAACCTAGAAGGTACAGCACTGGAAGGCTAGGGACAAGAAGTTCTGGGATAGAAGCAAATAGATAGCAAGTTATGAGGAAATTTTATTTTCCACAGTAACGCCCGGCAGAGTCTCTACTGTGAAAGAGACAGTGAGCAATCAAGTAAATAAAAATGACAGTTGACATGAGCCAACTTTCATTATTGTCATGGCAGAGTGGAAATACTGAGCCAGGAGCAGAGATGAACGCCACACGGGAATCTACAACGTGTACTTCTGTTTGCTAAGGCTGATCTAGCTGCCACTGCCTCTGAATAGTTAGCCTGTGAACCACAGGCACAAATTGGTGTTGACTCCATGCCCTGGCATTACTCATTGAGCAAACCAACCCGTCTGCTTGGTGGCAGGCAAACAACACTGAGCCCCTTCTACTTTAGAAGGGCTGGTAGTCCACCCTCAGAGTAATCGATCCCTATTCTGGATACATATTTGCATTCACAGATGCATAGGCAGTGCCCCTGTCTGGAGGCTTACAGAATGCTTCAGCCACAGGACAGAATCCCAGGTAACATGGCATCCAATCAGGGGAACCACTTTCTGGCCAAGAACACAGTTGCTATCCCCCACTCCCCTCTCCAGAATGAGCCAGCCTCACAGAATACTGGAACAGCCTACTGAAGACACACCTGAAGCACCACCTTTAGGCCCAGCAGGCTGTCAGCAATGGGCTGGCATCAGAGGGTCTCTAAACGCCTCAGTAGGAAGAATGCATGCGGCTTCCCAGGTGGCGCTCGTGGTAAAGAACCTGCATGCTGATGCAGGAGATGTTAAGAAATATGGGCTCGACCCCCCTGGGTCAGACAGATTCCCTGGAGGAGGGCACGGTAACCCACCCCAGTATTCTTGCCTGAAGAACCCCATGGACAATGGAGACTGCTTGGCTACAATCCATGGGGGTCGCAAAAAGTTGGACACAACTGAAGCGACTTAGCACGCATGCATGCAGGAAGAATGCGTGCACCTGGGAACCGGGAGTGGGCACAGAAGAGCCCACTTATCACCACCCTCTGACCTCTTGGGGCACGCTGGGCATCTCCTTCCTTCAGTTCTGGACTCTGTAGGGCTGGAGGGCCTGGTCACAGATGGGGTCACACTCTTGTGTGGAAGGATGGCAAGAGCCCCTTGAACTGCAAGCTAGGACTGCTGCCCAACCACTCGGACCCCTCCAATCCAAGGACCAGCAAGTGAGGAGTCAGCGTCTTGGCAGAGATCGTTTACCCCAACCAGAAGGAAGGACGGGCTGTTTCAACAAGAGGAGGGCAGGAAAGAAGCTGTGTGGAA
Organism: Oryx dammah; assembly: GCF_014754425.2. Lineage (NCBI taxonomy): Eukaryota > Metazoa > Chordata > Mammalia > Artiodactyla > Bovidae > Oryx > Oryx dammah. The sequence goes on along the minus strand of NW_024070189.1, from coordinate 2,965,225 downwards.
GCAGGATGGCCCAGCTGGGTGCTGCTTGGCACTCCTCACCCAGCTGTAACTGTGAACGGATGTATGCAGCAACCCTGGCCTGAGAAGGCTGTGATTTCCAATGTATCAGACCCCTCGGGTAGGAGGGTTTGGGTTATAGCACTAGGTAAGCCAGCAAAGGGGGTGTCTGGGAGTGAGGAGGACTGAGAGTGGAAGGAGGGAAAGCACGGTTATCACTGAGGCCGTGAGACCTAATGTAGCCACAGGAGGCACAGTTCATTGCACACACCTCTTCCAAGCTTCCAGCCATCAATAAAGGCACGCTATCCTCTTGATGCTTGGGGGAGCACTAAGCCACGCTCCCCTCGGGCCGCCTGCCCTCACTGGCTGAGCACAGCGGGAGTGGGAGAGCCACCCAGCCCAGCTCCACGGCTTCTCCAACAGGAAACTTCTGCTCGGTCAGGTCTCATCAGCGCAGCTGAGATTTCTTGGAGCTTCGCTCTAGCCTGTGACTTCTCCCATCGCACCCTTCCTTCCTCTTCTCCTTTGACGGTGTCCAGGAGCTCTCCCTGCCTACACCAGCTCCTGGCCCTGCACGGGCACCTCCGCCAGTGGACCTCTTGCGTGTCTACTCCTGTCGCGGCGACTGTTTTTTCAGAAGTCCTGAAAGATGCACCCACCATACTTTGTGCTCCGTGAAGGCGGGGCTCATACCTGCCTCGTTTGCGGCTGTGTCCCCGGTGCCCTGCACCACTCCTAGGAACTGAGCCACTCACGCCCTCCTTAATCCCGCAGCATCGACGACGCGGTGGGAGTGCAACCCAGACTGGGGGGAAAAGAAGACAGTAAGGCCGGGTGCTCTTTCAGAAATACTGGCAGTGAAAGAGAAATATTAGCAGGATTGGGGGGTGGGGGCAACGAGGAGAAGGCGCGACTGACGGTTGTTTGGAGCTGGAAAGGCCTGGCCACGTTTATATGCCGAGGAGAAGTCGATGAAGAGGGCGAGACTGAAGGGACGCGGCCGCGAGCGTCAGTAGGTGAGTGAGGAGCAGAGCGCGGGCGGGAGCACGACCAGGAGCCGAGACGCTGAGCACCGCCTTGGAGTCCAGGTTGCGGCGTCACGGGCGGGGAGGCCGTCCGCGGAGCGCGCGCCGCGAGGCCTGGTAGAGACCGCGGGGGACGGGGCGCTGGGCGCGTGCCGAACGGCCGCAGAGCACTCTGGGCCGGGCGGAGGGCTGACGGGAGGCCCGAGGCCGGAACAAGGCGTCTGTGAGTCCAGCCCGGCGATGTCCTCAGCCTCCCCGGGCAGGGGGCAGGCCGTGAGAGGAACTGGAGACGGTAGACCGCTGTGGTGATGCAGGGAGGGAAGGCAGCCTCGGAGGAGGCCGTGGGGCGGACGCCGGCGAGTGAGAGGAGGCTGCCGGTGACCGACTTCAGACCGCGACGCCAAGGCCAGGCTTGGAGGAAGGAGCTCACGCTGAGGGAATAATGAACTGACCGCCTTTCTTCCCGTATCTTGTCTAACTCTCTCACATGAAAGTGTTTTCTGCCCACAGATGAAGTCCTGGAGGCTCAGAGAGGTAGAACATGCCCAATATTTTCCCTCAAAGTTCTGTGTATTGAAAAACTCACCCAAGATGTGGATTTGACTAGGTCAAGACGGTATCTCTTCAAGGGAACAGAGATAATTGGACTGGCTGTGTTCAAAATGGGCTCTGGCAAGAATTTTAAGAAGTGCAAATGAGATGGCTTCTAAAAACTTGTTCACTCATTATGAGGCCCCCTCATCCATTATCTGATAAAGATAATTTAAGTAAAGAGTGAAGTTCAAAATGAAAGCAATAAAGGATTTATTTTCAAATCTGGTGATGACTGTCTTCCCATAAGCATTCTAGTCATGTGGATTTATGGACATATGTGACTCTGCAACGAGTCTTAAAATTATAGTGCATTCCCCACGGTGCCATCTTTGACAGCTGGTCCCACGCAAATATGAGACTGGACTATTAACCACACAACATCACAGATGAGTGTGGGGAAAATGGTTCAGGCTGTCATTCGTTTTAATTTTTTAAGGAATTAACTAGAAGAAACATGAAAAGATTCATTATATACAGAAGAGGAAACGAAATTACTTTCCTGGTGTTTTCTTACTGGAGCTGAAAGAGATAATGCACTGAATTATGTGTAATGTATAACCACTTCATTAAGGAGAATTAAAATAGTATTTTAAAAATCCAAAATTAATCAGATCTTTGGAAAGTTCATGGATTGTTTAAAAGAAAACAAACAAAAAAAAGGTCAGTAGGAGTGCCAGAAAGAATTGGGCTACAAGTTGATTCTGAATCACTGTTAATGTGCTAAGACCCTTGCTCATTGCAAGTAATATCCAGATTACAATGGATTTGTTTCTAATGTTTCATAAGTGAGTAGTTCAGAGCTTGAGACTCCTTGCTAAAGAAGAAAAAAGTACTGCTACAGAACCAATATGGGTCAGACTCATCATGGTAGGGAGCTTTAGAAACCCAGTCCTTTGGATAGCTGATCCAGCGACGCTGTTCGTTTCATGATGAAAGAATGGAGGCCCAGAGGTGGCCCGCGTGGAGCTAGTCTACCCTGGCAGGGCCGGTTTGTGTTCTGCATCCTGTGAGGGGCCGTGGCGTTTGAGAGGAAAGACGCAAAGCTTAGAGAAAGTGAGAGGGAGGCGTTCAGTCATGTTGACTCTTTGCGACCCCATGGACTATACCGTCCATGGAATTCTCCAGGCCAGAATACTGGAGTGGGTAGCCGTCCCTTCTCCAGGGGATCTTTTCAACACAGGAGTCAAACTCAGGTCTCCCACATTGCAGGCATATTTTTACCAGCTGCGCCACCAGGGAAGCCCAAGAATACTGGAGTAGGCTGTCCCTTCTCCAGGGGATCTTCCCGACCCAGGAATCAAACCGGGGTCTCCTGCATTGCAGGTGGGTTCTTTACCAACTGAGCTATGAGGGAAGAACCTTAGAGAAATTCTACCTAATTCTTAGTTACAGAGCAGGGCCATGAAGAGTGCAAGTGCTCAACAGAATAATATGCTGAAGGTCTAGAGCCTTACTTGCTCAGGGGAAGGTTAATGACTTTTTATTTTCAAAGTCTTGATTTTTTAATAGCAAGATTGTATAGAGTGTGAGGCCTCTGTTAATTGAATAAGAGGGGGAGAACCCAGCTCTAAGTCTTGAATACAATTGCCTTCTAGAACCTAGAAGAAGTGGAGAGGTGGTGGGGTTGACAGTTGTGCCCGGTGGCTGACTTGGTGCAGAGGCAGTGGATACAAGGATCAAGGAAAACCACATAATCACAAATCGTGAGTGTCTCAGTTCAATTCAGATGAGCTCAGCACCAGGCTCATCCGAATTCTGGGGATTCTGGCCACCTGGGATCTCACATAGTACCGGAGAGACTCAGTGGCCCAGTCATGTCCAACTCTGCAACCCCATAACCGTAGTCTACCAGGCTCCTCGGCCCATGGGATTTCCCAGACAAGAATACTGGAGTGGTTCAACCCAGGGATTGAACCCAAGGTTCCTGCACTGCAGGCAGATTCTTTACCATCTGAGCCCCCATGGAAGCCCATACCAGAGAGGAAGGCCTCCTAAACAGGACTTTTACTTAATTTCCTCCCATGCAATACAGTTTTGAAATTTAAACAAAATATCCTTTCTTGTCCCAAAGATTTTTTAAAGCAATCTCACCCAGTTACATACATACATTTCTGAATGACAGATATGACACTAACCATCCCAGAGGTGTTTGTGGTCCTTATACGAGGCTTTGATATTAGTTAATCAAATTAGTTTCTCACTGATGAGAATTGTAAGCAATGTAAAACAATGAAAATGTGAGGAAAAGTCCTGGGCTTTGGGAGATCTGTTCAGCTGCACTAGCTCCTGAGCATACCACCCCCAACTCCTCCATTTCTGAAGTGACACCTTTTGAAGTTCCAAGATGGTTTCAGCTCTCAAAGTTCCAAGGTGATGTTGGGTTGTTTATTTCTACTCTCAGATGGAGCTGTCAAACAGAAGTTAGTGTAATAGAAAATGCCCAGAGCACAGAGCCACTGAAGTATGTGTAGTGAAAGTCGCTCAGTCGTGTCCGACTCTTTGCGAGCCCATGGACTCCACAGTCCAGGGAATTCTCCAGGCCAGAATACTGGAGTGGGTAGCCTTTCCCTTCTCCAGGGGATCTTTCCTACCCAGGGATCTAACCCAGGTCTCGTGTGTCTCCTGTATTGACAGGTGGATTTTTTTTTACCAGCTGAGCTACCAGGGAATCCCTACACAGAGCTATTGCTATGAATCAGATGCTCTCTGTACTAGGGGAGATCTCTCAAACTACTCTCATTTTATTTCTGAGTAGCCTTTAAAATAGCCAAATGAGATCAGTCATTTGTGCTTGGAGACCCAGAAACCGACTGCTGGGAGCATTTAATCTTTAGCGTTTCCTCACCCAAATAAACCAGTCATTTGTCTCTGTCCGTGAAATAAAATTATATTGACTGAAGTCTCTTCTCATAATTTGTTTTCCTCTCCTAAGTATGTATTACGCTTGATCAGAGCAATTAGCTGTGATCCAATTCAGGTAGGAAGGCATTTTCAAAAGCCTGACAACCAATCTGAATTCCAAATCCATTGCCAGAATGTCTTCAGCCCCGTTCAAAGTCAAGGAGGAAAAGGATGAAGCTCTCTTACAGGTGGCCTGAGATGACGGCACTGATATTCCTGCTCCTGAGAACTGCTGCCGTTCTGTCGGGGGAGGTGTGCCCTGGCATGCAGACAGGCCGTGAAGGTGTCACAGGAACGAGTGAGCAAACAGTAAGTGTGCCCAGACCTCCTGTTCGATTATCTCAAAGCAGTAGAAAGAAATCAACTGCAAGTCTTTTTTTATAGATGCCAAGGTGGCTTTTTAAAGATTAGCATTCTAAATGCCAGATGGTTAATGAAGGTCAGGCAGGCAACTTTCATAATTTGTCATTATGAGTTTAGCTGTGTGCCTTTATTAGGAATTGATGGATAACTTCCTACTTGGCAATATTTTAGGGAGTATTCTTCCTGTAATATGAAAGTATATAGCATAAATGCCACTTAAAATTCTTTTTTAAAAAATAGAGCTAGGAAGGCAAATGAATTGCTCAATAGCCATATTTGCGCAGCCAGATGAGATTACTTGCTTGCTTTACTTTCACCTGGAGGAGTCTTTGTGCATCTGAATCACATTTTTTACTTACTTTTGAGTTCAAGAACCAAAGCTGAGGATAAAGCCGAAAAAATTGCTGTTAAAATGGCCTTTGCAGTACAGATTTCAGAGGCTAGGGGGCATGATTGCTATAGCTGATCCAAAGCAAGGAAAAGCAAAATCTGTTCATCTGTTTCTCATACAAGGACCTAGAGGCTTTAAATTTTGGATCATGGGTGCAGGCTTGTTTCTCATTAAAAATCCAAGTCAGTATCTGCAAGGAGGAGCAGCAGAATAAAACATGCATTTTCCGTGGTTGTTGTAGGCGTTTCTTGCAGAGGCCTTGGGCTTGTGAGAGAAAGTGGAGCATGCTCCAAGGGGCCCTTTGGTTCTCTGTATTTTCCTATCTTGCGTTCATCAACCTGTCTGCTTGATCTCCACTTGGACTTTTGTCCCCAGAACAGGAGTCCTCCTATCAAAGAATATGTATATATGTTTGCATGTATGTATATATAGTGTACTTGTGAAGGATCTCAATGCATTTCATTAGTAATGCATTATCATTAGGAAATGACCTGATTAATTCCAGGTAGTGAGATTTGACTTACATGAAAACGGTTTCTTTTCAAAATGTATGAACCTTGATCATGTTTTTCTTCCAAAGTGGTTAGCTAATCAGTGATGCGTGGACCGAGTGCTGTTTCTACCTTTATCTGGCCTCTTCCTGTTTAGGACTTTCTGGGTATTCTTTCCCATTTTCCCTTCTTTACTATGACAAACTTCTTATTTCCCTCATCACATGTTGTATGTGAGCTCAAGGCTGAGACCACCTTCCTCTTCATTTATTCTACTCTTGTTTATGCCACCATACCTAGATAGAAGAACAGTGGAGAAAGTAACTTCCACACTCAAAAATTCTTAATTTCATCCTGTCTTTGCCTCACAAACCACAATTCCTATGACCACATTCAAACTTTTCTTGAATGAGAGTGGCCTTTCCCCTGTTTTTGCACATAGAAAGCCCTCAGACAGGATATTTGTAGACTAATGAATGCCACGTACGCAAGGAAATGATGGGGGCCTGTAATAAGTTTCTAAAGAAGGGGTAAATGTCTCATAGATAAAATATGAAAATTTTTTGAAGCACATCTTTTCACCTGCACCTCCAAAATATATTCCAAACTCATCTGTAGTAGGCAGAATTTTGGTCCCCTTGATCTTCACTTTGTGATGTCTCCCCTGTGGATATGTTACTTTACATGGCGGAATGGACTTTGCAGGTATAATTAAGGTCACTAACCAGATGACTTTAGAATAGGAAGATTACTCTGGATTATCCTGGTAGGCCCAATGTAGTCACATGAGCTCTTTAAGGAGGAGAGACTTCTCAGCTGTTAGCAGAAGACGAAGGCAGATAGTCAAAGCATCAGAAGGATTTGACCACTGTTGACTTAAAGATGGGGGAGGCCATATCAAGGAAATGGAAGCTTAGTCCTGTAAAGTCCCAGAGAACTGAATTCTGCCAACAATCTGAATGAGACAGAAAGCAGGATCTTCCCCAGAGTCTCCAGATAAGAGCCCAACACAGCTGACACCTTGATTTCTTGATTTCAGTTTGGGAAGGCCCTCAGTAGCAGACCCTGTTGAGAGAGGCTGTGCGCAGACTTCTAACCCATAGAACTGTGTTTGTGGTCATTATTTACAGCAGCAGTAAAACTATTAGAGTGCTCCTTCTTGTTATGTGGGATTTAAAACCTTTGTTATTTATAGCTGAAAAAAGAATTATATCTGCTTCTCAAGCTGTGAAAATAAATCTTGAGATTAGAACTTTCCCTTCTTGACTAAGGGACTGTTCTGTGTATGGGGCTTCCCAGGTGGTGCCAGTGGTAAAGAACCTGCAGGGCACACAGGAGATGCAGGTGTGATCCCTGGATTGGAAATATCCCCTGAAGGAGGGCATGGTAACCCGCTCCAGCGTTCTTGTCTGGAGAACACAATGGACAGAAGAGCCTGGCGGGCTATGGTCCATACGGTCACCAAGAGTTGGACACGACTGAAGTGCATTGGCCTTTTGAGGCAAAGGATACAACTCTCTCTGCATTGGCTGAATGTCTATCAGGAACAAGGCTATTTAGTTTACAGACCCTACTTTCAATCTTGAGAATAACTCTTATGTTCCAGAAAAGAATATAAATGATCAAATTGGGGAAGAAATAGAACCATCTTTGGTGGTAAGAGGAATAGGCAAACATCATTCCAAAAAGGAAGCAGGTATATAAGGAAACAGTTCATTTTTTAATCTGACTCCAATACACAAAATAACCAGGCTTTCAGCCAGCTACAGAGCAGAAATGTTTCTATTTTTAAGTCTTATGACACAAACTGAACTGTACAATAAATAAAATGTTAAAATTTTTATATGACAGCTTAATTGTTTACTTCTGAGTCCTATAAAAGGAATATTGTGCCAGACCAGTAAAATAGTCAGGGAAAACTTTATTCAATATGATTGCAATAGGGGAGAGAAATTGAAATCAGTTCCATTGACATGAAAAGTGGGAGGATTTTTAAATGCTGAGATGAGATAGTGGTAAATTATGGGAGCCCTCTGTCAATGTAATTAGGCTATCCATATTTACTAATTGTCACTTATTGAAGTTAGGTTCCTAATTTCTGCCAGAGACTAGGAGACAGGGCCTCTATCTTTCTTGATGATTAAATTTCAAAAGGATGGCTCCCTTTGTCCCTGAGAAAAACATTTCTGGGTTGCATAAAATTTACATTTCAAAGAGAACAATAATTTACAACTGCAGGTTTTCTAAAGTAAGTGCTCCAGGAAAGAGATGGTCAGGAACCTAACGTCAAGGATTCTTTGTGAGCCCGTGGACTGCAGCCCACCAGGCTCCTCTGTCCATGGGGTTTTCCAGGCAAGAAGAGTGGGTTGTCACTTCCTTCTCTGGGGGGTCTTCCCGACCTCGCGTCTCCTGCCTTGCCTGTATTAGCAGGTAGATTCTTTATCACTGCGCCACCTGGGAAGCCCTTGGCCAAGAACAAGTTCCTCTAAAGCTTTGTCAAGCTGAGGGAAATATTTAGGCCATCTTGGTCAGCCCCCATTTTGCTTACCTTCAAAAACTGTAAACATGGTCTCTTTGGAGAGCTTTGCGTCCCAATTCTAGGATTTGTTCCAACCCCTAGCTGCCTTTCATCAGTTAGGTTGTGGTTCCAGACAGCTCTTGGAGTGTCAGTTGTCCACAAGCCGTTTATGATCCACTGTGCTGGTCGGCACAGCTCCTGCGAGATCAGCGGCTCTCTGCCGTTCCTGTGCGTCGTTTGGGGCACAAGAATTGTACCTGGAAGTGGCGTGTGAGCAGTCTTCTGCCTGATAGCCAGGATAGTTCACTCTGCCCCATTCCCCATCTGATCGAAATAATACATAGCCTGATGGAGAGAAAGGCAGAAGAAGAAATGAAAAGAAAGGTGACGGTTAATTTCTCAAACATACTTTCCTGCTGCACATCCTAAACAGGCTGATTCAGTCAACATACACGAAAGCATTAAGATGCTAATGTGCCTTCACATGCTAATTCAGGAAAACAAAGAAAATGCATCTCATTAGCCTAAAGTCTTTAGAGTGAGTTGAATCACGCTTTCAGTGTAGTTTCTGTAGCATTCAAAGAACCTGTCAAGATTGGAGCAGTAAATTTATGTATTAAACATATACTTTTTTTTTCAATAGCACCCAGTATTGGAAAACATACCAATCATTTCTTTTTAAATATGTTTTTTACTCTCATATTTTTGAAAGTTTTTGGTTGTGTGCTTTTGTTAGCTTTATAAGGATTTTCACATTTTAAGATTTTTTTTCTTCTTTTTTTGAACTTTCTGATAATCACATTTAGTGAAAAAAGTATAGGACAGTGTATAACATACAACACAGAATGCATCTGTTTGTAAAATTCTGCAAAAATAAGGTGTCATTTTATACATAATCTCTGTGCGTGAGAATGAAGCCTGTGATAAAATTCTTAGAGACTGTTTATGTGTTGAACACGGATCTGGTGTTCACATCAGGAAGACGCATTGTAAGTCCACAGAAAGATTTCTGAAGAAATTGAGAGAGAAAATATGAAGACTTTCATTTTTAGAAAACCTTGCAGTTTTAAATAGCATCGCAGACATGGACAAGCATTCAGGTTGAACTACTCAGTTCATGATGTTGCCATGACAACAGATCTCAAGGAAATGAAAAGTGAGAATAAAGTTGAATGAAAATTTGGGTTACAGACCTCATTTGATTATGATCAAATCTTTAATTTTTAAAAGGAAATTTTCCGATGGAAGGGTTCCTGCAAGAATCCCTGGGCAAAGCGCTTATCTCCTTGCCTCCTAAAGGTTATTTGAAGCTGCCACTGCACCCAGCCTCCTGAGGCTCTCTGCTGCCTTTGACTGGAGGTTGAAAAGTGGCACACACACAAAAAATTCCATTGCTTGGTAGTGCAACAGAACCAGCTTGGAATACTCCAAAAGAGAGTCTGATAAGAAAACAGAAAAGAAAAAAAAAAAGCAATATGAAATCTCCCCAAATTATTTTTCAACAATTCCAAGGTGTCTGGAACTTTTTCCCAGACCTGATTGGTCTAAGAATAATACAACTTTCTTTCCCAGTGATTGGTTCAGAAATGGTGTCTGGCTGCTTCCAGCCAGTAAGATGTGAAGGGAAGTTCTGATGGAGAGATTTGAGGAAGTTTTCTCGCATCTAAGACAGAGTCACAAGAAGTAATAGACTCTCTTCTTCTTGAGACCACTGTGACTTGTGGATGGACAACCATCTTACTTTCTTCCAGCTCTGAAGGCTGCAGAAGAGATTAATGAAACCTAGTTTTCCGATGACATTGATGAACCACTGAATCGCAACCCTGAAACCAGCCTCCCTCCCCCTCCGTACTTTTATAAGAGATACATTTCTCTTTTCTTCAAGTAAGCTTGTATCAGGGTTTCTGGTACTTGCAGTTGAAATGATTCTGACAGAAATATTTTATAAATTTTGCCATTACAACAGACTTGGTGCATAATCTCTGTTTATCCCTCAGATCATTTCCTAGAATAGAACCTCTGAAGAGAAAATCCGAGGTCAAAAGGTAGGAACATGGTTACTGTTCTTCATGTGTATTGCCAAATTTATTGAGAAAGGCTGCATCATTTTACACTCCCATCCGCCATGGATGAGAGACTATTTCAATGTATCTTTACTAGCATCCCCTGGAGAAGGAAGCGGCAACCCATCCGAGAATTATTGCCTGGGAACCCCTTGGACAGAGGAGCCTGGCGGCTACAGTCCGTGGGGCCACGAAGAGTCAGACACGACTGAGCGACTGGGCACTTACTTGTATCAAATACCACCTTTTAAAACCTTTTCATGGCTGTGATGGAAAATAACAGTACCGCGATACGATATCAGTTTGAGTCTTTGTTAGGAGGGTGGAACATACTCTCTATAAGCAGTTTTTAGTCCCTCATGTTTAGCGTCTGCACCGTGCCTACCTTGTCTGTGGCTGCTTTTTCTTACCGTTTTCTTAATTGAAATTTGATGACAAGCAGTCATTTTAAAACATTGGTTATAAATACTTTTTGTTTGATTAGCATTCTAGTTTGAATGGAAAGGCATATAATTACAGGGAAGAAACTGATTTTGGCTGGTTAGTTCATAAAATAAAAAAAACCTCAAACTCACTAGAGACATAAAAAGCATTTCTTCTTTAAAGCATGTTCATATCTATGGGGTGTGGGTAAATTCATTAAATAGTTTAATTTTTTTAACCCCATGTCACATGGAATTAAATCTTTTAAATTTCTCTAATCAGTACTCAGACTATCTAACTCCTCATTTTAAAGCTTCATTTATGACCCGTTTAGCAATATTTAGGTTTCCCTCTACTTTCTAATAACCCACTATGACTTTCCTCATGCAGCTTTCTGTCAGAGTTTAGCAAATTTGTGATCAGCTGGAGAGAAACATGGGTGTGTAGAAGAAAAAATGAGCTCTAATAATGATACATACTCTAGACAGAAGAGCCAGCACATGTCCATTTTTATTCTGAAAAAGCCAGTTTTCCCTGTGTCTGCAACCCTGGGAAACAATGTAACACAGTCTGCGTCACTGATGTGTTCAACGACACCCGTTATATAGGCGAGCGTTAGCTACGGAGAAGGTGATGGCAGCCCACTCCAGTGTTCTTGCCTGGAGAATCCCAGGGACGGGGGAGCCTGGTGGGCTGCCGTCTCTGGGGTCGCACAGAGTCGGACACGACTGAAGCGACTTAGCAGCAGCAGCAGCAGCAGTAGCGAGGTGCTCTCTTGGGAGAAAAGGGGAGATGTGATAAACGATACGCATGTCCTCACTGCCAGACTCCTCCCATGATTTTTCCTGGGTCGGAAAGAAGAGTGTCGCCAAGTAGGGCGGCCTGCTTTGCCCAGGAGCTTTGTCAGAAGGAGAATCTCTGTCACCCCTGGGCCTGGCCTTGTGTGTATGTCGGTATGCAGGAAGAAGGGACAGCTCCTCAGTGTACAGTCGTGGGGCTACCGGTCCTTGTCTTTAAGGGTATTTCACTCCCCTCACCCTCAGGGACCCTACAAACAACACACCTGCATAGCTCTCATCTGGGCTGACTCTGTAACTCACTTTTTGACCAGGGGGATGAAGTGGAAATGGAACCGTATAACTTCGAAGCCTAGGCAATAGAATAGCTGGGAGCTGCTTCCTGGGTCCCTGAAACGACCCAGTCTTGGGAGGGCCAGACTTCATATAAAAATTCTGACTACCCTGCAACTGCTATGCTGTGAGGAAGCCAAGCTAGCCAAGTAAAGGGGCCACACAGGGAAAGAGACAAATGTCTGACCAGCCTCCTCACGGTTCCAACCATCTCCATCTCGGCTGAGGCAGAAGAAAGTGATACTGGATGGAAATTTGAACCTAGGTAAAGAAGACGCTTGAGAGCCCCTTGGACTGCAAGGAGATCCAACCAGTCCATTCTGAAGGAGATCAGCCCTGGGATTTCTTTGGAAGGAATGATGCTAAAGCTGAAGCTCCAGTACTTTGGGCACCTCATGCGAAGAGTTGACTCATTGGAAAAGACTCTGATGCTGGGAGGGATTGGGGGCAGGAGGAAAAGGGGACGACAGAGGATGAGATGGTTGGATGGCATCACCGACTCGATGGACGTGGGTTTGGGTGAACTCTGGGAGTTGGTGATGGACAGGGAGGCCTGGCGTGCTGCAGTTCATGGGGTCGCAAAGAGTCGGACACGACTGAGTGACTGAACTGAACTGAACTGAAAGAAATAAAGAGCAGTAGAAATAGTAGCATGTGCAGAAAAAATAATAATTTTTCTCATTTAAAAAAATCCTTAAAAAAAGATCACTGACATTAAGCAAAAATAGTAACTGTGTTCTGGAGGTTATAGAATGCACGGGACACATTTTTGAGGATATGACAATAATAGTACAAAGGACGAGCGGAGCAAAGCTGGACGTGAACCGAGGTGCCGTTCTGAAAGATTCTTTGACCTGGCGCAATACTGTTTACAGGCATATTGTGGTAAGTTCAAGACGTATGTTGTAAACCCTAGAGCAGGAGTTAGCAAACTGTAGCCTGTGAGCCAAATCTGACCTGCCATGCCCTATAAATAAAGTTTTATTGGACCACAGCCAAGCCCCTTTATTTTCATATCTCTCTGGTGCACAGAGCCTAAAAGATTTACTCTCTGGACCTAGAGAGTAAAATCTGTCAAGCTTGCCTTAGAATAACCACTGGAAAACCAACAAAACAAAGGAGTCTAGCTAATAAGTCAATAGTGCAGATAAAACAGAAGCATGAAAAAAATACTTAATTCAAAGGAAGCCAGACAAAGGGGAGTAAAGTAGCGATATATCTGCTCCAGCTTGTGTAACTGAGCTTGTGTAACTGAGTTATCCCTGACTCTCCCCCTGCCCCTCCGACCGATCCTTCTCAGTCTCCTCCCCAGGTTTCTCTCCCTCTTAGCTGCTGGTCCTCTCTGCCTCACTAGCTTGTCTGCCACACACATACATCCTCCTCCCCAGGCGTGCAGAACCAGCTACCATCCTGAACACTCTGGGCTGGGTCTTCGGCCAAGACTCTCCTCGCTCCTTTCGTCCCTCTGCCCTGCACCGGCTAGTGCCCTCTGCCCGTGCTGACTTTGCTTAACTGTAGTTCAAGTGTGGGGATTTAACTTAGACGTGATCTCATCCATCCCCAAAGCCGTCCCTCAGCCCACCCCACCCAGGCCCAGCCTTCTTTCTGCTATTAAGGCTCTTACTGCCCCAGACTGTAATGATATGGTTACTTGATTTTCCTCTCCAGGAGACCCTAGGATCCCTGATGCTAGGGATAATGTTCCCCCATACCTATACCAAGTAAGGTGCTGAATAAATAATTGTTAAATACATGAGTTAAATGAATACTTATAAAATAAAGATATTATAACATTATCTTGAATAATTATTAAAGGATACTTATACGCCAAGCACTGTCCAATGTGCTTTACATGCATTAACTTATTTGATTTTCTAGTAATCCCTATTAAAGTGAAAAGTGAAAGTGAAGTCGCTCAGTCATGTCCGACTCTTTGTGACCTCATGGACTGTAGCCCACCAGGCTCCTCCATCCATCGGATTCTCCAGGCAAGAACACTGGAGTGGGCTGCCATTTCCTTCTCCAGGGGATCTTCCCCGCCCCAGGGGCTGACCCCGGGTCTCCCGCATTGCTGGCAGACGCTTTAACCTCTGCGCCGCCGGGGAAGTCCTGGTGCACTTAGCAATAGTAATCCCTCTTAGGCAGGGATTATTAGCCTCATTAATTGATAGGTTAAGTGATTTTCCTGTGGTGGTAAAGAAATATCCCAGGATTCAAACCTGGGCCTTCGGATCCCACAGCCGAGGCACAGATGTTAGAGTTAAAAGAAACTTTGTAGGCTATGCGTTCTACCCACTTCACTTTAGAGATGCGGAAACAGGTTCACGGGGCCGGTGTGTCTTGACCTTCAGGAGGATAACTGAACATTCAGAAACATTTGTAAATTTGTTGTCTTATTTAATTTATGAACCAAGTATCTTCACACTGTAAACGCCTCCAGAAAGTGGCGTTGTGCAATTTCAGTTGGGTCACAGAGCAGCGAGCAGTTCTCCTAGCAACCACTGTCTTAATGACAGAGTGGAGTGTGCAGAATTGAATAAACATTTTGAAACCCTTGGAGGAGAGCGAGATGCTGCTAAAGAGAGGAAGACGGTTAATTCAAAGAGAATGTATGGATTAAAACACAGGAACAAAAATAGTTGTACTTAAAATTGAAAATGAAGAAAGATAACAGAAGACAGGAATACAGTAATTTTGTTACCTATAAATAGGCACTCATGGCAGGCACTGTGTGACTTCATTTGTGCTTGTGTCTATGAAAATATAATATCCAGAAGTCTATATGCTGAGGTCATTTTTCCGTTAATATAGATGTAGTACGATAAGAAATGAAGTCCTGCATTCCTACCCAGTCCATGGTAGTCAGGTTTTGTTTTCTCATTTTTGAAAACAATTAAGAAAATCTGAGACCATCTATCTCTACTACTGTATATGTAGGATTTAAATTTTTTATATCATGTCTACAGTTCAGTTCAGTTGCTCAGTCGTGTCTGACTCTTTGCGACCCCATAAACCTCAGCACACCAGGCCTCCCTGTCCATCACCAACTCCTGGAGCTTGCTCAAACTCACATCCATTGAGTCGGTGATGCCATCCAACCATCTCATCCTCTGTCGTCCCCTTCTGCTCCTGCCCTCAATCTTTCCCAGCATCAGGGTCTTTTCAAATGTCAGCTCTTCGCATCAGGTGGCCAAAGTATTGGAGTTTCAGCTTCAACATCAGTCCTTCCAATGAACACCCAAGACTGGTCTACTTTAGGATGGACTGGTTGGGTCTCCTTGCAGTCCAAGGGACTCTCAAGAATCTTCTCCAACACCACAGTTGAAAAGCATCAATTCTTCGGCACTCAGCTTTCTTTATAGTACAACTCTCACATCCATACATGACCACTGGAAAAACCATAGCCTTGACTAGACAGACCTTTGTTGGCAAAGTAATGTCTCTGCTTTTGACTATGCTATCTAGGTTGGTCATAACTTTCCTTCCAAGGAGTAAGGATCTTTTAATTTCATGGCTGCACTCACCATCTGCAGTGATAAGATATCATGTCTTAGAAGTGGTTATATTTTATCATTTCAAGTAAAGTTGTTGTAGTTGTTTTTTACCTCAAATATTTATCTATATCTGTGAGCAGATATCAATAACAAGATAATCCCATATAATAATTCTAATGGTAAGACTGGTGATAACAGTTGCAAAGGACAGGTAATATATATTCTGCATTCCCAGTGTCCTAATGCAAGCAAATTATCAATGTAAATTACACCTGAGACCTGAGAAATCATTGCAGACAAAGCAAACAGGCAGAGAATTTTACAAGGGTGACTCCATATCCATAGAGTTCAAGCTTTGGCAGTTTTAGATTAAGTTTTTGCCTGCTGAACTGTAGTTAAAAAAAAAAAAATTCTCCAAATTCCCAAGTTTGGCCACCTGTGAAAGTCACTAAGTCTTTGTGACTCTTTGTGACTCCATGGAATCCATGAAATTCTCCAGGCCAGAATACTGGAGTGGGTTGCCTTTCCCTTCTCCAAGGGATCTTCCCAACCCAGGGATCAAACCCAGGTCTCCTGCATCACAGGCAGATTCTTTACCATCTGAGCCACAAGGGAAGCCCAAGAATATTGCAGCGGGTAGCCTTTCCCTTCTCCAGGGGATCTTTCCAACCTAAGGATCGAACCCAGGTCTCCCGCATCGCAGGCAGATTCTTCACCAGCTTAGCCACCTAGATGGGTTCAAATACTGAATGTTAAATTAGAAACAAGACTTTGATTATGATGGAAATAATTTCATTTTTAAGTTGTTATTCAGTCTAATTATCCTTTGAAACACTTTTCTAGATTTAAAGAAAATATCGATGGTAATAGCCACATATTAAATATATTAAATGAATATTATAATCCCAAGCCACATTTGGATTTTTCTGCCATGCTTTCTTAGAAGGCCAAAAAAATTTTCTTAGAATGAATATATATTTCCCATCAACAAGCTTTCAGCTTTTCAAACTCTGGGGATATTTAATCCTCTTTGACCCACCTCTGGATTTATATCAGTCTCTCTCCCTCTCTCCTTAAGAAGATGAGTTGTGGGTGCTTTCTTTCTATGAGGCAAAAACTGCAGCCTCCACTAAATAAACTTGGTGGCTGAGGTATTTATAGGAAATAAACTCAAAGCTAAAAAGCTAGAGGGTTTTTTAGCCTAGGATTTGATGATAAGTGAGTATTTCCAGGAGTACACCCTCAAGTTAACTGTTATACTGAATTGGCATCTCTCTCCCCCTTTCCATCTTTCTTCAAGAACTTCTTCACTGACTCCCTCCACATTTAGAAGGTAAATCTAAAAATTCTGTAATTAATTTCTCATTTCTCCATAACAAATGCTTTATTTTTAAACTGCCAGTCTCTAACCTTCCTGCAAACTCATCAATTACAAAGTCAACATACAGGAATCAATGTTTTAAAAGGAAAGTGTTTAGGCCTCCTCTTCCTCTACTACGAAAAGCATAGGAAAAGCACTTATTGGCATTCATGATTTAGAACCAATTAAAAACTATATGAGAAGGAAGCAAACAATTTTTAAAACAGTTCTGAACTCTGGGGAAATTTCAATTTGATTGTTTACTATCTGTGTCTATTTCAGTTCTGAAATGCAATTTGTTACCTATATAAAGAAAATGGGGTTTCTTAAATAAAACGGAGTCTTTGCTTGCTTATTGCCATAGGATGAAAAAGTAGCTGAACAGATTTTCACCAGTTTGTATGTTTAGGGTGGTTTGATGTAACAAAATCAAATAAAAATTAGTTCACAAGGGTATATACACAATTCATTTTGAAAAGTCATTAGGATGGCATTTCAATGAAACAAGACCACATCCTCCAGAACACCTGTAGACTTTCAGACTTGCAGGGGCAATTCGATCCCATGTACTTACATATTCCGTGTGAAAGCAGCAGTTATTTATTTGACAATGGTTAGTGATACTCCGGAGAAGGCAATGGCACCCTACCCCAGTACTCTTGCCTGGAGAATCCCAGGGATGGAGGAGCCTGGTGGGCTGCCGTCTATGGGGTTGCACGGAGTCGGACACGACTGAAGCGACTTAGCAGCAGCAGCAACAGTGATACTCCAAAGTAATGCTGGGTTGGCCCAGTTAATGCTGCAAATGTTTTTTAATATGTAATTCCACCTGTAATCAGTTGTACTATGGTCTTGGAAATGAACATCATTTACTTACTTTGTTTTTATATTATAAAACTTCCTTAAACTGAGAATTAAAGCTGAAAGTTTATTTTGTTACAATTTGACTAAAGCAGAAATTCACTTATTTATGAAGTAAACTGTTCTAATAAAATTAGTAAAATTTCTGGTGATTGTTCTGAATTAATTCATGTCCTGTAGCAGATGCTGTCAATGGCCCGTTCATATCTCATGGGCCTAACCCAAAGGTCTCCTGTATGGCACTGGTGGTTCCCACGTACACCGAAGACATCCTTGCTTAAACACCTGCACCTCTGGCTCAGCACGTGTATGCTGCAGACCAGAAATGCCTGGGAATTCATCCCTTTAGGAGCCTCAATCAGTCAATAAAGGACAAGAATTGGCAGGTAAATATGCCAGCTTCCTTTCTTCTTGGTCGGTCTGTTTTGAGCTGTGTTCTGCAGTGTCTCAAAGTTCCCAAGGGGACCGACCCCACACAGAAACGTGTTCGTTAATGCATTCTTCATCAGCCCCTCTCCTTTCTCCGCATGACCTCCTCACTCCGGGCCTCCTGAGATTCCTTCTCAGATGACCTCACATACATTCAAAGCCTTGTCTCGAATTCCTCGGAGGGGAATCCAAGGTAAGATAAATTTAAACAATTAGCAATTTCTTATTTTGGTGGCACTGTTTTTTTCTTTTTTACATCTAATTAAGAGGTTAAAATCACATGCTTTTCCACTAAGCCGGCCTAGATTTAGATCCTGACTTCTCCTCTAATTAACTGGGTAATTTGGACAAGCTGCTTAACTTTTGTGAGCTTCAGTCTTCTGTATCTATGCGTGCTAAGCTGCTTCAGTCATGTCTGACTCTTTGCGACCCCATGGACTGTAGCCCACCAGGCTCTTCTGTCCTTGGGATTCTCCAGCCGAGAATACTGGAGTGGGTTGCCATGCCCTTCTCCAGGGGATTTTCCCCACCCAGGGATCGAACCTGCATTGGCAGGCAGGTTCTTTACCATTAGCACCACCTGGGAAGCCCTCTATCTCTAGAGCATCGATACTAACAGCACCTATTTTAAAGTATTGTGCCTTATGTCTATGGAATTAAATAACACTCTCTTTGTAGTGTAATACGTGTAGTGCCTAATGTAGACAGACCTCGGAGACATTGCAGGTTGGTTCTAGACCAATGCAATAATCCAGGTATTGCAAACAAACAGGTCACAAGAATTGGGGGGCTTCCCAGGATATAAGAGTTATATTTATATAATACTACTGTATATTAAGTACACAATAGCATTATGCCTAGCAAACAATGTACCTACCTTATTTGAAAAATATTTTATGGCTAAAAAATGCTAAACATCACCTGAGCCTTCAATGAGCTGTAATCTTCTCTGGTAGAAGGTCTCTCCGTGATGCTGATGGCTGCTAACTGATCAGGAGGTTGGCTGCTGAAGGCTGGAGTGGTTGCAGTAATTCCTTAAGATAAGACAATTAAGTTAGCCTCATCTAGGCAATTTTCCTTTGGCAATTTCTCTGCAGCATGCAATGCTGTTTGACAGCATCTTACCCACAGTAAACCTTCCACATTTGGAGTCAATCCTCTCAAACCCGGCTGCTGTTTTATCAGCTAGGTTTATGTAATAGAATCCTTTGTTTCCACTTCAACAGGCTTCACAGCGTGTTTACCAGGAATAGATTGCATCTCAGGAAACTCCTTCCATGAGAAGGAAGCTCTCATTCATTACAGTTTCATCATAAGTTGCAGTGATTCATCTGTAGCTTCAGGTTCCACTTTAATTCTAGTTCTCATACTATCTCTATCACATTTGAAGTTACTTCTTCCACGGAAATCTTGAACCCCTCAATGTCATCCGAGAGGGCTGGAACTGACTTCTTCCAAACTCCTGTTAATATTGATATATTGACCTCTTCCCAGGAATCATAAATGTTTTTCATGGCATATAAAATGGTGAATTCTTTCCAGAAGGTTTTTGGTTTAATTTGCTTAGATTCATAAGAAGAATCACTGTTGATGGCAGCTGTACCCTTATAAAACATATACTTGAAATTCAGAATGACTCCTTGGTTCATGGGCCTCTAGCAGGCATGGAAACAGCGAAAACCTCACTGTGCGTCTCCATCAGAGCTCTCGGGTGACCATTGTCCACGGGCGGTCCTACTTTGGGGAGAATTTTTTTTTTCTGAGCAGTAGTAGATCTCAAATGTGGGCTTGAAAAACTCAGGAAACCGCGTTGTGTGCAGAGGTCCTGTCATTCACCACTTCCTCCCATTTATGGAGCACAGGCAGAGTTGCTTTAGCGTAATTCTTAAGGACTCTAGAATTTGGGGAATGTAAAACAAGCATTGTCTTCAACCGCAAGTCATCAGCTGCTGTCACCCCTAATAAGAGAGTCAGCCTATGCTTGAAAACATTGAAGTCGGGCATTAACTTCTCCTCTCCAACTATGAAAGCCCGAGAAGGCATCTTCCTCCAAGAAAAGGCTGTTTTGTTTTCATGGAAAACCTATTGTTTAGTGTAGACATTTTCATTCGTTATCTTGGGCAGATCTTCTGAAGAGCCAGCTTCTGCCACCTTCAAACTTGCCTTCCACGGCCTCCTCACCCCTGTCAGCCTTCCCAGAATGACACTCAGGACCTCGTGCTGGATCAGGTTTTGACAAAGAGGAATGTGGTGGCGGTTTTGATCTTCCGCCCAGACCACTAAAACTTGCTCCACATCAACAATAAGGCTGTTTTGCTGTTTTTTGTCCCCTCCCCCCACATCATTTTTGTGTTTACTGGAGGAGCATGTTTCATTTCTCTCAAGAATTTTTCCTTTACATTCACAACTTGGCTAACTGCTTGGTGTCAGAGGCCTAGTTTTGGACCTATCTTGCCCTTTGACATACTTTCCTCACCAAGCTTAACCGTTTCTCTGTTTTGATTTAAAGTGAGAGATGTGGGACTCTTTCTTTCACTTGAACACTTAGAGGCCACTGTTGGCTTCTTCAGGTCAGTTCAGTCGCTCAGTCGGGTCCGACTCTTTGTGACCCCGTGACTACAGCACGCCAGGCCTCCCTGACCATCACCAACTCCCGGAGTTCACCCAGGAGTGAGTCCAACCCATGTCCATGGAGTCGGTGATGCCGTCCAGCCATCTCATCCTCTGTCATCCCCTTCTCCTCCTGCCCCCAATCCCTCCCAGCATCAGAGTCTTTTCCAGTGAGTCAGCTCTTCACATGAGGTGACCAAAGTTTTGGAGTTTCAGCTTCAGCATCAGTCCTTCCAATGAACACCCAGGCCTGGTCTCCTTTAGGATGGACTGGTTGGATTTCCTTGCAGGCCAAGGGACTCTCAAGAGTCTTCTCCAACACCACAGTTCAAAAGCATCAATTCTTCGGCGCTCAGCTTTCTTCACAGTCCAACTCTCACATCCATACATGACCACTGGAATTAGCCTAATTTCAACTTATGTGTCTTAAGGAATAGGGAGGCCCAAGGAGAAGGTGAGAGATGAGGAAATAGCCCGTCAGTGGAGAAGTCAGAACACATACAACATTTAAAGCGAAGTTTACTGTTGTATGCGGCTGTGGTTTGTGGTGCCCCAAAGCAATCATAACAGCGACATCAAAGATCACGGATCACAAGTCACCATAACAAATATAATAATAAAGAAAAATTTTGAAATATTGTGAGAATTACCAAAATGGGACACAGAAAAACAAAATGAGCAGATGCTACTGAAATAATGGACTTCCTCAAACCAGTGTTGCCAGACCCTTCAGCTTGTAAAAGATGCAGTGACTGCAAAGCGCAGGAAAGTGGACACAGTGGAATGAGGCCTGCCCATGCACACGGCCCGCACGTTCCCTGCCTCTGCCATGTACGGCTCGCTGTGACCCCACAGGCTCTAGCCCTCTAGGCTCCTCTGTCCGTGGGGTTCCCAGGCAAGAATACTGGAGTGGGTTGCCATTTTCATCTCCAGGGGATCTCCCTGATCCAGGGATCAAATCCTGCATTGGCAGGCGGATTCTTTAGCCAGTGAGTCACCTGGAAAGACTGTACATACAATATAGTATTTAATAATATAGTATAATATAGTGCCTAAAACATATTCAGTAAGTATTAGTTATGGTTACTTAGTTTAATAACTTCTTGTTTTGTTATTAGAAACATATGGCCTTTAGGTATTTATTGAACAAAGAATAAATGCATTTTGAAAGCCACAACCTTGGATGCCTAGACTGCCCAAAGACAGCCCTTCCAGAGTCTTCATGTAGGAAGGGCTCTTACAGATTCTTTGTCCTGCTCACCGTAAAGGGTGAATGATAAACTTGGGCTTTAAAAGGTCGCACGGCAGGTGGCGAAAGTAGGGGCCCAAGCTGCCTCTTGCTTTTTTAAGTAAGCAGGAGGCTGAAGTATTCTTGCCACTGGTGTTGATAACAGAGGCCCCAGTGTGTTCTTTCAGCAGCACCACCCACTACCCGCCGTGTACACACTCAATGCCCTCAAGCCCCGGCCCCAAGTTCCCCAGGCTCTGATTCCTCTGTATTCCTGATGGCAAAAAGCAACTACTGAGTCCATCTAATTTAGACAAACAGAATGAACTCACTGTCAGGTTACTGGGGAGCCAGTCCGTTGAGCTAGAATGTGAGCTAAACAGTGGACAGGAGCCAACAGGGCCAACACAGAGTCAGAACTGTGTCCCAGTAGGAGGGGCTGGGGGCAGGAGAAGGGGACGACCGAGGACGAGGCGGCGGGGCGGCATCGCTGACCCGATGGACGCGAGTCTGAGTGAGCTCCGGGAGCCGGTGATGGACAGGGAGGCCTGGCGTGCTGCGATTCGTGGGGTCGCAAAGAGTCGGACACGACTGAGCGACTGAACTGAACTGAATAGTCTGTGAGCGCTGGATAGGTGCTCATGCCATTCTCCCAGGCTCCCCCTCCAGCACGATGGCATGAGTGCTGGCTGCCATGAAGCATCCATCTCAGGCTATGCCCTGACCCTCACCCACCAAGGCACATCCAGCTGGCCAAGACTGGCTGTGCACACACCTTCCCTCCCCGAGTGCCTTAGCTGATGAGAGAGGGGCTATTTGCTACTCTTCAGGTTTATTCACAGGGGACGGGGCTTTTTTTTTTTTTTTTTAATGATTTCTATGGGAAGTTTTTACTAATACATCTCAACAAAATCATTGACTTTGGTAGAAATTAGAACTAGGATTAAAAATACGTGTAATTTCCTGCTCTTGGATTAAAAGAATTAATATTATTCAAATGGCCATACTACCCAAAGCAATCTATAGATTTAATGCAATCCATATCAAAATACTCATGATCTTTTTCACAGAACTAGATCAAATAACCCTAAAATGTATATGGAACCACAAAAGATGCAGAATTGCCAAAGCAATCATGAGGAAAAAGAACAAATTTGAAGGCATAAGCCTCCCAGAGTCCAGACAATACTAAGAGGTGCAGTAATCAAAACAGAGTGGTTTTGGCATGAAAACAGCCATATGGGTCACAGGACAGAGTAGAGTCCAGAAATTAACCTACATGCGTATGGTCAATTAGTCTTCAGCAAAGGAGACGAGAGTATACGATAGAGAAACGCCAGTCTCTCCAGCGAGTGATGTTGGGACTGCTGGAAAGCTACATGTAAATCACTGAAGCTAGAACACTCCACACCATACACAAAAATAAACTCAAAATGGTTTAAAGTCCTAAATATAAGTCAGGACACCATAAAACTCCTGGAAGAGAACATAGGCAAAATGTTCTCTGACATATATCATAGCAATACTTTCTTGGACCAGTATCCCAAGGAAAGAAAAGAAAAACTAAACAAGGGGACCCAATTAAACTTAGAAGATTCTTCACAGCAAAGGAAACCATAAACAACACAAAAAGACAAACTGCGGAATGGAAGAGAATATTTGTAAACAATCCAACTGATAAGGAGTTAATATCCAAAACTGGAAGGACTGATGCTGAAGCTGAAGCTCCAATACTTTGGCCACCTGATGCAAAAAGCTGACTCATCGGTAAAGACCCTGATGCTGGGAAAGAGTGAGGGCAGGAGGAGAAGGGGACGACAGAGGATGAGATGGTTGGATGGCATCACCGACTCAATAGACATGAGTTTGAGCAAACCCCAGGAGATGGTGAAGGACAGGAAAGCCTGAAGCCTGGTGTGCTGCTGTTCAAGGGGTAGCAAAGGGTCAGACACCACTGAGTGACTGAACAACAACAACAATCCAAAATACACAAACAGCTCATACAACTTCATACAGAAAAAACAACCCGATCAGAAAATTGGCAGAAGACCTCAATAGACGTTTCTCCTGAGAAGACATGCAGATAACCAATAGGCACGTGAAAAGACTCTCAACATTGCTAATAAGTAGAGAAATGCAAATCAAAACCACAGTGAGGAATCTATCGCCTTACTCCAGTCAGAATGGCCGTCACCAAAAAGTCCACAAATAGTAAACGCCAGAGAGGGTGGAGAAAAGTGAACCCTCCTGCACTGTCGGTAGGAATGGAAATTGGTACTGTCACTATGGAGAACAGAATGAAGGTTCCTTAAAAAACTAGAAATTAACCATATAATCCAGCAATCCCACTCCTGGGTATTTATCAGGAAAAGATGAAGAAAATCAAATTTGGAAACATACCTGCACCACAGTGTTCATAGAAGCACTATTCATAGTAGCCAAGACATGGAAACAAACTAAATGCCCATCAATAGAGGAATGGATGAAGAAGATGTGGTACATATAGAATGGAATATTACTCAACCACACAAAGGGAGAATAAGATACTGCCATTTGCAGCAACATTGACGGACATGGAGAATATCATACTAAGTGAGGTAGTTAGACAAAGGCTAATGCAATACCATTTATATGTGAAGTCTAAACATTAACACAAATGTATATACAAAACAGAAACAGACTCACAGACACAGAAAACTACCAAAGGGCAAGGGGAGGGTGGAGTAATAAATTAAGAGTGTGAGATTAACAGATATAAACTACTATACATAAGATAGATAAGCAACAAGGATTTACTAACACAGGGAACTGTATTCAATATCTTGTAATAATATATAATGGAAAATAATCCAAAAATGTATATGTATATATATGACTGAATCACTTTGCTGTGCACCTGAAATTAACACAATATTGTAAATCAACTATACTTCAATAAAATAAGTAAATAAAAACTTCCAGCACCCCTCCAAAAGTACATGTAATTTTCATGGAGTTGAAAATTGAATGGAGCACATAATGATAGATGGCTAAAGTTCCTGTAGCTGTGCTGAAAAACCTTAACATAGTCACTGTTAGAGCCCTTTAAGAGGTTTTTTTTTTTTCCCTTTCGTATAACCCACAGTAGTAGGTTAATAAAGTTACAGCTGTCATTGTTTTTGATAGGACTGTATGATATGACCCTGGAGAAGAAAATGGCAACCCACTCCAGTACTCTTGCCTGGAAAAGCCCATGGAACAAATTATATTTAAAATATAAACTTATAGTGTAAATTTTTCTTTAATTTCTTAAGGCCGCTACAAAGATCCTGTGTTGTCTTGAACTCTACTTGTCACTCCAATGTTTGGTGTGTATTTATCTATTCGAATCACCAAAGTGATTGTGAATTCCTGAGAGCGTAAGGCAGCTGTACCTTCTCTTATTTTCTTGGGCCCACAGACCTCCGGTGTTCTGTAAATAGCAGACAGTTAATGAAGGAATCGCTGGCTGATGGACTAAATGAATATATGCACCCACTATGCTGCTTTTCCAGTAGTAGATTTATTTTAATTTGCAGTCATTTTCTTGTTCATCATCGTAATAAGAACCTCTGGTATGAGGTGGAGTCTGTGGCTGTAGAACCCTTTGTGGGTTTTCCTGAGACTGGGATTCTACGTCTTGTTTGGCTACACCGAATATTAGTTCCTTTGCCTCTGCCAGACTCGTATGTCAGGAATTCCTGCTTAGTCATGAACCACAGAACAAATTCACACCCTAGGAGGGTGGCAAGGGCAGCCTCTGACCTTGGGCAAGTTCTTCTACTCCTCTAAGGATCATCCTAGGAATTGAAAGAAGGAACGTGGTCTCTGGCAAGCACTCCAAGAATGCTAGTCGCTGCTATTACTTCTGCCTGGGCACGGCGTAGGTGGCAGAATGCAGCACTAAGGAACTCTAGGTTCCCTCCCTGGTGGCTGGCTGGTCAGCCACACCCATTCCTGTGCTGAGCTCAGGGCAGGATTGGTAAACACCGTGAATTCACGGGGGCTGGAGATTTGGTGAGAAGTATGAACCTAGAAACCCAGGAGGAATGACGGGGTTTCATTCGTATCACAGAGCTAGGAGAACAAGTGGAGGTGTGGGATGTTCTTCTATATGATTAAAATGTCACACGATTAGCATTTTTAAAAATAATTTAATCTATCTTTGGGGTCACAATTGAGCTACTAATGTCATTTGTATTTCAGGCAGTGTGGAATGATTTTTTTCCCATCTCACCATGTAGAGATGTGTACAATTTTTTCATCAATTTTTATTGATGAAATAAAAGTCTGTAGTCTAAGGCAAGGATAATTTAAACAAGAAAATCTCCCCTGCCCTTTGAGCTCCTCTCTCCTTTCTACGGTATGCTGTGCAACCTCATCATTTACTGACCAAACCTACCCATCCACAGAAATAGCTGCTCAACCATTAAGAGCAACATTTTCCTAGCATCAACAAGGTAATTGCTTAGGAAATAACCTTTCTGCTTAATCTTGGAAGGGTCCACAGCAACACATGACCCTCTACTAGGTTTGTACATTTAGATCAGGATTGTGCCAAATGTTGATAATACGTCATTTAGTGTATAGCCTTCTGTCTCAAAAACTCATGAATACGTGTGCTTTGACCTTTAACTAGCAGAACAGTTCTTAGAGCTTTCTGAGAGGCTGTTCCCAGGTTATAATCCTCAATTTGTCTTGAATGAAAATTTCAATGTCTTTCTTAGATTGACTGATTATTAGTTTTTTTTTTTTAATCAACAAACCAAAGTTAGCCCCTCCTATTTTAATTCTTAGAATTTACTGCAGAATTTAGAATTAAATTCTTAAAATTTATTCTTAGAATTTCAAAGGTGCTCAAAGACATATAGATTGACACGTGTTGGTGCCTTGTTTGTGACAGCAGAATGCTCTGAGAACCCTACGTATCATACGCAGCTGAGGACTAATTGAGTAATTTACAGTGGGTGGCTCCGTGGAACACTGTGTGGTTTATGGTCAATTAGCATTTAGCATCCATTCTTTTCCGGAAGAAGATACTATTTTTCTCAAACTCTCTTGCGGCTAGGGCTCTCAATGAGATTTTGCTTCCACCAAGCAGTGTGTGTGTGTAAGATTTGGAAGCTGGAAGTTAGAGGAAGGCCTCCCTTGTAATGAGCTGCCAGCTCATTAGTGTTTACAGCCAGTCTCAACATTCCAAAGTCTAGTTATCAGCCTTGTCATTATCCAGAGGCCACAGCCCAGATGCAGCAGTCAGAGCCTGGTCACCAGCCTCAGGGGGATCTGAGGCCGCTGTGGGCTCTAGCAGTAAAAAAAACATCAGCAATCGGCCGACCCCCTGCCCTTGAAACTGGTATTTGGTAGCACATTGCTGTCTTCTGTTTCTTGAACCAGCCTACAACTGGGTAAGTACCATATTTAAATCCCTTCCTAACTGAAGTACTTGGATTGATTTCTGTTTCATGCACTGAATCCTGACAGATAAAATACGATATGGATGTCAAGAAGAATTAAAGTCTCTCTGGGCTGTAGAACAATATTCAGGTTATAGCATTAGACTAAAAAATAAAAGTCAAGAATAGTATGTAAAGTGTATTTTCATTCATGTAAAAACTACACGTGTGTATATTTAATTATATTGTTGACCTGAAACAAGTAGCCATATATTTCTCCAGCAAGAATGGGTTTATTTGAGGTCAGAGAGAATCACAGTTGGTTGTCTGCAACCACGGCAAGCCACCACCTGGCAGGGGAAAAGAAGCCTTTTACAGAGGGGAAGAGGAAGTTGGGAGGCTGTAGTGACGCAGAGGCCGCGGCTTTTCATTGGCTGAGTCCCTGCCAGCAAAGAAGCGTCTGCTTCCTTTTGAACTCTGTTACCTCACAGGGTGAGAGAGCTCCCCATTCTGGTCTCCAACTCTATGTAATTTCTGTTTAATACATATTCTGTTTATTAATATTTTACACCATATACATATATGTTTGTTCATACATAGGAAAATTTGAGAAGTTCATATAAGAAAATGAAATCAGTAATTGCTTCTGGGAAGACAAAAGTGGAGTCTGGGATCAGAAAGAGCTTTATATTTGCTTTATATATACCCCTTAACGTGTTGACTTTAAAAAATTTTTGCTATGTTCATTAAATACATTTTTTTCTATTAAAAGTGTTTTTTAATTATAAGAAAGTGGCAAGTTTTGTAACAGATTTTAAACAGAAAGAAAAAAATACTAATTAACCTCCCAACCTACTATTATAGGTTTTTTGGTGTATATTTTCTCTAAATCCATCTTTATTAAATTTTTACAGAAAAATATACACACATACTAGTTTATAGTCTGGTTTTATTTTTGTTTGCTTGTTTTTTGTTTTGATTTTGTTTTTCTTATCATATGTAACCCAGAAAATAAATACTTTTCATATGATTAGAAATTTCCCCAAATCATATTTCATTGGAATCAAAGTGTTATTGATTTAAGACAAATCATGACCTTATATATAATGAAGAAAGAACTTGAAAAACTGCCTGCTAAATTATTACACAGACAATACATGGGCCTTCCCCTTCATAGGAGCCAGGTGTCTCGGGAAGTCAGGCAGCTTCTATCTAAAGGCAATAGGGCATTTCTGACACTGTCTCTACCGCTCCGCTGATGCTTCTACAGAAGGCATGAGTTGGTCAGACCACCCTCTCATTACTTTGAGATTCCTTTCATCAATTTCAAGCTATTTCATGGTTTCTCTTGCCCTCTGTGGCACTGGTTGGTATATGACAAGCTCATCCCACAGCGACAAAACATAACACAGCCTCCTCTTCAAGCCTGCATTGCAAGACTGTGTGGAATTGCAGTCTTTCCTTTCAGTTCAGTTCAGTCACTCAGTCATGCCCGACTCTTTGTGACCCCATGGACTGCAGTAGGCTGGGCTTCCCTGTCCATCACTAACTCCCAGAGTTTGCTCAAACACATGTCCATCAAGTCGGTGATGCCATCCAACCATCTCATCCTCTGTCGTCCCCTTCTCCTCCCGCCTTCAATCTTTCCCAGCATCAGGGTCTTTTCCAATGAGTCAGCTCTTCGCATCAGGTGGCCAAAGTATTGAAGTTTCAGCTTCAGCATCAGTCCTTCCAGTGAACACTCAGGACTGACCTCCTTTAGGGACAAATATTTGTTTGCTAGTATCACATGTCAGTCCTCCTGCTCTACTAGTCTGCCTTGTCCACACACAATAGCTTTCTTCTTTTTTTTTTTTTAGTCTACTTAATTTTTAAAATTTATTTATTTTTTACTTTACAACACTGTATTGGTTTTGCCATATATTGACATGAAACCACCACAGGTGTACATGAGTTCCCAATCCTGAACCCCCCCTCCCACCACCCTCCCCATATCATCTCTCTGGGTCATCCCGGTGCACCAGCCCCAAGCATCCTGTATCCTGTATCGAACCTAGACCAGCGATTCATTTCTTACATGATAGTATACATGTTTCAATGCCATTCTCCCAAATCATCCCACCCTCTCCCTCTCCCACAGAGTCCAAAAGTCTATTCTTTACATCTGTGTCTCTTTTGCTGTCTCACATACAGGGTTATCATTACCATCTTTCTAAATTCCATATATATGTGTTAGTATACTGTATTGGTGTTTTTCTTTCTGGCTTACTTCACTCTGTATAATAGGCTCCAGTTTCATCCATCTCATTAGAACTGATTCAAATGTATTCTTTTTAATGGCTGAGTAATACTCCATTGTGTATATGTACCACAGCTTTCTTATCCATTCATCTGCTCATGGACATCTAGGTTGCTTCCATGTCATGGCTATTATAAACAGTGCTGCGATGAACATTGGGGTACACGTGTCTCTTTCAATTCTGGTTTTCTCAGTGTGTATGACCAGTAGTGGGACTGCTGGGTCATAAGGCAGTTCTAGTTCCAGTTTTTTAAGGACTCTCCACACTGTTCTCCATAGTGGCTGTACTAGTTTGCATTCCCACCAACAGTGTAAGAGGGTTCCCTTTTCTCCACACCCTCTCCAGCATTTATTGCTTGTAGACTTTTGGATCGCAGCCATTCTAACTGGTGTGAAATGGTACCTCATTGTGGTCTTGATTTGAATTTCTCTGATAATGAGTGATGTTGAGCATCTTTTCATGTGTTTGTTAGCCATCCGTATGTCTTCTTTGGAGAAATGTCTATTTAGTTATTTGGCCCATTTTTTGATTGGGTCGTTTATTTTTCTGGAATTGAGCTGCATAAGTTGCTTGTATATTTTTGAGATTAGTTGTTTGTCAGTTGCTTCATTTGCTATTATTTTCTCCCATTCCGAAGGCTGTCTTTTCACCTTGCTTATAGTTTCCTTTGTTGTGCAGACACTTTTAATTTTAATTAGGTCCCATTTGTTTATTTTTGCTTTTATTTCCAGTATTCTGGGAGGTGGGTCATAGAGGATCCTGCTGTGATTTATGTCGGAGTGTGTTTTGCCTATGTTCTTCTAGGAGTTTTATAGTTTCTGGTCTTACATTTAGATCTTTAATCCATTTTGAGTTTATTTTTGTGAATGGTGTTAGAAAGTGTTCTAATTTCATTCTTTTACAAGTGGGTTGACCAGTTTTCCCAGCACCACTTGTTAAAGAGATTGTCTTTAATCCACTGTATATTCTTGCCTCCTTTGTCGAAGATAAGGTGTCCATAGGTGTGTGGATTTATCTCTGGGCTTTCTATTTTGTTCCATTGATCTATATTTCTGTCTTTGTGCCAATACCATACTGTCTTGATGACTGTGGCTTTGTAGTAGAGCCTGAAGTCAGGCAGGTTGATTCCTCCAGTTCCATTCTTCTTTCTCAAGATTGCTTTGGCTATTTGAGGTTTTTTGTATTTCCATACAAATTGTGAAATTATTTGTTCTAGCTCTGTGAAAAATACTGCTGGTAGCTTGATAGGGATTGCATTGAATCTGTAGATTGCTTTGGGTAGTATACTCATTTTCACTATATTGATTCTTCTGATCCATGAACATGGTATATTTCTCCATCTATTAGTGTCCTCTTTGATTTCTTTCACCAGTGTTTTATAGTTTTCCATATATAGGTCTTTAGGTAGATATATTCCCAAGTATTTTATTCTTTTCATTGCAATGGTGAATGGAATTGTTTCCTTAATTTCTTTTTCTACTTTCTCATTATTAGTGTATAGGAATGCAAGAGATTTCTGTGTGTTGATTTTATATCCTGCAACTTTACTATATTCATTGATTAGCTCTAGTAATTTTCTGGTGGAGTCTTTAGGGTTTTCTATGTAGAGGATCATGTCATCTGCAAACAGTGAGAGTTTTACTTCTTCTTTCCCAATTTGGATTCCTTTTATTTCTTTTTCTGCTCTGATTGCTGTGGCCAAAACTTCCAGAACTATGTTGAATAGTAGTGGTGAAAGTGGGCACCCTTGTCTTGTTCCTGATTTTAGGGGAAATGCTTTCAATTTTTCACCATTGAGGATAATGTTTGCTGTGGGTTTGTCATATATAGCTTTTATTATGTTGAGGTATGTCCCTTCTATTCCTGCCTTCTGGAGAGTTTTTATCATAAATGGATGTTGAATTTTGTCAAAGGCCTTCTCTGCATCTATTGAGATAATCATATGGCTTTTATTTTTCAATTTGTTAATGTGGTGAATTACATTGATTGATTTGTGGATAGTGAAGAATCCTTGCATCCCTGGGATAAAGCCCACTTGGTCATGGTGTATGATCTTTTTAATGTGTTGTTGGATTCTGATTGCTAGAATTTTGTTAAGGATTTTTGCATCTATGTTCATCAGTGATATCAGCCTGTAGTTTTCTTTTCTTGTGGCATCTTTGTCAGGTTTTGGTATTAGGGTGATGGTGGCCTCATAGAATAAGTTTGGAAGTTTACCTTCCTCTACAATTTTCTGGAAGAGTTTGAGTAGGATAGGTGTTAGCTCTTCTCTAAATTTTTGGAAGAATTCAGCTGTGAAGCTGTCTGGACCTGGGCTTTTGTTTGCTGGAAGATTTCTGATTACAGTTTCAATTTCTATGCTTGTGATGGGTCTGTTAAAATTTTCTATTTCTTCCTGGTTCAGTTTTGGAAAGTTGTACTTTTCTAAGAATTTGTCCATTTCTTCCACATTGTCCATTTTATTGGCATATAATTGCTGATAGTAGTCTCTTATGATCCTTTGTATTTCTGTGTTGTCTGTTGTGATCTCTCCATTTTCATTTCTAATTTTATTGATTTGATTTTTCTCCCTTTGTTTCTTGATGAGTCTGGCTAATGGTTTGTCAGTTTTATTTATCCTTTCAAAGAACCAGCTTTTGGCTTTGTTGATTTTTGCTATGGTCTCTTTTGTTTCTTTTGCATTTATTTCTGCCCTAATTTTTAAGATTTCTTTCCTTCTACTAACTCTGGGGTTCTCCATTTCTTCCTTTTCTAGTTGCTTTAGGTGTAGAGTTATGTTATTTATTTGACTTTTTTCTTGTTTCTTGAGGTATGCCTGTATTGCTATGAACTTTACCCTTAGCACTGCTTTTATAGTGTCCCACAGGTTTTGGGTTGTTGTGTTTCCATTTTCATTCGTTTCTATGCATATTTTGATTTCTTTTTTTATTTCTTCTGTGATTTGTTGGTTATTCAGAAGCGTGTTGTTCAGCCTCCATATGTTGGAATTTTTAATAGTTTTTCTCCTGTAATGAGATCTAATCTTAATGCATTATGGTCAGAAAAGATGCTTGGAATGATTTCAATTTTTTTGAATTTATCAAGGCTAGACTTATGGCCCAGGATGTGATCTATCCTAGAGAAGGTTCCGTGAGCACTTGAGAAAAAGGTGAAATTCATTGTTTTATGGTGAAATGTCCTATAGATATCAATTAGGTCCAACTGGTCTATTGTATCATTTAAAGTTTGTGTTTCTTTGTTAATTTTCTGTTTAGTTGATCTGTCAATAGATGTGAGTGGGGTATTAAAGTCTCCCACTATTATTGTGTTATTGTTAATTTCCCCTTTCATATTTGTTAGCATTTGTCTTACATATTGCAGTGCTCCTATGTTGGGTGCATATATATTTATAATTGTTATGTCTTCTTCTTGGATTGATCCTTTGATCATTATGTAGTGGCCTTCTTTGTCTCTTTTCACAGCCTTTGTTTTAAAGTCTATTTTATCTGATATGAGTATAGCTACTCCTGCTTTCTTTTGGTCTCTATTTGCATGGAATAACTTTTTCAAGCCCTTCACTTTCAGTCTGTATGTGTCCCTTATTTTGAGGTGGGTCTCCTGTAGACAACATATATAGGGGTCTTGTTTTTGTATCCATTCAGCCAGTCTTTGTCTTTTGGTTGGGGCATTCAACCCATTTACATTTAAGGTAATTATTGATAAGTATGATCCCATTGCCATTTACTTTATTGTTTTGGGTTCGAGTTTATACACCCTTTCCCTTTTTGTGTTTCCTTTCTAGAGAATATCCTTTAGCAATTGTTGGAGAGCTGGTTTGGTGGTGCTGAATTCTGTGCTTTT
Source organism: Oryx dammah (assembly GCF_014754425.2). Classification (NCBI taxonomy): domain Eukaryota; kingdom Metazoa; phylum Chordata; class Mammalia; order Artiodactyla; family Bovidae; genus Oryx; species Oryx dammah. The sequence goes on along the minus strand of NW_024070189.1, from coordinate 2,931,793 downwards.
GCTTGTCTGTAAAGCTTTTGATTTCTCCTTCATATTCGAATGAGATCCTTGCTGGGTACAGTAATCTGGGCTGTAGGTTATTTTGTTTCATCACTTTAAGTATGTCTTGCCATTCCCTCCTGGCCTGAAGAGTTTCTATTGAAAGATCAGCTGTTATCCTTATGGGAACCCCCTTGTGTGTTATTTGTTGTTTTTCCCTTGCTGCTTTTAATATTTGTTCTTTATGTTTGATCTTTGTTAATTTGATTAATATGTGTCTTGGGGTGTTTTGCCTTGGGTTTATTCTGTTTGGGACTCTCTGGGTTTCTTGGACTTGGGTGATTATGTCCTTCCCCATTTTAGGGAAGTTTTCAACTATTATCTCCTCAAGTATTTTCTCATGGTCTTTCTTTTTGTCTTCTTCTTCTGGGACTCCTATAATTCGAATGTTGGAGCATTTCATATTGTCCTGGGGGTCTCTGAGATTGTCCTCATTTCTTTTAATTCATTTTTCTTTTTTCCTCTCTGATTCATTTATTTCTATCATTCTATCTTCTATTTCACTAATCCTATCTTCTGCCTCCGTTATTCTACTATTTGTTCCCACCAGAGTGTTTCTGATCTCATTTATTGCATTATTCATTATATATTGACTCTTTTAAAATTTCTTCTAGGTCCTTGTTAAACCTTTCTTGCATCTTCTTAGTCCTTGTCTCCAGACTATTTATCTGTGATTCCATTTTGATTTCAAGATTTTGGATCATTTTCACTATCATTATTCAGAATTTTTTATCAAGTAGATTCCCTATCTCTTCCTCTTTTGTTTGGTTTGGTGGGCATTTATCCTGTTCCTTTACCTGCTGGGTATTCCTCTGTCTCTTCATCTTGGTTATATTACTCCATTTGGGGTGGCCTTTCTGTATTCTGGCAGTTTGTGGAGTTCTCTTTATTATGGAGTTTCCTTGCTGTGGATGAGGTTGTATCAGTGGCTTGTCAAGGTTTCTTGGTTAGGGAAGCTTGTGTCAGAGTTCTGGTGATTGGAGCTGGATTTCTTCCTCTGGAGTGCAATGAAGTGTCCAGTAATGAGTTATAAGATGTCAGTGGTTTTGGAGTAACTTGAGCTGCCTGTATATTGAAGCTCAGGGGTGTGTTCCTGTGTTGCTGGAGAATTTGTGTGGTATGTCTTGCTCTGGAACTTGTTGGCCTTGGGTGGTGCTTGGTTTCAGTGTAGGTATGGAGGCATTTGATGAGCTCCTGTCGATTAATGTTCCCTGGAGTCAGGAGTTCTCTGATGTTCTCAGGATTTGGACTTAAGCCTCCTGCTTCTGGTTTTCAGTTTTATTTTTACAATAGCCTCAAGACTTCTCCATCTATACAGCACTGATGATAAAACGTCTAGGTTAGAGATGAAAAGTTTCTCCACATTGAGGGACACCCAGAGAGATTCACTGAATTACATAAAGAAGAGAAGAGGGAGGGGGGAGTTAGAGGTGACTCAAATGAGATGAGGTGGGATCAGAAGAGGAGAGAACAAGCTAGCCAGTGATCACTTCCTTATGTGCACTCCACTGTCTGGACCACTCAGAGATGTTCAAGGAGTTATACAGAGAAGAGGAGAGGGAGGAAGGAGACAGAGGTGACCAGGAGGGTAAAAGAGGGAAATGAAAAGGAAAGAGACAGATCCAGCCAGTAAACAGTTCCCTAAGTGTTCTCCACCATCTGGAACACACAGAGATTCACAGAGTTGGGTAGAGAAGAGAAGAGGGAGGGAGGAGACAGAGGCAACCTCATGGAGAAAAAGGAGAGTCCAAAGGAGGAGAGAGCAGTCAAGCCAGTCATCTTGCTCTCAAGTAAAAATGGGTACTGAAGATTGGGTTTTTAAAGGTACAAAATTGATAACAAATACCAAAAAGCAAAGATTAAAAATCTAGAGTAGAGGTTGGATTTTCGAAAATACAATATTAAAGAAAAGAAGAAGAAAGAAAAAAAACAAAGTCACAAAATTATTAAAAAGAAAAAAACAACCACAAAAAATATATATATGGCATTTGCTTTAAGAACTTAAAAATTTAAAAATGTTAAAATAAAAAAAAAAAGAAGAAGAAGAAAAAGAAAAGAAGAAAAAACCAAAACAACAAAAAAAAGAATGATCATAAAAATAGTAAAGGTATATCTGGGACTTCCTCTGGTGTTGTTGTGGGCAGTGTGGGGTCAGTTAATTTTGGGATAGTTCCTTGGTCTGGCTTATATTTCTCAAGATCTATACTTCCAAGGCGGTTCCCTCTGTTTTAGCCTCTTCTGTTTGCTGGCCTCTTCAGTGTCTCTTTTCCACCCTGACACAAGGGGGACAGTGGTGGACACTTTTTCTTTTTTTTTTTAGGCTCACTTTCTCAGTCGCACCGTGGGGAGGGAAGGATGCTGCAAACAAATAACACTGGCATGTGCACGCAGTGTCTCAGCCACGCTGGGCCTGCCCCTGCTCACTGCACACACTGCTCAGGCCCTAGGTCGCTCCGTTGGGGACCGTCTGGGGCCAGCCCTGGGCTGCATGCACCTCCCCGGTCTAAGCTGCTCAGGCTCAGGCACTCAGGTAGTCCTCAGAGGCGCAGACTTGGTTAGGCCTGCGTTTTGTGCCCTTCCCAGGTCCGAGCAGCTCGAGTATTTGGGAGCGCAGTTGCTGCAACTTATCGCCTTTCCCGTCCCCGCTGCTCAGTTTGCTGGGTATACAACTGGCGCTTCTTCTTAGGCAGATGGTGACTGTCTAGAACCCCAAGAAGTCTTAATTAGCAAAGAAGCTTGCTTGCAGTTTGGAATTTAATATTTCTCTGGGGCTGCGATTTTCCCCTTCCAGCCCTTCCAGCTCTGGCTGCCTGTCACCGGAGGGGGATGGTCTGCAGCCGGCTAATTCTGTTCCGCCCTTTGTTCTGTGCATGGTCCTTGTGGTGTCTTATGTTAGAGCTTTTCACGTGGTAGCTATCCCACAGTCTGGTTTGCTAGCCCGTTAGTTCACTCTGGTTATGCTCAAGGCATTCAGGCCCCATTCTTAAAAAGCACTGCAGCCCGCGCCTCCCTGCCCAGCCCCCACTTGCTAGTGGCAGATGCAGGCATCTGCACTGCTTCTCCACTGGGGGAGATACCGTTGGGCTCGTAATCTGTTGCTTTTAATTATTTATTTATTTTTCCTCCCTGTTAAGTTGCCCTCTGTGCTTCCAAGGCTCACCACAGACTCGGCAGTGGGAGTGTTTCCTGGTGTTTGGAAACTTCTGTCTTTTTAAGACTCCCTTCCTGGGACGAAGCCCCCTCCCTACCTCTTTTGTCTCTTTTTTCCATCTTTATATTTTTTCCTACCTGTTTTTGAAGATAATGATCTGCTTTTCTGGGTGCCTGATGTCCTCTGCCAGCATTCAGAAGTTGTTTGCGAAGTTTACTCAGTGTTGAAATGTTCTTTTGATGAATTTGTGAGGGAGAAAGTGGTCTCCCCGTCCTATTCCTCCGCCATCTTAGGACCACCCTCCACAATAACTTCCATTTCCATGTTGATCATAGTGTGATTATAAGGGACTTAAAATGGCAATTAAATTCAAATTGTGTGCTTCTACAATGTAGGTAGTTCCGCTGATGTGACAATCACAGGAACACTGATGGCCTGGTTTACATGTGTAAGCAACAGCAACTCTGTGGTTGTAAGACACCTTCAACTGTAAGTCACAGTCCAGCATCAGAGATGTGTGAAAATTATTCTCCTTAGAAGAGATGAAACATTATCCTTTTGATTCTCAGAAAAGCTTTAAGTCAATTCTATTCTTCCTCAACTAAGAAAGCTGAATCGAAAAGGTTATCAAGATAGTTAGCTATTAAAAAGCAGATGTTTTAAAAATGTACTCAATCTGGTTCAGATGCTCACTGTTTTAACCAGTAAGCCATGCTGCCGTTCTTCTAAACCTTTTCCTTTGTTTTACATAATATTCATAATATGGCTGCTTAATAGTTCTTCAAAAGGACAAATCAGAATTTAATAATTATCAAATATTAGATAATTCAGTTTAGTCGCTCAGTCATGTCCGAATCTTAGTGACTCCATGGACTGTAGCCCGACAGGCTCTTCCGTCCATGGGGATTCTCCAGGCAAGAATACTGGAGTGGGTTGCCATGCCCTCTCCAGGGGATCTTCCCAACCCAGGGATCAAATCCAGGTCTCTTAATAAAGATTATAAAGTGCATTTTATATGTTTGTGAAGACTAGAGATGGCATATTTTAAAAAATACTGCACAGCCAAATTATTTTAGACAGCAGATTCACCTTACAAAGAATAAGCAGGTGAGTGGACAACTAAGGACCTTGTGTGTTACTTGGATGCCATTGAGCTTCATTAGAGGTACCCTGTGCTGCCTTAATGCAAATGTTATTTTGCATCAACAATGAAAAGCAGTCAAATGCTTGGTGAAATATTTCCACTTGGAGGCATATATTCTCTTCCCCTTCTACTCCCCCCACCCCATTGTAAAAGCAAAGGTTCTTTGAGTGAGGCACAATCACAGAGTGTACACTTAAGAGTTGGAGAAGGCAATGGCACCCCACTCCAGTACTCTTGCCTGGAAAATCCCATGGACGGAGGAGCCTGGTAGGCTGCAGTCCATGGGGTCGCCAAGAGTCGGACACGACTGAAGAGACTTAGCAGTAGCAGTAGCACACTTAAGAGTAAATCTACAGCTTCCCTGGTGGCTCAGACAGTGAAGAATCTGCCTGCAGTGCAGAAGACCTGGGTTTGATCCTTGGGTCAGGAAGATCCCCTGGAGAAAGGAATGGCTACCCACTCCACTACTCTTGCCTGGAGAATTCCATGGACAGAGGAGCCTGGCGGGCTACCGTCCATGGAGTCGCAAAGAGCTGGACACAACTGAGTGACTAACACTTTCACTTTCTCACTTTTCTACACTTCAGCAGATCAAATGAATGATCCCTTACTCAAAGCACACAGTTGGTGTCCCTAGAGCAGCACAGCTTCAGTTCAGTTCAGTTCGTTTCAGTCGCTCAGTCGTGTCTGACTCTTTGTGACCCCATGAATCGCAGCACGCCAGGCCTCTCTGTCCATCACCAACTCCCGGAGTTCACTCAGACTCACGTCCACCGAGTCCGTGATGCCATCCAGCCATCTCACCCTCAGTCGTCCCCTTCTCCTCCTGCCCCCAATCCCTCCCAGCATCAGAGTCTTTTCCAAAGTGTCAACTCTTTGCATGAGGTGGCCAAAGTACTGGAGCTTCAGCTTTAGCATCATTTCCTCCAAAGAAATCCCAGGGCTGATCTCTTTCAGAATGGACTGGTTGGATCTCCTTGCAGTCCAAGGGACTCTCAAGAGTCTTCTCCAATACGGAATGAAGCAGCGCAAAGACTAATAGAGTTTTGCCAAGAAAATGCACTGGTCATAGCAAACACCTTTTTCCAACAACACAAAAGAAGACTCTACACATGGACATCAACAGATGGTCAACACCGAAATCAGACTGATTATATTCTTTGCAGCCTAAGATGGAGAAGCTCTATACAGTCAACAAAAACAAGACCAGAAGCTGACTGTGGCTCAGATCATGAACTCCTTATTGCCAAATTCAGACTTAAATTGAAGAAAGTAGGGAAAACCACTAGACCATTCAGGTATGACCTAAATCAAATCCCTTGATTATACAGTGGAAGTGAGAAATAGATTTAAGGGACTAGATCTGATAGAGAGAGTACCTGATGTACTATGGACTGAAGTTCGTGACATTGTACAGGAGACAGGGATCAAGACCATCCCCATAGAAAAGAAATGCAAAAAAGCAAAATGGCTCCCTGGGGAGACCCTACAAATAGCTGTGAAAAGAAGCACAGCTTAATGAAGTATAATAATTAACTGTGTGGATCACAATAAACTGTGGAAAATTCTGAAAGAGATGGGAATACCAGACCACCTGACCTGCCTCTTGAGAAATCTGTATGCAGGTCAGGAAGCAACAGTTAGAACTGGACATGGAACAACAGACTGGTTCCAAATAGGAAAAGGAGTACGTCAAGGCTGTATATTGTCACCCTGCTTATTTAACTTCTATGCAGAGTACATCATGAGAAACGCTGGACTGGAAGAAACACAAGCTGGAATCAAGATTGCTGGGAGAAATATCAATCACCTCAGATATGCAGATGACACCACCCTTATGGCAGAAAGGGAAGAGGAGCTAAAAAGCCTCTTGATGAAAGTGAAAGTGGAGAGTGAAAAAGTTGGCTTAAAGCTCAACATTCAGAAAACAAAGATCATGGCATCTGGTCCCATCACTTCATGGGAAATAGATGGGGAAACAGTGGAAACAGTGTCAGACTTTATTTTGGGGGGCTCCAGAATCACTGCAGATGGTGACTGCAGCCATGAAATTAAAAGACACTTACTCTTTGGAAGAAAAGTTATGACCAACCTAGATAGTATATTCAAAAGCAGAGACATTACTTTGCCGACTAAGGTCCATTTAGTCAAGGCTATGGTTTTTCCTGTGGTCATGTATGGATGTGAGAGTTGGACTGTGAAGAAGGCTGAGCGCTGAAGAATTGATGCTTTTGAAGTGTGGTGTTGGAGAAGACTCTTGAGAGTGCCTTGGACTGCAAGGAGATCCAACCAGTCCATTCTGAAGGAGGTCAACCCTGGGATTTCTTTGGAAGGAATGATGCTAAAGCTGAAACTCCAATACTTTGGCCACCTCATGGGAAGAGTTGACTCATTGGAAAAGGCTCTGATGCTGGGAGGGATTGGGGGCAGGAGGAGAAGGGGACGACCAAGGACGAGATGGCTGGATGGCATCACGGACTCGATGGACGTGAGTCTGGGTGAACTCCGGGAGATGGTGATGGACAGGGAGGCCTGGCGTGCTGCGATCCATGGGGTCGCAAAGAGTCGGACACGACTGAGCGACCGAACTGAACTGAACTGAATTAGCGGGCCAGCTCCCAGTGCTTCAGCACTGGTAACTCTGAAACCAGAGTGATCTTAAAGTGACTTGTAGATGGAGATATACGTTATTCTTTCTCTTATTATAAAATGAAATTATAATCCTGTTATATTAAAGGTCTTTGGCTATATTTAAGTTATTGTGTGTTGCTTTAAATTTACAAAATGCTGTAGCATTTTTAAATGTCTATAAAATGGCACAGTGGTAAAGAATCTGCCTGCCAATGCAGGAGAGCTGGGTTCTGTCCCTGGGTTGGGATGATCCCCTGGAGTAGGAGATGGTAACTCACTCCAGTATTCTTGCCCAGAAAACTCCGTAGACAGAGGAGCCTGGTGAGCTACAGTGCGTGGGGTCACAAAGAGTCAGACACAACTGAGTGACTCAGTACATGTGCATAGCTCTTTTGGGAAATAAACCAAGAAACTCTTTGGCGAGAAGAAACTCCTGATAACTTTGACAGCTGCTGGGGTCATGGGCTTCTTGAGGAACGGTAGGGACAGAGCTTCAAATACTTGAGATCACTACCTCAGAGTTGTGAGTTTTGAGGAGGCAGAAATATTGTCATATGTGTTCATTCCTTTTACAACACTGTGTGGCTGGACCCAAGTCAATGCTCAGTAAATGCTTGTTGGATAAACAACTTATATAGAGAAGCAGTGTTTTCCCCTGTGGTGGGACATCAATGTTTAGGAAGTTCTTCACATACAGAACCTGCTGGAGTGGCAATCTTCGAGTATTTGTCTCTCTCTCATTGTTCCACTTCCTTTGTGTTCTCCATGTGTAACACTGATTCATTATACACAAAAGGAAAGCACACTAAACTTATAATTAACCTTTTCTCTTGACACAGAATTGAAAGGCTGTGACGGCTGAGGATGGGAGCATTTATAGGGCTGGTTTTGTTTCACTAAGCTTGGAGTAATAGTCACTTATTTTCATTGATACATTATGTATGTGATATATTTTTATTTCAAAATGGCTAATGATCTTCTAAAATCTTAGATGTATTATTCTACTCCTATTCTGGAACAGAGATCTGATTTCAACTTTTTTTTCACCATAATTCTGGGGATCATACCAGTTGAAGTTCACATAAAGTTTTACAAAGTGTGAATTTACTTTCATCTTTATTTTGTTGAGATAATTTTACTATTGTGCTACTATTCAAAATTATGCTGTCAAAAGAATAACATTTTAGATGAACTAGGGAGGCCCGGCATGCTGCGATTCATGGGGTCACAAAGAGTCAGACACAACTGAGCGACTAAACTGAACTGAAATGAATCTTATACAAATATATATTAAAATTTATATTAAACTAGAACTTAAAACTATTTGTACTGCTTTACAATGCATTGCAAGCAAACTTTTGTCAAATAATAGTTATTTTGCATAGGATGGAATTTGATCTTTAAGATTAGCTCTCCTTTATATAGGAAGAAATATTTTCCCACTAAATTTAGTAGGCTACCTTTGAGAGCAAAAAGTGCCTATGGTAAGGAAATAGATTACAAAGTAACTAATTTTTCACTTATTTGGAAAAAAATCTAACTGGCTTGCCAAATGAAATATGAGAGATTTTTAAGTTTTCTTCTAAACTTAAAAGTGTCTCACAATTTCTATGTTGTAAAGAACATGGACATCCAACCTCACCCTGAACTGTCTTCTGTCTTATACTTCTTGGGCTTCTATGTCTTGTGAAAAACCTCTCTAACAGCATTTAGATCAGATATTTTCTTGAAGTCCTATATTTTATCATGTCAACCAGTTACGGTTAAAATGAGCTGCTGGAACTCTTGTGCAAAGCATCACTTTTCCTCATCTGCACTGTAGTAAAGCACTCTTTTTATACCTTTTTAATTCACTCTCTAAATTTTAAACCAGAAATAGTAGACATTTGCTCTATACTTAGCAATTTTCCTTGGCTTCCACTTTAATTAAATTTTCAGATTGGAGCTTCAGCTGTGATTGTCATCATCATTGTTGCCGTCCTGAGTCCTCTGTAAGGACAGCGTGTTCTACTGATGCCCTTCCCTCCAGGCTAGGTAGGTGCACTTGACCTTTGACTGAGAGGATTATGCCGTAGCCTTTACCACCCTTCTTTCCCGCATTTAGTGACCTAATTATTTGAAGAGCATTTACTGTGTTCTATGATTTAATAATGGTGACTTTTATAGTAAAGGGTTTTTTAAGAAACACATTTTAATAGTATAAAAATATGCGAGTTGAAGGAAGTAAAAATGCAATATGAAAGACATATGAAAAGAAGCAAAATTTAAGTTAGCTGAATGGTGGTCTTCTGTTTAGGAAATTCCATCTTTCTTATGAGACCTGAGATAAATCTTCTTGATTTTTGCTTATGATGGGGAGGAAGAATGGCTTTTAGTTACCTGTTCCATTACCTATTCACCAGGAATCTGGGCATTAGTTTTCATTCTACACTTTTACTACTATCCTCAGAGAAATTCTTTTGTTTCCAGTGATTACAATGGTCCCTGTCTTTGGAGAGTTGCTGATCCAAGGTTAAACTTTACATTCCCTCAACCTTCTTACAAATGTTTTATTAAATGGCACCTGTCTGTGCTTAAATAATAGGTAGCAAAGCTATTAGGAAGAAAAGCTTAGGAGGATAGCAGACATAAATATCTTTTTCTGTGCTGCGGGGACAAGGTGACCTGGAAGACAGTCACAGGCTTGTTAATGAGGATAAACAAGCCCTACAGCAAGACTCAGACTGTAGAACCCAGATCACAATGTCTGGTTCAAAGCGCACCAGGCTTTGTGGTCGGAATGCAGAAACAAATCAGACGCTCTGCCTCGCAGAACTTGTCTGAGATTCTTTTTACCCATGAGGGTAGGAAATACCTCTGGAATTGAGGCATCACTCTTGAAATAATGTAGTGGACATATCTCAGAATGAGAAAGGTCAGACTTTGTGTGACACAGAATTTTTAGGAAAAAAACAAAACATTTTAGTTGTCAGTACTACTCATCTCCAAGCTGTTACTACTAGACTTATCAAATAGCTGGTAGGCCACTGCCATCTTTATATCCTTGACATTTCATTTCTTAACCTCTCGAGATCGGATGCTCTTCATCGATGATCAGATTGAGCTTCATCACTCCTCTGACACTATAATACATTCTGATCACTTAACTGAAACTACATTCTAAGAGAACATAATCTCCTGATTGTTAATGGTAAAATATTGACAGAACACCAAAGGACTTAGTATAATGAGCTTTGAAATCAGTGTTAGTTGCTCAGTCATGTCCAAGTCTTTGCGACCCTGTGGACTGTAGCCCACCAGGCTCCTCTGTTCATGGGATTCTTCAGGCAAGAATAATGAAATGGGTTGCAGTTCCCTTCTCTAGGGGATCTTCCCAAAACAGGGAATGAACCCAGGTCTACCTGCATTGCGGGAAGATTCTTTACGATCTGGACCACCAGGGAAGCCATGTAAACTACATTCTGAGAGAACATAATTCCCTGATGGTTAATTTAATGGTAAAATGTAGACAGAATAGCATGGCAGTTAGTAGGATGAGCTTTGAAGTCAGAAAACCTGGGTCAACATTCTGATTCCATTACATACGAACTAGGTCTGTGACTTAGAAGAAGCATTTTTTAGAACCTTCTCTGAGAAATCAGGATAATAAATTTATCTCATAAGATTTCCACAAGGATTGAGAGAAAATGTCTAAAGAACCTATCATAGGCAAAACACAGAAGTGATACTCAACACTCTCATGATTATTTTTTAAAAGGCTTTTTACACTCTTTATTTCACCTGACATTTCTGTTTGCTGTTGTTCAGTCACTAAGTCATGTCTGACTCTTTGTGACCCCATGAAGAACATCAGGCTTCCCTGTCCTTCACTATCTCCCAGAGTTTGCTAAAACTCATGTCTGTTGAGTCAGTGATGCCAACCAGCCACCTCATCCTCTGTCGTCCCCTTCTCCTTCAGCCTTCAATCTTTCCCAGCATCAGGGTCTTTTCCAATGAGTCAGCTGTTCGAGTCAGGTGGCCAAAATATTTAGCTTCAGCATCAGTCCTTTCAATGAATATTCAGGGTTTCCTTTAGGATGGACTGGTTGGATCTCCTTGCAGTCCAAGGGACTTTCAAGAGTCTTCTCCAACACCACAGTTCAAAAGCATCAGTTCTTTGGTGCTCAGCCTTTTTTATTGTCCAGCTCTCACATCCATACATGACTACTGCAAAAACCATAGCTTTGACTATATGGACCTTTGTTGGCAAAGTAATGTCTCTGCTTTTTAATATGCTTTCTAGGCTTGTCATAGCTTTTCTTCCAAGAAGCAAACTTTTTTTTTAAATTTCATGGCTGCAGTGATTCTCTGCAGTGATTTTGGAGCCCAAGAAGATAAAATCTATCACTGTTTCCACTTTTTTCCCTTCTATTTGCCATGAAGTGATGGGACTGGATGCCATGATCTTAGTTTTCTGAATGTTGAGCGTTAAGCCAACTTTTTCACTCTCTTCTTTCACTTTCATCAAGAGGCTCTTTAGTTCTTCTTCACTTTCTGCCATAAAGGTGGTGTCATCTACATATCTGCTATTGCTAAGTCACTTCAGTCGTGTCCGACTCTGTGTGACCCCATAGACGGCAGCCCACCAGGCTCCCCCGTCCCTGGGATCCTCCAGGCAAGAACACTGAGGCTATTGATATTTCTCCTGCCAATCTTGATTCCAGCTTGTGCTTCATCCATCCCTGCATTTCGCACGATGTACTCTGCATATAAATTAAATAAGCACGGTGACAACATAAGCCTTGACGTACTCTTTTCCCAATTTGGAACCAGTCTGTTGTTCCATGTCCAGTTCTAACTTTGCTGTGTTCCACACAGTCAAAAGATTTAGCATAATCAATGAAGCAGATGTCTTTCTGAATTCTCTTGCTTTCTCTATGATCCAGTAGATGTTGGCAATTTGTTCTCTGGTTCCTCTGCCTTTTCTAAATCCAGCTTGTACATCTAGAAGTTCTCATACTGCTGAAGCCTAGCTTGAAGGATTTTGAGAGTTACTTTGCTAGCATGTTAGATGACTGCAATTGTGTGGTAGTTTGAACATTCTTTGTCATATCCTTTCTTTGGGATTGGAATGAAAACTGACCTTTTCCAGTGCTGTGGCCACTGTGGAGTTTCCAGATTCGCTGGCATATTGAGTGCAGCACTTTCACAGTATCATATTTTAGGATTTCAAATAGCACAGCTGGAGTTCCATCACCTCCACTAGCTTTGTATGTCATGATGCATCTTCAGGCCCACTTAAGTCGACTTAACACTTCGGGATGTCTGATTTAGGTGAGTGATCACACCATCATGGTTATCCTACATACTAAAGACGTTCTCTTTCTTCTTCTAGGGCACAAACCTTAAGTTCAGTTCAGTTGCTCAGTCGTGTCTGACTCTTTGCGAACCCATGAATTGCAGCATGCCAGGCCTCCCTGTCCATCACCAACTCTCGGAGTTCACTATAAACTCATGTCCATTGAGTCAGTGATGCCACCAGCCATCTCATCCTCTGTCATCCCCTTCTCCTCCTGCCCCCAATCCCTCCCAGCATCAAGGTATTTTCCAATGAGTCAACTCTTCACATGAGGTGGCCAAAGTATTGGAGTTTCAGCTTCAACATCACTGCTTCCAATGAACACCCAGGACTGATTTCCTTTAGGATGGACTTGTTGGACCTCCTTGCAGTCCAAAGGACTCTCAAGAGTCTTCTCCAACACCACAGTTCAAACGCATCAATTCTTCAGCGCTCAGCTCTCTTCACAGCCCAACTCTCACTCTATACATGACCACAGGAAAAACCATAGCCTTGACTAGATGGACCTTTGTTGGCAAAGTAATGTCTCTGCTTTTGAATATGCTGTCTAGGTTGGTCATAACTTTCCTTCCAAGGAGTAACCATCTTTTAATTTCATGGCTGCAGTCACCATCTGCATTGATTTTGGAGCCCCCCAAAATAAAGTCTGACACTGTTTCCTCTGTTTCCCCATCTATTTCCCATGAAGTGATGGGACCAGATGCCATGATCTTCGTTTTCTGAATGTTGAGATTTAAGCCAACTTTTTCACTTTCCTCTTTCACTTTCATCAAGAGGCTCTTTAGTTCCTCTTCACTTTCTGCCATAAGGGTGGTGTCATTTGCATATCTGAGGTTATTGATATTTCTCCTGGCAATGTTGATTCCAGCTTGTGTTTCTTCCAGCCCAGCATTTCTCATGATGTATTCTGAGTATAAGTTAAATAAGCAGGGTAACAATATACAGCCTTTACGTACTCCTTTTCCTATATGGAACCAGTCTGTTGTTCCATGTCCGGTTCTAACTGTTGCTTCCTGACCTGCATATAGGTTTCTCAAGAGGCAGGTCAGGTGGTCTGGTATTCCCATCTCTTTCAGAATTTTCCACAGTTTATTGTGATCCACACAGTCAAAGTCTTTTTGGCATAGTCAATAAAGCAGAAATAGATGTTTTTCTGGAACTCTCTTGCTTTTTCCATGATCCAGCGGATGTTGGCAGTTTGATCTCTGGTTCCTCTGCCTTTTCTAAAACCAGTTTGAACATCTGGAATTTCACGGTTCACGTATTGCTGAAGCCTGGCTTGGAGAATTTTGAGCATTACTTTACTAGCATGTGAGATGAGTGCAACTGTGTGGTAGTTTGAGCATTCTTTGGCATTGCCTTTCTTTGGGATTGGAATGAAAACTGACCTTTTCCAGTCCTGTGGCCACTGATGAGTTTTCCAAATGTGCTAGCATATTGAGTGCAGCACTTTCACAGCATCATCTTTCAGGATTTGAAATAGCTCAACTGGAATTCCATCACCTCCACTAGCTTTGTTCATAGTGATGCTTTTTAAGGCCCACTTGACTTCACACTCCAGGATGTCTGGCTCTAGGTGAGTGATCACACCATCATGATTATCTGCATTGTGAAGATTATTTTTCTACAGTTCTTCTGTGTATTCTTGCCACTTCTTCTTAATATCTTCTGCTTCTGTTAGGTCCATACCATTTCTGTCCTTTATCAAGCCTGTCTTTGCATGAAATGTTCCCTTGGTATCTCTAATTTTCTTGAAGAGATCTCTAGTCTTTCCCATTCTATTGTTTTCTTCTGTTTCTTTGCATTGATCGCTGAGGAAGGCTTTCTTATCTCTCCTTGCTATTCTTTGGAATTCTGCATTCAGATGCTTATATCTTTCCTTTTCTCCTTTGCTTTTCACTTCTCTTCTTTTCACAGCTATTTGTAAGGCCTCCTCAGACAGCCATTTTGCTTTTTTGCATTTCTTTTCCATGGGGATGGTCTTGATCCCTGTCTCCTGTACAATGTCATGAACCTCCGTCCATAGTTCATCAGGCAGTCTGTCTATCAGATCTAGTCCCTTAAATCTATTTCTCACTTCCACTGCATAATCTTAAGAGATTTGAGTTAGGTCATACCTGAATAGTCTAGTGGTTTTCCCTACTTTGTTCAATTGAAGTCTGAATTTGGGAATAAGTAGTTCATGATCTGAGCTACAATCAGCTCCCGGTCTTGTTTTTGTTGATTGTATAGAGCTTCTCCATCTTTAGCTGCAAAGAATATAATCAATCTGATGCTGGTGTTGATGTCCACGTGTTGAGTCCTCTTGTCTTGTTGGAAGAGGGTGTTTGCTATGACCAGTGCGTTCTCTTGGCAAACTCTATTAGCCTTTGCCCTGCTTCATTCCATATTCCAAGGCCAAATTTGCCTGTTACTCCAGGTGTTTCTTGACTTCCTACTTTTGCATTCCAGTCTCCTATAATGAAAAGGACATCTTTTTTGGGTGTTAGTTCTAAAAGGTCTTGTAGGTCTCCATAGAACTGTTCAACTTCAGCTTCTTCAGTGTTACTGCTTGGGGCATAGACTTGGATTACTGTGATATTGAATGGTTTGCCTTGGAAATGAACAGAGGTCATTCTGTCATTTTTGAGATTGCATCTAAGTACTGCATTTCGGACTCTTTTGTTGACTATGATGGCTACTCCATTTCTTCTGAGGGATTCCTGCCCGCAGTAGTAGATATAATGGTCATCTGAGTTAAATTCACCTAATTCCAGTCCATTTTAGTTCGCTGATTCCTAGAATGTAGACATTCACTCTTGCCATCTCCTGTTTGACCACTTCCAATTTGCCTTGATTCATGGACCT
The DNA here is from genome assembly GCF_014754425.2 of Oryx dammah. NCBI lineage: Eukaryota > Metazoa > Chordata > Mammalia > Artiodactyla > Bovidae > Oryx > Oryx dammah. The sequence goes on along the minus strand of NW_024070189.1, from coordinate 2,916,643 downwards.
GACATTCCAGGTTCCTATGCAATACTGCTCTTTACAGCATTGGATCTTGCTTCCATCACCAGTCACATCCACAGCTGGGTATTGTTTTTGCTTTGGCTCCATTCCTTCATTCTTTCTGGAGGTATTTCTCCACTGATCTCCAGTAGCATATTGGGCACCTACCGACCCAGGGAGTTCCCCTTTCAGTATCCTATCATTTTGCCTTTTCATACTCCTCACGGGGTTCTCAAGGAAAGAATACTGAAGTGGTTTGCCATTCCCTTCTCCAGTGAACCACATTCTGTCAGACCTCTCCACCATGACCCACCTGTCTTGGGTGGCCCCATGGGCATGGCTTAGTTTCATTGACCAGGCTGTGGCCCATGTGATAAGATTGGTTAGTTTTCTGTGATTATGGTTTCGGTGTGTCTGCCGTCTGATGCCCTCTCGCAACACCTACCATCTTAGGTTCCTTTTACCTTGGAATGGGGTATCTCTTCACGGCTGTTCCAGCAAAGCGCAGCTGCTGCTCCTTACCTTGGATGAGGGGTATCTCCTCACTGCCACCCCTCCTGACCTTGAATGTGGAGTAGCTCCTCTCGGCCATGCTGCCCACGCCCAGTCACTGCTCCTTGGACGTGGGGTTGCTCCTCTGGGCCGCTGCCCTGAACTCTGGGGTCGGGTAGCTCCTCTAGGCCTCTCCTGTGCCGCCACAACCCCCGACCTTGGGTGAGGGGTAACTCCTCTCGACCACGCTTCTGCGAGGGCCGTTGCAGCCGGCGTGCTTCTGAATCCTTATACGCACAAACCTTATATAGTCCTTAATGTTTAATCCTTGTAGTGTTCTTCTTTATTCCATAAGAAGCTATTATCAGTCTTTACCCAAAGGGATGCAGGGAGTGACTTGTAAAGAGAGTGTACCACTTTGAGAAAAGAAGTAACCCTCAGCCAACTCAAACCAGCCTTGTAGTAGCTAGAGTAGTCAATATCACCCAGCTCTCACTCTCCTCCTTCTCCCTCATCTATGCTGGGCCCCTTATTGACTAAGAGAGCCTGAAATCATGGGAAGCCATGGATGTAGTGTGTCTAGGCTATACTTCAACATAGATTCCATATGAATACTGACAAGTTTTCAAATTGGTTTGATGAAAATTAATTGTTCTACTGAGGCTGTCTTTAATATGTTCTATGGGAAACACAGCTTTGATTTTATGAATGCCTGAGCCTTGTACACAGAACATATGCAATTAGAAAAAAAGTACAGATGTGAGAGTTGGACTGTGAAGAAAGCTGAGTGCCGAAGAATTGATGATTTTGAACTGTGGTGTTGGAGAAGACTCTTGAGAGTCCCTTGGCTTGCAGGGAGATCCAACCAGTCCATTTTGAAGGAGATCAGCCCTGGGTGTTCTTTGGAAGGAATGATGCTAAAGTTGAAACTCCAATACTTTGGCCACCTCATGTGAAGAACTGACTCACTGGAAAAGACTCTGATATTGGGAAGGATTGGGGGCAGGAGGAGAAGGGGACGACAGAGGATGAGATGGCTGGATGGCATCACCAACTCGATGCACATGAGTTTGGGTGAACTCCGGAAGTTGGTGATGGACAGGGAGGCCTGGCGTGCTGTGATTCATGGGGTCACAAAGAGTCAGACACGACTGAGTGACTGAACTGACTGAACTGAACTGACAGCTAGAATGAATGAATGATCCCATTAAAGAATCTGTTATTTTACAAAATTTCACTCTTCTATTTCTCACTCATAAAGCTTGTTGGATGTATGCCTTCCCAGGGTTGTGCACAAACAGGCCTGATTTTGCATACAAGGGACATTTGGCAATGTCTAGGGACGTGTTTCTTTGCCACACGGGTGGATGAGGGTTGGTGCTACTAGCAGTGAGCATGCTTAATGATTAGAGAAGCCAAGGCTTCCTCTAAACAGCCTAAAGTGCACAGGCCCGTCCCCCAGAGTAAAGAACTACCTGACCCCAAACCAAGTGATTAACAGCGCCAGGGCTGAGATACTCCTCTAGTGGAAACTAAAGATACCAACAGCTCCGATGAGCTCACTAAAGACTTTTGTCCCTATAAGTTTAGTATATGAAAAAAGGTAACATGTTCTTTTAAAACATATATATGGATATAATTTATACTGAATATACATATATGACACGTTTATAAAGTAATGAAACCACTCTGATAGCATGTGAAATTAATCACTAACATTTCAACAATGATTTACCATTTACAAAATTCTTTCTCAACACTCTCTGTGGCAATATTATCTATTCCCACAGCCTCACCTTTCATCTCTATAATTATGACTTTTAAATATTTATCTCTAGTCCAGGCTGCGATATGTTACCACATCCTGACTTTCTGTCCTCAGTATTTCCTGTCACTCTCCTGCCCTCATACCACTTTTGGCCTTATCCTTGTTTCCCAGATTACTATGTGACCTCATTGTCCAAGATCACACCATCCTGCAGCGATAAAAGAAGGAAACACCTTTTTCTTAGTACACAAACTATAATAGTCTCAATTCTGACTAACCCCCAGAAATCATCTCACCAAATTATCTGCCAGCTGCTTCTGAGACCTCCCAGGGTTCTGCCCTGTGGTCTCCTGAGCAGGTCCACAGGGTTCTGGCCCTTGCTCAGGTTTGAATGCTGCTGTGTCTCCCGTGAGATCACACTGACGACTCGGTCAGGCCTGGCTTACTGCAGACTGGTCTCAAGGAGGAGGTGTACTGCAAACCCCTTTGGGTCTCTTTCTGCGGCACAGGAAGAGCATTTCCTGAATCCCCCCCATGGTGTAGAGTACAGACTGTCAGTTTTAACAAATTTTTATGCATACTTAGGTATTTTAAAAAAGGATATAGAATGAGGTAGTTACAACTTGCTCAGGGCCAGAATTGCTTTCAATTCAATTCAATTCAATCAGTCCATTCCAAACTGATTCTGCTACCAGAAAAAGGGTAGTTTTCCCTTCATTTGAATTTAAATTCCTTGTAGACAAAACTTCACCACACCCCTTACATGGAAGGATATGACCCAGTCCCCCCAAATAATACTATCAAAATAGTGCCAATTTCAGTCCATTTGTCAGAGCCTGGATAATTAAATCTTAAAATAATCTCTCATGGGCCATCAACAACCCAGTGAAGTTGTTTGGCTGCACCAACCTTATTCTAGTTTATTTTCAGTCTCATGAAACATTTAAAATCTCAAAATCAGTCTCACCAAGAATCACCTGGTTATGACCAAGATGACTTTCCAACGAATCTCCTTCTTCTGGCCCAGTCTCACCGAGTTCCCTCCTTCCCTGCTGCCTCTGTTCCTCAGAAAGCCAGATCTGGTTGCGTCTTAAGACTCCATAGTGACCCCACACAGGCCTCGGGACTCCCTCTGCTTATCTCTGCAGCCCAGTCCCTTCTCCTGTCCCCACCTAAGCACTGAGCTCACGTTTGGACATTCAGAGTTCCTACAAATCCCTGACCTTGGATTCTCTCTCAGGCCTCTGCGTTTGATGTTTTCTAGGCCAGGAATGCTTTCCACCCTGTCATCAGGAGGCCCTATCGTATTCATCCTCCACGATGCAACCCAGTTACCACTCTGCCAGGAATCCTCTCTCTGCCCCATTCCCAGGTCTGGGGCGCATCGTTCTCATGTCTGACATAGCTCTCATTGCGTGGCACTGAAATGGTCTGTGTCTTCCACAGACATGGAGTGCCCTAAAGGCAGAGGAAACAGTGTTGCCCTCTGTATTTCCAGGCGCCTGGCACAGGACAGGCAAACCCTCAGTTAAGTCTAACGGATGTTGAGTCAGTATTTTCACTTGATCTTCTTAACAACACTGGGGAGCTAGTAGTATTTCCAACAGTACTGGAGGAAAGCAGTGAATCCATTTAATTTAAAATGAAAACAACCATGAAAATTACAGTTATGGAATATAATGTAAAGTTTATGAATTGTGACAATGTAGACATAATACAATTAAAAAAGAGGAAAGGAGAAGTGGGTGTAAAGATGGAATGTGTGTAGCTGTTGATTTGCTGTGTTACAGATGAAGTTGTAAAGGTAGGCTTTAAAGCTGACAGATCAAGTAATCATTGTACAACCACATTTCAAGATATAAAAGCAAACATTAGAAAAAATAGAAAAATAATGCAGTTAATTGAAATTAGGTTTTAGAGGGTAGGAAGTAGAAACTGGATACTATTCATGGTGGTGATATAAATATATATATATTAAAATTTTTTATTATATATATTAATATCCTTTTTAAAAAAGAAATAGAGAATAAAGTATGTTATATAAAGTTATGGTAACTTTGAGCTTAAAGCAACTGAGAGTACTAATTTTTTTCACATATTCAGGAGAAACACATGTACAAAATATAAAATACAAATATAAAAATATATGGAGCATATTTAGTAAAAAATAAAAGCTAGAAAACAGAAGGGATATCTATCATATCAATAAATTTACCTATGAAAACAAAATGACTCTCAAAAGGATTGTAAAACAAAATCTAATTAAATGCTATATATGATATATTCCTAATACAAGCTATTTTAAAATATTAAGCTTTAAAAAGTACAGAAGCAAGTCACAGAGTGAAACATAAATAAGATGGAGAAAATACTTGCTATAAAATATTAAAAAGAAGACCGAAGGAAAACAATAGACGAGTGGGCCAGAAGTTGAGCAGACATCATTGTTAAAGATCACATTTCTCATGAACACGTGGAAAGGTGCTCGACCTCACTGTGGCTCAGGAATTAAAGCTGCTACAGGGGGGCGGTGGCGGGTTATTAGAAGACACAGAACGGAGTTTGCTGTGCTATATGCTAGGTCCTTGTTGTTAATCCACCTTGTGTATAGCAGTGTGTATCTGTTAATCTCAAAGTCCTAATTTATCCCTCCCTCACCTTTCTGTTTTTTTAACCATAAGTTTATTTACTGTGTCTGTTTTATAAATAAGTTTATTTGTATCATTTTTTAAAGAATCCACATGTAAATGATATTTGGCTATGTCTGACTTACTTCAAGCAGTGTGATATTCTTCAAGTAAAAAAAAAAAGAAATTAATACTGCTACAAACCCACCAGAATGGCTAAATATTAGAAAGACTAAAAAAAAACCCAAGTGTCAGTGAGGATATAGAGAACTGGGAAGTCTCATACACTGCTGGTGGGGGTACAAACTGATAGAACCACTTTGGAAGACAACTTGTTACGCCATTAGGTTGAAGAATGTGTTCTCCATGAAGCAGCCATTCAATTTCCAGATATATACTCATTAGGAATGTGGACATACATGTCCCAGCAGACACGTGTAAGAATGGTCATCGGCCAAAATCCAGAAACAATTAAACGTCTGTTAAGGGTAATGATAAATTTACACTGTGTAAAACAATGCAACTGTGGGGGGCGCTCTGCAGAAAGAAAGAGGCAGTGGAACTTCCCTCAGCAAAGCTGAGGGGTCCCGAGGAGAGGTGAGCCTGCTGTCCGCCAACCCAGCCCCTCGGCGAGTGAGAGATAATCAGACGAGACAGGGGTTCCGTCTAAGCAGTTCCGCTTTATTGCCGCAAGCTCTTGGTTTATAAAGGCAAGCAGGGGGTGGTTTGCGAGGGACTTTCCATAGTTGCACCAATCACATTAAAGGTCAATCGTCATGTGCCATCATTATAACAGGAGTCTATGGTGATCACGCACTGTCTACGTGCATGGAAATCAAGAGAGCCAATCAAAAGTTTTGACAGGCAACTTAGGCCTCGCCCTCATCTCTTCCGCCAGGCGCCATCTTAGCTCTAAACCGCAAAGCTAGCCCTTCTTTTTTAAGGTTTCCCATTTAGGGCCCCACATCTCCCCCTTTTTTATTTTATTTAAGCCCTCGAGACATTTGTATTGATGTTCTGTAGAGCAAGGCGTAAAGCTGTAGGTGGCCAACCTCCAGCCTCGCCAGCCCCTCTCACGGCTGTGCCTGTCTTAGGTTGCCCTCCTCTGAGGGTCTTACCCGTCATTGGCTATCCAGCCACCCCTTGGGGGCTAGGCGGAATCTCTCTAGATGATGGGCATCTAGAACTCTTATTTATCTGTCTGCGTTAATCTCTTGAAGGGCTAAATTAATCCAGGGGTTTTGTGGGTGCCCAACGTGGGGCTCCTTTTCCATGACCTGGGCAAGCATAACGATTTTTTACTGTAAGCGCCTATTGCGGGCTGTGAGATTTTTTACCTTTAACATTACAACAAGCAGAATAACAAAAACAATCAGATAGAAGGTATTTTTAAACCAGGTAAATGGACTTTGTACCCAGTCCCATAGGTCCATTGCTCCCTTTTTCACCTGTTAGTCTCATTTAACACTGGAAAAGCTGTCAGAGAAAAGCTGGGGTATCTCACATCGCCGTCTATGCGCGCCAGAACACTCAACGTCTTGATCGCTCTGGCGTGGAGATCAAGCTGTTGTTGGAGTCCCGTTATGGCAGATCTCAGGTGTTCGAGTTGGTTTGAAATCCTTGAGCAGAGGCAGTGGATATGTTGTTTATAACCTCGATGGTCTGAGCTTGTTGAACTCTCAGCACGGATGCTGACACTGTTGTACCCTCATGGTTGATGGCCTTGTGTGTCATTAAACCCAGATTTTAAAGATTCTAAAAACTGTTGCACAGCCGTGGCAATGACGAAGGTCAGCAAGGAGAGGATAGGTAATCCGACGATCACCAGGAGCAGTGTCCACCAGGGTTGCCGCATCGATGATCTGAAAGGGAAGAAAAGATAGCCTCAGGAACTTTTTGTTCTTGGGCTCAATATGTGAGTGTCTCTTTAATCTGTGTCAGATTTTGAGATTTGACCTCTATCTTGTGGTATAAATTTAAGATTCCTTGCTGGCACCCATATAGGACTGGGGTCCCCAACGGGGAATATGCATCCGAATCCTCTTCCCATTGTAAGGAGTGGATCGGTCCCCTTCCACTGGCCAGTGATGGGGTCTTTTCATCTCACATGTATTTCAGGTTTTATTTCTTGGTTAGACCAATGTATTTGAAAACATGGTATCAGTTCATTTTTTGAAAAATTTTAAATGTTTAAAGAGTGCCATTCCAAGTTGCTGGTGAGGGCTTATTCCCCCTTTTTGTTTTTGTAATTGAGTCTTTAAATTTTGATGGTGGTGCTCAATTATGGCTTGTCTCTGGGGGTTATGTGGGGTTCCGATGTTATGACAAATGTGCCATTGTTGGAAGAATTTCTGTAAGCTCTGGCTGATGAAGCAAGGGCTATTATCTGTTTTTATCTGATGGGGAAGGGCCAACGTCACAAAACATTGTAAAAAATGGCTTTGAGCATGTTTTGCTTTTTCTACTGTGTGGGCAATAGCCCAGCAGGCATGAGAGTAAGTGTCAATAGACACAAAAACATACTTAAGTTTTCCAAAAGGAGAATAATGGGTCACATCGGTTTGCCACAGCACATTGGGTTTTAGCCCTGAGGGTTTACTCCTGGGGGCTGTAAAGGTGGTACCTGTAAATAAGGAAGACAGGATTTACAAGTATGTATAATTTTCTTTAATTCTCTAATAGGGATCTGTGGGAACCTTTAATGTAGCCCTCTCCAATTTATATGAGTGAGATCGTGAAGATCATAGGCATCTTGTAAGTTACAAGCTTGGATTGTAAGGGAGGCCGCTCTATCGGCCAGGGAATTTCCCATTGTTTTTCTGATTTTGAATTGGGGGTACCCATATCAGTGACATGCTCCTTGCTCCATGAAAAGCAGAGCTTGAGGGCCGAAATGGTCAGACAGAACCCTAAGCGGGGCTCCTCACCGTATTGAACCTCTCACTGCCTAGCAAGGTTCTGTACTCGATCCCAAGTGTCCCAAGAGAATAGATTGGCCGAAGCAACCCAGGGGGCCAACCGTACAATGGTCCCCCAGACCTTAATGGCCTGAGCATCAGAAATCTCAAGTCCCCTGCTTATGAGCATATATCTCAGTGCCTTGAGTGAGGGCTCATCACACTTCCCAATGTTATTTCCCATGTTGCTGAGGGAGAATAGAAAGAAAAGTCACTGAGGACGACCACCAAAAATTCTATCGAGAGTGGTGGTGGCCAGAAAGTTGGGCTTATGGTATGCTTTTGGAACTGTTTATGTGCCTGCGTCATTGCACGGAAGTTTTCTTGCTGGGGGCAGGCACCCTAAGGGTCTCTAGCCCGTTCTGTGACCCCCTTATCCTGTCACGGGAGTCTTCAAGTGGCAGGCGCCCTAATGGCCTTGAAGTGCCTGACCCGTGCCCACAGGAAGATTCTAGGCCACGTCCTCAGTTAAGAATGATTAAAGGGGAGTTTCACCCGGTCGGGCTCTAGTTACTGAGGCTTACATGTTGCGGGGCCTTCAAAGTCTGCCAGAGAGTGGCCCTAGCCAGGACTTATCAATTGCCTCCACAACTGTTCGCCTGTTCACTGAAACTTCCGAAAAAGGAATTAAGGACAGATCAGAAAAGAAGAGAAGAAAGAAAGTCAGTCAGGAGAGTTTTTTGCCACTTCCCTCAAAACGGAGGGGGCCCCACCTTGAAGTCCGGCTTACCTCTGGCGATACTCCCCTGAAGGGGAGCTCCGCGCTGCGACCAGCCTAGGATCCTTCGTCGCTCCTTCTTTCAGAGCCACACGGTGACATCACCTCCGTCCGTCCGCTTCGCGCCCACGTTGAGAGCCAGTTTCTGCGGGGGGCGCTCCGCAGAAAGAGAGGCAGTGGAACTTCCCTCAGCAAAGCTGAGGGGTCCCGAGGAGAGGTGAGCCTGCTGTCTGCCAACCCAGCCTCTTGGCGAGAGACAATCAGACGCGACAGGGGTTTTGTCTAAGCAGTTCCGGTTTATTGTTGTAAGCTCTTGGTTTATAAAGGCAAGTGGGGGGGGGGGTTGCGAGGGACTTTCCATAGTTGCACCAATCACATTAAAGGTCAAATCATCATGTGCCATCATTATAACAGGAGTCTGTGGTGATCACGCGCTGTCTACGTGCACGGAAATCAAGAGAGCCAATCAAAAGTTTTGACAGGCAACTTAGGCCGCGCCCTCATCTCTTCCGCCAGGCGCCATCTTAGCTCTAAACCGCAAAGCTAGCCCTTCTTTTTAAGGTTTCCCATTTAGGGCCCGACATGTGACAATGCAAATAAATGCATTATAGTGTAAGCAATGACACAGGTGTATCTCCTGAACATAGCGCTGTTCTAAAAAGACTACACACTGAAGGATTACTGTGCGATTCCATTTATGCAACTTCAAAAACAAGCAAAGCTAAACTCTAATGCAGATTCATACTTCCATAGTAAGAGTGGCGAGAAGCAACTCCGTGCTACCTCCACAAATATCGGGAACGGGCCACACTTAAGCAGCAGCTGGCTAGGGATGGGCCTGGAAGTAGGTGCTCCTTGAGTTTTGCCGGTGATCTGTCCCTTTACATGATGTTCAAATCGTAGTCATTCATTAAACTGCATGTTTATATTTTATGCAGTGTGCATGTTCTGTATTTGCTTAACAATAACAAACTTTTAAACTATGTTACAGATTCCAAAACTTCCCTTGAATTTTTAAAATAGCCTTTGAGAGATGTTAATAAATTTTTAGTGTAAGAATGCTTTCATTTTAAAAATCTTTTGAAAAGGAAAAATCTAGAAGAGGTTACAATGACAATAATCATCAAATGCCCTATATCTGTGCAAGAAAACTTGATCAAGATCACTCATTTGGCAATTCACTCCTCTCAAAGGCTATTTAAGTTCTAATGATTTTCTCACCCTGCTACTATAGCTTTGCTTTGAGATACCTTCGGCTTTAGTCATTCAAGGTCACCTTTAAAATTTTGAACAATAACAAACTCGAGAGTTATAAAGAAGGCATATTTTAAGATGAGAAAAAATTCATGAGTCTGGTGGCATTACTGCAGAGTTTACTAAAGAATTTAAAACATCTAATGTTTTAAAAATTTCTAGTATTCATTTGATGTTAATTATTTCTAAAGCAAACTATGAAAAGCAAAACGAAAAGCATTTACAGGAATTTCCCGGTTGTCCAGTGGTTAGGACTCAGGGCTTTCACTGCCGGAGCCTGGGTTCAATCCCTGGGCAGGGAACTAATATCCCCGCAAGCCACAAGGTGCAGACAAAAAAAAAAAAAAAATTGAAAAGCATTTACTATTGATTTCTAATAGTTGGTAGACAGGTGTCATGAAAAATGATTAACATTATATGCTATAACATGTGATTATATAAATTAACTGACTTTGTCCCCCTTGGGATATTTGGCAATATCTGGAGACATTTTTGCTAGTCACGCCAAAGTGAGGAATGGTACTAATGGCATCTAGTGGGTAAAAGTGATGCTGTTCAACACCTTAAAATAGAGAAGCCCTGACTTCCCTTCTCTCCCCAAACAAAGAATTATCTAGCCCAAGTATCAATAACTCTGAGGCTGAAAAAAACTGTTGAAAAAAGTGAATCAAGAGAAAAAAGTTATCACAGATTGTTAAACAAAAAGAAAGATTACAAAAGGCTAAACTTGTGTGATTCCATTTTTACTAAGAAAAAGTATGATTGTCTCTATGTGTATGTAATGTGTGTGCAGTATATTTACATAGTGCATAAAACTGTCGGCCCTGAATGATGAAAATCTTGGATGAATTTTATTTCCTTCTGCTTTGTTTTGCTTTGCTTACCTGGAATTTCTAATTTTTTCTATTGGTCATTATATTAGTTGAACAAGAAGAAAAATACAAATTTTGGTTTCTCCCAAAGAAATACTCAGTCTCTTTTTCAGTAGGGAAGTTTAATTAGTGAGTGGAGAATAATACAAAAAACTAGTCATAATGTGATAATCCTGTCTTGGACATATTCACTGGATACTGTGGAAACAGAGGAGGAACAGTTAGCTACACTAGCTGACACTACCTAGTATTAACACCCTACAGTATTATGACTATGCTATCTTACGATCAGATCTCTTTTAGTTCACAAATAAAACAATAAATTTTCTAATCATCAACAGAAAAGACCAAAAAGAGCAACGGTTATGACCATAGAGAAGATGCCTAAAGTAGAATTATGGTACTGTGAGCAGCAATAAGCAAATGAAATTAAAGAATAAGATATATACACAACATCGAGTCAGGGAGGAAAGATGGTGGGATGAGGTGAGCCAGCCTCCATCCTGGAAGTCTCAGATGGTTCTGGAACTCTTGGCTGGCCTCTGTGGTGGAGGACTCGGAGGTGAAATGTTCCGGAGTGGGTAAAAAAGGAATCCAGGCACAGTAACAATTTATATGTTGGACTTGGATAGAATTCTTAATTGCAATAATTGCAACTATATAAAATGGTATTGTTCTATTGTGGTAGCAAACAGCGGTTAAAGGATAAACATTTTCTAGAGATAAGGAAATATTTCAGATACCAGGAATCAGTGTCCTAATAAGAACACAACTGCTTCATAATGTGCAATGCTTTTAGATTAGAAAACTTTGAGATAAAGACTCGACTCCATAAGACGCCAACAACTGAAGAAAACAGTGAAAGATGCCGCAGAGCAAAAGTTGGAATTGAAGAGGGTTCTCTGTTTAACAGAGAACTACGTAAGCACGTTGGCCGATGGAATTTGACTTTGAAGGCAATGAGAAACCGCAGATGATAGGATACCGTTTTATTTAACTTTTCAAAAACATCTTGTTTTGATCCAACAGGAGACAGAAACTGCGTGGTGCTTTAGTATAAGTAAAAACCGATCAGGACAAAAATTAGCTGCCAGCTTCATCGCCTTTTACCATGGGGAGGGGAAAGACATCAAGGGGGAAGAGAAACCAGGAGTAAAGCCCACTGTTGGTGCTTTGCAAATCCTTCCAGCGTCAGTCCTCACAGGTACTCTTCCCTAGGCGTGCAATACTAGCAGAATCTGGCTGATCCTTCCTCACCTTTCAGGACTCTTCCCCATCTCCACCTCCTTCCCATAGGAATCTCCCTGCTATAAATCCTCAACGCCACAATTAAAATTATGTGTTTTGGGGGTTATTTAGAATCTGTTTCCGTTTCCTCTTTCATATGGAGAAGGGCATGGCAGCCCACTCCAGTATTCTTGCCTGGAGAACCCCATGGACAGAGGAGCCTTGTGGGCTACAGTCCACAGGGTCGCAAAGAGTCCGGACACGACTGAGTGACTAACTCACTTCCTCTTTCATATGCCAACCAACCGCTCATCTTCAAACAAGCTTCAGAAGGGCGCGGGCCCTGACCGTTTTCCTCACCAAGGGGTGAGTGTTCTCACCTCGCAGCTCTGCAGTGCTGACTGCTGCACAGCACGCAATCTCCAAGCATTTATTGAAAAGAAGTGTTTCCGTGTTTAGCGGTTAACAATACCAGGCCCACAGGAAGCGCTCAAGAAATAAACAGCACTGACTCATGTCCACATCTATTATCTCAGTTCTTTCTCACAAAGCCCACTAAGTATGGAAGCCGGGTTCTAGAAAACTCGCGAAGGCTCACCAGGCCGCCCGAAGTCAGGCGACGCGAGAGGGAGCGCGCCCGCCGGGAGCCGGCCCTCCTGGGCCCGGGGCCTCGGTTACCCACGCGGCGGCCCACAGGCGCACCCTCCGCCCGCCGGCCCGCCGCACACAAGCGCGGCTCCGCGGCTGGAGGAGGCTAGAGGCGGAGGCCGCGAGGGCCTAACAGGCGGAACCCGCCTCCTCAGAGGGAGCCGCCCCGCCTGGGCGTCGCCACCTGACGAGAGGACTCGAGGCCAGCGCCCCCGAGCGAAGGACAGCCAGCCTCTTCCAGGACCGGAAGCGGGCGGCGCAGCTCGGGACCCGCGAGACTAGCCCCAGGACCCCGGCCCAGCGCCGGCTGCCCGCGGCCGCTCTAGGACGCCGGAGGCACCGCCTCTCTGTGGTTGGGGCCGCGCCGACCCCCGCCGGGACCGCCCACTTTCGGGCGTGTGTCCACCCGGCTCGCGCGCGAGACGCAGGCCCGGGGCTAATGCTCCTGAGAGCGCGCGGGGATAGGAATTGGAGGAAGGTTGGAAGAGCGGAACGCTCCGGCCGGTGCTCTGCTTCCACAGGCGGGCTGTCTCTGGAAAATCTCTGATTTCTAAAAATCTCAGAACAACCGTGGTCAGTTTTAGCCCACAATCCCACCTCTCTTTGCTGCGTGGGGGGGAAAAAAAATCCTAGTGTTTCTTAGTTTGTCTTTATTACTTTCAAATGACTTGTGCATTTCTTTGTTTCTAATTCTGCTAAAGCAGCTCCATGTGGAGGAAGCGGATGAAAGGAGCCCCACACAGCGATAGCCTAAGCATTGGGCCGAGAATGGGATCAGGACTACCCCCCCACCCCCACCCCATATAGAACTAACAAACAACGTTCTTTGTTATAAGTACCAAGGAAAGGGGGGAAAATGATATTATTAGAACCTCAAACATTAAAGATGAGAAGTTCACAGAGCCGAAAGTACTGAAAGAGTGCTTTAGATCCCATTTGAAACTTGGCTTACTCTGTATGAGATAAAAGGAAAAGGGAGAAATGAAGTGGTTGGTATATGTATTTATAAATGTAGGCTTATCAACCAAAAATAAGGCTTTTATGCCGGTTTGTTGAAGAAACATGCACCAATTTCTAAATATTCTGCAATTAGAAGACTTTCTAACTTACGAAGGCAGTTTAGAGGATTATAGCAAGATGGTGAGGAGTGACTCCTTTCATACCCTATTCGTCATTCAAAAGGCTTTTGTTAGTAACCCAGGTCTTTAAAAATAAGCCTAATTCCACTTATTTTCACATGAGTACTCTAATAAATACCAGTCCCGAAGTCAGATGTTTCTTGTGTTTAGATAGATACAGGTAGATACATTCTCGCCTGGATCAGCAAAAAGGTATAGATGATTTAACTAAACAGAAAATAAATAACAAAAAGTTGATTCCTTTGACTAGTTAAGAACTCTGAGGAATTCAGTTTCATTTGGAAAATCTTAGAGCTATTTCAGAATACTTATTAATGAGCTTATTGTAGTATCCATTTTAAGAAACTGTCTTGGCAATCTTTTATTTTTAGTGGCTCCCTCTGATAACCTCATTTTATTGCTGTGCGCATAATGATGTTCTTTAGTATATCCCAGAGAGTTTTTGATGTTGGAATATACAATGACTCAAGTTCACTCTAGCAGCTTGAAAGAGTGATAATGAGGTGATCTCTTTTTTTTTACATTTGTACTCCCCTTCCAGGTGTATAATTTCATTTAAAAGTTGATATTGTCCTTCTAGATTTTTTATTCAATAATGAAATGCAAAGCAATGATTGTTCCCCTAAGAACAACTTTAAATTTTCTGAGAGTTATGATAAGGACTTTGCTGTGAACTCTGAAGGTACCATTTGGGAATTTAACACAATATGCTTCAAAGCCAGATAAAAAGGAAGGTTCTGCATTAAAATGTGTGGATGAAAATCTATAATCTGGCACTAAATCAGTTGAGACATAGTGGATGGCAAATAAAATTGCAAGAAGATAGTGAAGATTCTGATTGCCTGGAGATTTAATGGGTAGGGGTCAACTCCTGCTTAAATTGTAGGAAGAATGACTCAGACTACAAAGACAGAAGGAAAAGGGGTGTTTGAAGATGAGAAACTCAAGTAAAATACTAAAAATAACAGTAACAGCAGCTAACCTTTGTAAAGCAGTTATTAAATACCAGGCGCCAGGATAAACATTATGTGTGCAATGCCATTTAATCCTCACAACAACACTGCGAAGTTGGCACTGTTGCTGTCCTCATTTTGACAAGTGAGAGCACTAAGGTTTAGGTAAATAATTTACCTAAGGCCACAAAGCTGGGAAATCATGGAGCAGGTTCTCAAACCTAGGTTTGTTGTGCTTTTAGAGCAACAACGAGATCTTAAAAAAATTTTATATTGTGTTGGGTTATAGCTGATTAACAAACAATGCTGTGATAGTTTCAGTTGAACAGTGAAGGGACTCAGCTATACATACACATGTATCCACTCTCCTCCCATCCAGGCTGCCGCAGAACATGGAGCAGAGTTCCCTGTGTATACAGAAAGTCATCGTTGGTTATCCATTTTAAATAAGGCAGTGTGTACATGTCCATCTCAAACTCTCTGACTATTCCTTTCCCCCAAACTAACCCCCCCCCACCCCCGCCACCAGCAATCATAAGCTCGTTCTTGAAGTCTGCGAGTCTGTTTGTTAATTTCTTTTTAGACTCCACATTTACGGGGTGTCATAAGATATTTCTCCTTCTCTGACTTACTTCACTCAACATGACACTCTCTAGGTCCATCCATATTGCTGAAAATGGCATTATTTCATTCTTTTTCATGGCTAATATTCCGTTGTATGTATGTACCACTTCTTTATCCGTTACCCTGTTGATGGTCGGTTAGAGTGCGTCCATGTCTGGGCTACTGTAAACAGTGCTGCTATGAACAACGCAGTGCATGTATCTTTACAGATCATGTTCTTCTCCAGACACATGCCCAGGAATATTGCTTCCCTGGTGGCTCAGATGGCAAAGAGTCTACCTGCAATGCAGGACACCCAGGTTCGATCTGTGGGTTGAGAGGATTCCCTGGAAAGGGGAATGGCTACCTACTCCACTATTCTTGCCTGCAGAATCCCATAGACAGAGAAGCCTGGCAGGCTGTGGGTCTCAAAGGGTCAGACATGACTGAGGGACTAATTTACTTTTCATGCCTAGAAGTGGGATTGCAGGGTTATATGGTAGCTCTATTTTTAGGTTTTTAAGGAACCTCCATACTGTTCTCCATAGTGGCTGTACCGATTTACATTCCAACAGTGTGTGGGGGGGTTGCTTCTCTCAACACCTTCTCCAGCATTTATTGCTTGTGGGATTTTTGATGATAGCCATTCTGGCTGGTGTAAGGTGATAATTTACTGTAGCTTTGATTTGCATTTCTCTAATAATTAGTGATGTTAAACATCTTTTCATTTTTCTTTTTGCCATCTGTATGTCTTTTTTGGAGAACTGTCTATTTAGGTCTTCTGCCTGTTTTTTTTTTAGTGTGGGTCATTTGTTTTGATGCTGTTAAATGTCATGAGCTATTTGTAAGTTTTGGAGACTAATCCCTTATTGGGCTTCCCTGGTAACTCAGCTGGTAAGGAGTCTGCCTGCAATGCAGGAGACCCCAGTTCGATTCCTGGGTTGGGAAGATCCCCTGGAGAAGGGATAGGCTACCCATTCCAGTATCCTTGAGCTTCCCTGGTGGTTCGGTTGGTAAAGACTCCACCTGTAATGCAGGAGACCCAGGTTCAATCCCTTAGTTGGGAAGATCCTGTAGAGAAGGGAATGGCAACCCACTCCAGTATACTTGCCTGGAGAATCCCAGGGACAGAGGAGACTGGTGCTCTACAGCCCATGGGGTCACAAAGAGTCAGATGTGACTGAACGACTAACACAGCACACATGTTTTCCTCAAGGAGTTTTATAGTGTTCAGTCTCACATTTAGCTCTTTAATCCACTTTGAGCTTATTTTTGTGTATGGAGTGAAAGAATGATCTAATTTCATTTTTTTTACTTGTATCTGTCCAGTTCTTCCAACACCACTTATTAAAGAGACTGTCTTTTCAACATTGTGTAATCTTGCCTCCTTTGTCATAGATTAATTTACCATGGGTGCATGGGCTTATTTGTTGGTTTTCTATTCTGTTCTATTGGTCAATATTTCTATTTTTTGTGCCCGTACTATACTCTTTTGATCACTGTAGCTTTGTAGTATAGTCTGAAGTCAGGAAACCTGATTTCTCCAGCTCCATTTTTTCTTTATCAAGATTGCTTTGGTTATTCAGGGTCTTTTGTGTTTCCATAAAAATTTTGAGAACTTTTTGTTCTAGTTCTGTGAAAAGTGCCATTGGTAATTTGAGAGAGGTTGCATTAAATTTGTAGACTGCCTTATAGTTAGTAGTATAGTTATCCTGACAATACTGATTCTTCCAGTCCATGAACATGGTATATTTTTCCAACTGTTTATGCCTTCTTTGATTTCTTTCATCAGCACCTTATAGTTTTCAGAGTACAGGTCTTTTGTCTCCTTAGGTAGATTTATTCCTAGGTATTTTATTTAAAGAGATTTTAATATTAGCTGTGCTATTAAAAAAACAGCATGCTATTTAAAAATCTGATATCCCCTACCATTTTGTCATTTTGCTTGGATGTTGATCATCCTTCTTTCCTCTCAAAATCACTCCCCTACTTCTGAATCAATAGAGTTGACTGGCAAAGCAGCATAGAGAACAGTTAAATGGCTCTTGCGTTAGGTCTTCTGGATTCAAATCACAGTATCTATACTAACAAGTTGTGAGACTACAAGTCATATATTTAACTCTCTTTTCTTCTCTTGTTTTAGCCTCTGCGAATTGGGATAATATTAGTACCTATCCCATAGGGTTTTTATAAGACTTAAAATGATACAGTGAGTGTCAGAGCACTTGGTACATATCTAAGTGTATAACAAATACTCAGTTTGTTATTTTTATTGGAACCCAATACTGCATATAAAAAAATTCTCTAACATTCTCTAATCTTATGATTATACAGTGGAAGTGACAAATAGATTCAAGGCATTGGATCTCATAGACAGAGTACCTGAAGAACTATGGACGGAGGTTCAAAACATTATATAGGAGGCAGTGATCAAAACCATCCCCAAGAAAAAGAAATGCAAAATGGTTGTCTGAGGAGGTCTTACAAATGGCTGAGAAAATAAGAGAAGTGAAAGGCAAAGGAGAAAAGGAAAAGTACACTCATCTGAATGCAGAGTTCCAAAGAATAGCAAGGAGAGATAAGAAAGCCATTTTAAGTGAACAATGCAAAGATGTAGACTAAAATAATAGAATGGGAAAGACTAGAGATCTCTTCAAGAAAATTAGAGATACCAAGGGAACATTTCATGCAAAGATGGGCTCAATAAAGGACAGAAACTGTATGGACCTAACAGAAGCAGAAGAGATTAAGAAGAGGTGGCAAGAATACACAGAAGAACTGTACAAAAAAGATCTTCAGTACCTGGATAGCCATGATGGTGTGATCACTCATCTAGAGCCAGACATCCTGGAATGTGAAGTCAAGTGGGCCTCAGGAAGCATCACTAGGAACAAAGCTAGTGGAGGTGATGGAATTGCAGCTCATCTATCTGAAATCCTAAAAGATGGTGCTGTGAAAGTGCAGCACTCAATATCCCAGCAAATTTGGAAAACTCAGCCGTGGCCACAGGACTGGAAAAGTTGTTTTCATTCCAATCTCAGGACTTCCCTGGTGGCTCAGCTAGTAAAGAATCCGCCTGCAGTGCGGGAGACCTGGGTTCAGTCTCAGAGATGGGAAGAACCCCTGGAGAAGGGAAAGGCTACCCACTCCAGTATTCTGGCCTAGAGAATTCCAGACTGTATAGTCCATGGGGTAGCAAAGAGTCAGACACGACTGAGTGACTTAAAAAAGAAAATCATTCCAATCTCAAAGGACAATACCAATGTTGTTCATAGTATGAACTATGAATGTTCATAGTACTGTACAATTGTACTCATTTCACATGCTAGCAAGGTAATGCTCAAAATCCTTCAAGTTAGGCTTCAGCAGTATGAGAACAGCAGTGTGAGAACTTCCAGATATTCAAGCTGGATTTAGAAAACGCAGAGGAACCAGAGATCAAATTGCCAACATTTGTTGCATTATTGAAAAAACAAGAGAGTTCTAGAAAAACGTCTACATCTGCTTGATTGACTTCACTTAAGCCTTTGACTGTGTGGATCACAACAAACTGGAAAATTCTGAAAGAGAGGGGGATACCAGACCACCTTACCTGCCTCTTGAGAAATCTATATGCAGGTCAAGAAGCAACTGGACATGGAGCAACAGACTGGTTCCAAATCAGGAAGAGTATAGCAAGGCTGTATATTGTTCCCCTGCTTATTTAACTTATATGCAGAGTATATCATGCAAAATGCTGGGCTGGATGAAGTACAAGCTGGAATCAAGATTGCCAGGAAAAATATCAATAACTTCAGCTATGCAGATGACAGCACCCTTATGGAAGAAAGTGAAGAGGAACTAAAAAGCCTCTTGATGAAAGTGAAAGAGGAGAGTGAAAAGTTGGCTTAAAGCTCAACATTCAAAAACTGAAGATCATGGCATGTGGTCCCATCAGTTCATGCCAAATAGTTGGGGAAAGAAGGGAAACAGTGGCAGACTTTATTTTGGGGGGCTCCATAATCACTGCAGATGGTGACTGCAGCCATGAAATTAAGACACTTGCTCTTTGGAAGCAAAGCTATCAGAAACCCAGACAGTATATTAAAAAGCAGAGACGTTACTTTGCTGACAAAGGTCCGTCTCGTGAAAGCTATGCTTTTTCCAGTAGTCATGTACATATGTGAGAGCTGGACAGTAAAAAAGGCTGAGCAGTGAAGAACTGATGCATTTGAGCTGTGGTGTTGGAGAAGACTCTTGAGAGTCCCTTGGACTGCAAGGAAAGCAAAGCTGTCAATCCTAAAGGAGTCAACCCCGAATATTCATTGGAAGGACTGATGCTGAAGCTGACGCTCCAATACTTTGCCCACCTGATGCGAAGAGCTGATTCATTGGAAAAGTCCCTGATGCTGGAAAGATTGAAGGCAGGAGGAGAAGGGGATGACAGAGGACAAGATGACTGTATGGCATCACCGACTCAATGGACACGAGTTTGGGCCAACTCTGGGAAATAGTAGACAGGGAACCCTGGCATGCTGCAGTCCATGGGGTCGCAAAGAGTTGGACTGAGTGACTGAATAACAACATTTGATATTCAGAGGCCCAGCTGATAGAAGAAGACAGTAAAACCTTTACCTTTAGGCCCCTTTGGGCTTGTGAGTAGTTCACTCAGGCTTGGGGAAGAGGAGATGAAATATAAATTTATCAGTGAGTAAATGCAATCTATAACTGCTACAAGAAAAACAATTTCTGTGTATTTTATGCCACTGGTAATGGACTAAGTATTAAAGAGTTCTTACTAAATTTGGACATTGATTAATATCATTAAATAGGCAACAAAATCTCAGGCTCACTCTGCAAGGAAAGGATTTTTTAAAGAATGCCTTTTTATATCAATCAAACTGTGCTCATTAAAGCAGGGGAAAAAGTGTTAAAGGCGCTAAAATAGAAGGCTTTTCCCCACCTTTCTTCTGCAGCCTCTTTTTCTTTCTCTGTCTCTATTGAGATAGGCTTTTTATTTGCCACTAGATAGAATCTTTAATTTTAAATTATTTTACCATTCATCTTTCTATGATGTGTTAGCAATTTTAAATGCAAATATAAGAGTATTTAACTTGTATAATCACCAAAAACTACAGAGTTCATATTACATAGTTCATATATGAGTATGTATTTCATTCTTACCAGAACAGTGTAAACTGCACAAAACTCAGTTTTTTTTCCTAACTCAGCTTTTAAAAGTTCACTTTTTGATGTTTGCACATCTATCAACTCCCTCTAGCTTTAGCTTACTAATGAGTAAGAAAGGACAAAAAAGGAAATCTTTCCTTACTTTATGTCATCTGTTCTCACGTATCATGTGTCCTCATACGCCATCATTTTAATATGAGTAGTTGGCCAATACAGGCAGGAACACAAATAAGAAAGAATACGATAGGATTCCTTACAGATTCACATTTAGAAGGATGCCATTGCCTTCTTCCTGCATCTGAAGCAAGTTCTGACTTGGATGGAAAGCCTAGCCTCTAGGGTTGTCGGTGTCCCTGGTGACGCCGTCACAGGTGTGATGCGCTGGCCTTGTGCACACTGTGGATGGCTGGGCCCTCTCGCGCGTGGGTCCTCAGGAGGCCGGGACGCCAGGCGCTGGGCGCACTGACGCCATCACAGGCATGACGCGCTGGCCTTGTGCACACTGTGGATGGCTCAGCCCCAGGCACGTGGGTCCCCAGGAGGCTGGGATGCCGGGGCGCTGGGCGCACTGCTGAGGACAGCAGCAAGGAACAGTGCAAACTCACACCGTGGGCATCTTCTCTGTGCACATGCACTTTCCATTGTTCCCTCTGACTCGACTTATAAGGCACAAGTTCAAAGATAAAGTTACTAAGCATCCCAAGCCTGCCAAGGGGAGCATTCAGTGAAGGACAGGGTCTCCTGAGCATGGCATCTGTGCCAGCATTCACCTGTGTTCACTCTGCTGGCTGGGCCCGCCCTTCCCTTAGAAAGCCCTGTTTATCATAAGCCTCTGGTCTTAAAATATTTGGGGGAAATATCAACGCTATGTACTTTCCTGGATTCCTAGGATAGTGCTGCCTGGGATACTAATTTGTTATGGGCTTCTTGTTTGGTTCTTGGCACTAATTCTAGGCCTAGCAAAGAGGCTGCATTTAAATCTAGGAAATCATGACCTTTTGACAAATGCAGTTAGGCTTTGAAAATCTTCTGATTTTCAAAGAAAATAATAATACAACAGTATATTTGGCAAAAACCAAAACTGAAGGGAATTGCTATTTCAACAAAATAGATAAAATGTATAACTTAGAGGTTTTCCATTTTCTTAACTGTCTATAACTATATACTTAGACAGATACATTTTCGCGAATCCGAATGACGCTAAAGCTGAAACTCCAGTACTTTGGCCACCTCATGCGAAGAGTTGACTCATTGGAAAAGACTCTGATGCTGGGAGGGATTGGGGGCAGGAGGAAAAGGGGACGACCCAGGATGAGATGGCTGGATGGCATCACGGACTCGATGGACATGAGTCTGAGTGAACTCCGGAAGATGGTGATGGACAGGGAGGCCTGGCGTGCTGTGATTCATGGGGTCGCACAGAGTCGGACATGACTGAGCGACTGACTGAACTGATACCTTCAGAATATACTTCGCCAGACCTGCCCTCCTTAGATGTAACCTCCCTAAGGCTAACATGTAATGTGGCCAATTTGAAATCTGTAAGATGATGCCATCCATTCATAGCATTTGGCATTTCAGTCAATGAAGTTTCATTTCATTCCGTGGGAACATTTTGCAGTGTATCAAGTGTCTGGCAAATACATTCAGGTTTTCAGTTTAAAAAGAGGCCAGAATACAAGAGTATATTTACTAGTGTATACTGTTCTACAGAAAAGTAATAATGGCTGAGAAATGTTCATTGATTCATCCACTAGTGGTCTAGACATATGAATTCTAGCTCATCTGGCCTTTGAATTTTTCACAGAGATGAAATTTGAGTTAAGCCTGAAAGAATGAAAAGCAGTTCTTTAAAATCAGAGAGTTATATGCTGCCCACATGCCCTTCATCAGATGTGTGATTTGAAAATATTTCCTGTGGTTTGTCTTTTCATTCTCCTGCCCATAGCTTTCACAGATCAGTTTTCCTCTAATTTTAATCAAGCCCGACTTACCAACTTTTTCCTTCCATATTTAGTGCTTTTGGTGTTTTATTGCAGCACTCTTGTTAACCGAAAATCACAAAGATTTTTCTCCTGCTTTTTTTTTGTTTTTCATTTTATATTTAGGTCTTTGGTTCATTTTGAGTTAGTTTTTTGTGTAAGGTGAGAGATATGGGTAAAAAAAACAAGCCACCAGAAAAACTTTTGCAGGTCAGTGTCCAAGAGTTACAGCATTACTTGTTGAAAAGACAGTTCCTTTCTCTACTGAATTGTCTTTGCATGTTTGCCAGTAGTCAACTGATCATATTTACATGGGTATATTTTTGGTTTCTTTATCCATTCCATTGATCTATATATCTATGTTTTCACTGATACCTCACTCTCTTGTTTATAATAAGTCTTAAAATCAGATCATAATAGTCCTTTGACTTTGTTCTTTCTTTTCAAAACAACAATCCAGTTTTTCAAATGGGCAAAAGCTTTGAACAGATACTTCACCAAAGAAGATATGTGGATAGCAAATAACCACATGAAAAGATGCTCAACACTATTAGTCCATAGGGAAATGTAAATTAAATCCATGACAAGATACCACTATACACCTATCAGAACGAGAAAACAAACCACTAATCCTCATCCCCCTCCTCAGAAAAACACTCGATAATACCAAGTGTGGGTGGAAATGAGGGAACTGTCGTGCGTTACCGGGGGGAGTGGAGATCCGGGTGGCCAGATTGGAAGAAGTTTGGCAGTTTCCTGCCAGTACGCACTGAGCACAGGGCTCGGCGATCTCGCTCTTCCGTCTTCTCCCACCTCGCTCTTCCGCCTTCTCCCACCTCGCTCTTCCGTCTTCTCCCAAGTGAAACAAGTCTTTGTGTTCACTCCGTAAAACCTCTATGTGAATGTTTCTGGCAACTTTCTTCATAATAGCTGAAAATAGCAAAACAAAACCCAAATGTCCCTCAACTGGGAAACTGATGAACAATGACATACTACGCTGCGATAAAATGGAAAAAGCTTCTAAGGCATGATGAAACATAGATGACCCTCAAATGCCTTATTCTACGCGAAGGTGTCGGACTCAAACGCTGCATACTCTCAGGCTGCATTTAAATGACATTTCGGAAAAGGCGAAGCTATAGCAGTGGAGAGCAGATGAAGGGCTGTGCGAGGCAGCATCGACTTCAAAGGCGTAGATAGATCCTGTGTGAGCTGGGTGGCGAGGGCAGGAGAGGCTTGGAGCTGCTCTGCGTCTTGATCAGGGTAGTGGTTCCGCGGCTATGCCATGCTCAAAACGCACGGAACTGTACACCAAAACAGTGACTATAACTGTATATAAATTAAAAATAAACTACATGTGGAGACATAGAATATTCTATCGGTGAAGGTGAATGGGGAGAGGCAACAGTGAGGTGGAGAGAAGTGTGGATAGTCAGATGGCTTGTAGATTTGCCAAGGCTGAAGTCGAGGTTAGGAGACTAGATTTGTGTGCAAGCTAAAGCATTTGAATGTGGGAACTTCAAAATGAAAAGGATGGTTAGGTAGCTTAATCTGTACTGCAGAACACTAGGGAAGCAGACCAAGAAACCCATTAAGAACTGATAAGGGCTCGCCAAGGGTAAAAAAACCTTACATCTGAATAGGATTTTATTGACCATTCATTTACTCTATCTCAATTATCATAAGAATCAGTGAGGATAGAATTACTATGCAATTAATAGGTACCGAAACGGAGGCTCAGAATGGCTAAGGCTTTTGTTTGCGTCCATAGTCTACTGTGAAGTAGATCCAAAGCTAAGACCCGAATCGTAGCTGTTTGGCTCTTTCCAGCTCTCTTTGTCTTCTCCCATTTTATTTATCCCTTTCCTAGCCTCATCTCTTTCGATGGTCTGCAGGTTTCTGGCTTATTGTCTGCATCGCCGGCTTGCGTTCAGGCGAAGAGCCTTGCCCTGCAGTTTCCTGTCATATGCTCAGAGCTTCTCACAGCGTTTGACGTGTGATAGGTGCTCAGGACATACCTGAGTGAATAGCCATCCAAGTTAGAGAGCAGATTATGTCTGGCGCGACCTTTAACCACGTATGCTGCATGCAGTGGCAGACGGGTGTGCCTTGTCCTGTTCTTTATCCTGAAAGTGTTTCTCCCTCAGTCGTGTCCGACTCTTTGCGACCCCGTGGACTGTAGCCCGCCAGGCTCCTCTGTCCATGGGATTCTCCAGGCCAGAACACTGGAGTGCGTTGCCATTTCCTTCTCCAGGGGATCTTCCCGACCCAGGGATCGAACCCGACTCTCCCGCATCACAGGCAGATTCTTTACCATTTGAGCTACCAGTTCTTCATTCTAGTAGTTCTTAAATCTGGCTGTGTGACAGATTCACCAACATATTCTTCTTAATGTTTGTATTTATCAAAGCAGTGCAAGTGAAACGGTGGCCCAAGATTCATAACATAAAGGAGCCTTTGTCCCTAACCACTGTTACTCTTCAGTTCCCACCCTCCTCCCCATGCTTGAACTCTACTTCTTAACACTGGACTTTATCCTTGCAAGCGTGAGGCAGACTTTCAATACCCTGTCTTGACTTCAGAATTAGCAAATATATGCTGACTTCCTACTATTAAAGAAGAAGATTTAGTTCTCTCAAATTATTTCCACTCAAGACTTTCCTTCACTCTATTCTTACAGGATTGCAAGAATTACCATACTGTAATTTTTTGTTAGATCAACATTCAGTGTTTAGAGTAGGATGATTATGGAATTATCTATTTAGGCTGAGTCACATGTACACTATGGTTACACTTTTTAATGTAAAGTTTTTTCAATAAAGTTACATTCCTGTGGCTCATAATTGTCATTTTTTATTTGCTTCATATCTTATATGCCCACTCTTTACGTCATCTCCAAATTGTGTCCTAATGCTAATACATCTCTTCTAGTAGTGAACTGCTTCAAGTTATCTGCTGAGCCTGTTATTGTTTTCATTATCTGGAGACATCAGTTCCCAAGACTTCCATTCTCTTGCCTCAGTCTGTACTGGCTGCTCTTTAGGTCTCGCATATAGTTATTATCTTGGAAAATTCGTTCATCATCCTTCTGGGAATTTTCTTTTTCCAGTATTGATTCATGTCTTCATCTCTCTTTTTCAGTCCTTCTTTTTGGTGGAAAACATTTTCATGTGTCCTCCTAATAAAACGTTCCTTTCGAAGAAAACTTTCTGAGATCTTGCATATCTGAGGATGCCCTTGTTATGTTCTTAGACTTGACTGATGGTTGAGTTTACAGGAAATTGTAAATTGCAAATAATAGCCCTTTGGAATCTGGAGAGACTGCTTTATTTTCTTCTAGCTTCCAGTTTTACTGTTGAAAAGCCCAATGTCATCCTCTATTATCATGTCTGATCTTTTGCCTGCAATCTGTTTGTTATTCTATTTGAAGCATTTAGGGAATTCTCTTTATCTCTGCTGTTCTGATATTTTAGGATTAAGTGCTTTTCTGTGAGTCTTTTTCATTTATTTTTCAGGCACTCACTAGATCCATTTCAATTTGGAAACATACTTCTTTTAGTTCTGGGGAAATGCCTTTCTTTGATAATTCCACACAGGCTCCATCCTGCTCCCCTTCTCTTTTTGTAACTGCTATAGTTTACCTGTACAACTTCCTGGATTGATCCTGAATTTTCTGTTATCTCATATTTTTCAAATGTCTTTTTGCTTTTCTCTCGAGACTTCTCAACTTCATTTTATCATGTACTGCCAAGTTAAGACTTTTAATTTTTTTAATTTCCAAAAGTTCATTTCTTTCCTCTGAATATTTTTTTTTAAAGCATCCTCTTTTTATTCATGGAATTTCTTTCTTTGATGGTATTGCTCATAGTTCTGAAACTTTCTTCTGCTCTTACCTTTGGTTTTGTTCAAATCTTTCTCACCTTTTCTGGTAATTTTTTTGTTTGTTTGTTTTAGTGTCTGATTTTCATGACAGTGGTTTCCTCAAAAGTGTGGTAAGTCCCAGTGTCTCCTCATATTTAAGGGTGAGAGAAGTTAACTGCATTACTGGAACTTGTGGGTTGACAGACTTCACTTTTGATGTGATAAGGCAATGAATCTGAATGCTGGAAGATTCTCCCCTCCCTAGAGTATCTGTAAAAGTATTTTTCCATGGACAAGTCAATTTCCCTAGAAAGTGTTGACTTAAAAACCAAAACAACCAGTTATATTACCAGCAAAATAAGTTTATTTGGGAATAGTTGTGGTGGTGGTTTAGCTGCTAAGTCATGTTCGACTCTTGCAATCCCATGGACTCGAGCCCTCTGAGGAGGCTCCACTGTCCGTGGGATTTCCCAGGCAAGAATACTGTGCTGGGTTGCCCCTTCTCTAGGGCATCTTCCCAACCCAGAGATTTAACCCGTGTCTCCTGCTTGCAGGCAGATTCCTTACCATTGAGCCACCTAGGAAGCACCTATTTGGGAATAGTGAATGAGTGCTCAATCGCTCAGTCACTTTCGACTCTTTTGCAACCCCATGGACTGCAGTATGCCAGGCTTCTCGCTCCTTCACTATCTCCCAGAGTTTGCTCAAATTAACGTTCATTGTGTTGGTGATGCTATCCGACCATCTCTTTCTCTGCTGCCTGCTTCTCCTTTTGCCTTCAATCTTTCCCAGCATCAGAGTTTTTTCCAGTGCAAAGAGTTGGCTCTTTGCATCAGATGGTCAAAGTTTTGGAGCTTCAGCTTTAGCATCAGTCCTTCCAATGAATATCCAGTGTTGATTTCCTTTGGGATTGACTGGTTTGATCTCCTGGCAGTCCAAGGGACTCGGAAGAGTCTTCTCCACCACCACAATTGAAAAGTATGAATTCTTCGGCACTCAAACTTCTTCATGGTCCAGTTCTCACAGCATACGTGACTGCTGGAAAAACCCTAGCTTTGACTATGTGGACCTTTGTCAACAAAATGATGTCTCTGCTTTTTAATATGCCATCTAGGTTTGTCATAGCTTTCCTTCCAAGAAGCAAGTGTCTTAATTTCATGGCTGCAGTCACCATCCAGAGCGATTTTTGAGCTCAGGGGGAAAAAAATCTCACTACTTCCATTTTCTCCCTTCTATTTGTCATGAAGTGATGGGACCAGATACCAGGATCTTTGTTTGTTTTTACTGTTGAGTTTCAAGCCAATTTTTGCACTCTCCTCTTTCACCCTCATCAAGAGGCTCTTTAGTTCTTCTTCACTTTCTGCCATTAGGATGGTGTCACCTGCATATCTGAGGTTATTGATATTTCTCCTGGCAATGTAGATTCCAGCTTGTGATTCATCTAGCCTGGCATTTCTCATGATGTACTCTGCATATAAGTTAAATAAGCAGGTTGACAATATACAGCCTTGACATACTCCTTTCTTGATTTGGAACCAGTCCGTTGAACCAGTCCATTTGGTTCTAGCTGTTGCTTCTTGGCCTGCATATAGGTTTCTCAGGAGACAGGTCAGGTGGTCTGGTATTCCCATCCGCTTTAGAATTTGCCACAGTTTCTTGTGATCTACATAGTCAAAGGCTTTAGCATAGTCCCTTACTTTCTCCATGACCCAACAAATACTGGCAATTTGGTCTCTGCTTCCCCTGCCTCTTTGAAACCCAGCGTGTATATCTAGAAGTTCTCAGTTCACGTACTGCTGAACTCTGCTTGAAGGATTTTGAGCATTACCCTCCTAGTATATGAAATGAGTACAATTGTATGGCAGTTAGAACATTCTTTGGTATTGTCCTTCTTTGGGATTGGAATGAAAACTGACCTTTTCCAGTCCTGTGGCCACCGCTGAGTTTTCTGACTTTGCTGACATCTTGAGTGTAGCACTTTAACAATATCATCTTTTTGGATTTTAAATAGCTCAACTGGAATTCTGTCAGTTCCACTAGCTTTGTTTGTAGTGATGCTTCCTAAGGCCCGCTTGACCTCACACTCCAGACTGTCTGGCTCTAGGTGAGTGACCACACCATGGTTATTATCTGGGTCATGAAGACCTTTTTTGTATAGTTCTTCTGTGTATTCTTGCCACCTCTTCTGCTTCTGTTAGGTCCTTGCTGTTTCATGCTCATCTTTGCGTGAAATGTTCCCTTGATACCTCAAATTTTCTGAAGAGATCTCTAGTTTTCCCATTCTATTGTTTTCCTCTATTTCTTTGCACTGTTCATGAAGAAGGCCTTCTTTCTCTCTTTCCTGTTCTCTGGAACTCTGCTTTCGGTTGGGTATATCTTTCCCTTTCTCCCTGGCCTTTCACTTCTCTTTTCTCAGCTATTTTGTAAAACCTCCTTAGACAATCGCTTTGCCTTCGTGCATTTCTTTGTGTTTAGGATAATCTTGGTCACTGCCTTGGGTACGATGTTACAAACTTCTGTCCATAGCTCTTCAGGCACTCTGTCTACCAGATCTAACCCCTTGGATTTATTCCTTACCTCCAATAAATAGGGGATTTGATTTAGGCCAGACCTGAATGGCCTACTGGTGTTCCCTACTTTCTTCAACTGAAGCCTGAATTTTGCAATAAGGAGATCACGATCTCAGCCACATTCAGCTCCAGGTCTTGTTTTTGCAGACTGCACAGAGCTTCTCCGTCTTTGGCTGCAAAGAACACTATTGTTGTTGTTCAGTCACTCAGTCGTGTCCAGCTCTTTGCGACCCCATGGGCTGCAGCCCGCCAGGTCTTCTCGTCCTTCACCATCTCCCGCAGCTTGCTCAAACTCATGTCCATCAGGTCGGTGATGACATGCAACCATCTCATCCTCTGTCTTCCCCTCCTCCTGCCTTCAGTCCTTCCCAGCATCAGGGTCTTTTCCAATGAGTCAGCTCTTCACATCAGGTGGCCAAAGTATTGGAGCTTCATCTTTAGCATCAGTCCTTCCAATGAATATTCAGGACTGATTTCCTTTAGGATTGACTTGTTTGATCTCCTTGCAGTTCAAGGGACTCTCAAGAGTCTTCTCCAACACCACAGTTCAATAGCATCTGTTCTTCAGTGCTCAGCGTACTTTATGGTCCAACTCTCACATCCATACATGACCACTGGAAAAACTATAGCTTTGACCAAATGGACCTTTGTTGGCAAAGTAATGTCTCTGCTTTCTCATATGCTGTCTAGGTTGGTCATAGCTTTTCTTCCAAGGAGCAAGCATCTTTTAATTTCATGACTGCAGTCACCATCTGCAGTGAATTTGGAGCCCCCCAAAATAAAGTCTGTCACTATTTCCATTGTTTCCTCATCTATTTTCATGAAGTGATGGGGTTGGATGCCATGATCTTCATTTTTTGAATGTTGAGCTTTAAGCCAACTTTTTCACTCTCCTCTTTCACTTTCATCAAGAGGCTCTTTAGTTCTTCTTCACTTTCTGCCAAAAAGGTGGTGTCATCTGCATATCTGAGGTTATTGATATTTCTCCTGGCATCATTGATTCCAGCTTGTGCTTCATCCAGCCTGGTATTTCACACTGACAAAACATGGTCCACTGGAGAAGGGAATGGCAAACCAATCCAGCATTCTTACCTTGAGAACCCCATGAACAGTATGAAAAGGCAAAAAGATAAGACATGAAAGATGAACTCCCCAGGTTGGTAGGTGCCCAATATGCTACTGGAGAAGAGTGAAGAAATAGCTCCAGCAGGAATGAAGAGGCAGAGCCAACGTGAAAGCAACACTCAGCTGGGTATGTGTCTAGTGGTGACAGTCAAGTCTGAGGCTGTAAAGAGCCATACTGCATAGTAACCTGGAGTGTCAGGTCCATGAATCAAGGCAAACTAGAAGTGGTCAAACAGGGGATGACAAGAGTGAACATCGGCATTTTAGGAATCAGCGAAGTAAAATGGACTTGAACGGGCGAATTTAATTCAGGTGAGCATTATATCTACCACTGTGGGCAAGAATCCCTTAGAAGAAATGGAGTAGCCCTCATACTCAACAAAAAAGTCAGGCTAGATGAAGCAAAGAACATAATCAATCTGATTTTTGTATTGACTATCCGGTGATTTCTATGTTGAGTCTGGCGTCTGTTTGGTTGTTTGGAAAGGGTGTTTGCTATAATCAGCTTGTTTTCTTGACAGAACTGTTAAACTATGCCCTGCTTCATTTTGTACTCCAAGGTCAAACTTTCCTGTTATTCTGGGTATCTCTTGACTTCCTACTTCTACATTCCAATCCTTTATGAGGAAGAGGACATCTTTTTTTGGTGTTAGTTTGAGAATGTGTTTAGGTATTCACAGAATCAGTCAACTTCAGCTTCTTCAGCTTAGTGGTTGGGATATAGACTTGGATTACTCTGAGGTTAAATGGTTTGCCTTGGAAATAAACTGAGATCTTTCTGTCATTTTTGAGGTTGCTTCCAATTACTGCATTTTGGACTGTTTTGTTGACTATGAAGGCTACTCCATTTCTTCTAAGGGATTCTTGCCCATAGTAGTAGATATAATGGTTATTTGAATTAAATTCTCCCATTCCCATCCATTTTATTTTACTGATCTTTAAGTTGTTGATGTTCAATTTTTCCATCTCCTGGAAGATTCTTCCATCTCCTCTCCACATCCAGTTTACCTTTGCTCATAGACCTAAACATTCCAGATTCACATACAACGTTTTTATAGCATTGGACTTTACTTTCACCACCAGACACACCCACAACTGAGTGTTGTTTCTGCTTTGGCCCAGTCACTTCATTCTTTCTGGAGCTATTAGTAACTGTCCTCTGCTCTTCCCCAGTAGCATACTGGATACCTTCTGACCTAGGATGCTAATCTTCCAGTGTCATATCTTGTTGCCTTTTCATACTATTCATGGGGTTTTCGTGGTAGATTTGTAAAACAAAACCACATAGCCATTTTAAAAGAAACTGAAATTTAGAAAGGAAAAACAAAAATAAAAAATATCAAAATAAAGTTTCACACAGACATGATCTCTAGTGATAGTATTCATTCAAGAGAGCAATTTAAAAATCAAAGAAATTTGTATGCACTGAAAACAGAAACTGAAGTATGTATAGCATAAAGGTAGGTATGATTTTCATATTGCATGCCTTAAGCCTCTTCATTTAAGGAGTGATATGTGTAAGCTGTTAGGTATGAATTGTGGATTAGAGAAAGTAGAAAGCAAAGGAGTTGGTGAACAGGAAGAAAAGAGGAGATATAAATTTAGGGAAGAGAGGGAAGGATAGATGTGGAGGCCACTGAACTAAGATGACACATGGCCAAAATTTCTCTTAAAGACTATTGTGAGAAACAATTACACAGGTAAATGGGAGTGGGGAGTGGCGACATAGGGTAAGGAAAAAAATTATAAATCATTTTTTACTACTGAAGGTTCAACATCAATGTTATTGTATTCATTTGTTCAGGTAAGTAATGTTATTAGAACAGTAAAAAATTGGTACTTGGGAAAATGGACTATACAGTAAAAATTTATCTATAGCTAGGAAAGACTGTGTCATTTCTACAGTCATTGTAGTACCTGGTATAGATCTAAATTTTAATGACAGAAAATGCTTCTTTAAAGTCTTACGCTAACAACTTCAACTGAGATACATATCCCTTCAGGCCCTTTGTGGGTGTCTAGTATTTTATGGATCCCATAGATCATCAAGACAGGAAATTATTTTCCTTTATTCTTCTGTAATCTCCCTACATTTACAAGACGTAAGACGTAAGGAAATTTGAACAGCAATCAAGTGAAATAAAGTGTTTGCTAAATGTGTTGCAATGCACAGTGATAATTATAACAGAAGGAACGTTTTAAATGGATTTCCTATAATTGTTTTTTTGAGTTTCAAAAATATAGCATAGATTTTTGCCACATTCATTTATTTCAAGTACATTCATTCAAAACTGCATTTCTTGGCACAGTGCTTGGCATATGGCAGGCAGTTTTTAAGTTGGAGTGAACAGGTGAGAACTGAGAGAATTGCTGAAGAACTAGGAAGATTCTTAATCTTTTCAGAGATCTGAGTTCCTTAAAACACACACACACACATGCACACACAAAAAGACACAGCGTATAGCAAACAGTTCTATTTTTCACACCAGACTTTTACTTAAAGCTACTCTCTGCAAATACGTAATCACAAATTCAACAAACACATCTTCCCAGGTTTAGATTTTTCTTTGCATAAGGATAGAGGCATTCTAAGTTTCTCGGAGATGTGCCTTGGTGAAGCAATCCCCAAAGTTGTATTTTGCCTTTGTCTAACCATTTCACGCATAAACATTCATCAATTTCTTTCATATTGATTTGACACATACCACAGAATTTAATATTCACAGAACATTTTCTATTTTAAGAGGTTTATTCACCTATCTTTAGTTTGTGCAGTGAACAGTCATTACAAAATACACACCAAACATTAATTTTATTATTTCTGACTGTATTAAAATGTATTTTTAGTTTTGGTGATGTTATTACCCAATGTGACATCATTTTCAAGAGTAAATAAAAAACTAGAAACTATTTTCTTTATAGTCTTACTATTTTGGGCATAGGTATTTTGGGGAGAATATAATTAAAAACAAAATGTTCTCCCAACCCAGAAAGTCTCTCCACAAAGGTAGTGGAGAAATAAAACACTTTTCTTATTGAATAAGCATTAGACCAGAATGTGATGGGCAGTGCAGGCAATCCACAAAGAGACTGCAAAGACAGCAGCCATCCTTTTAGACAGCCCAGCAGACACAACCTATTACTTATGTTTTCAAGTTAAACAATAGCTAGTCATCAAGTAACAGGCCTTGAGAACAAGGCACATATAATTCATCTTACCTTTATTTCATAATTGGGATGACCATCAGTGTTAGCTAATAAGTATTATTCACAGGAAAAACAAATGTTTCATTTTTATGGCAGAAGGTAGTTTTGCAATTTGGGAAAATTTGCCCAAGAATTTTGGCTCATACCATCCCACAGAAACTGGGAGAGAGGCGACTTAGCTCTCTCTCTCCCATCTGTTTAACTGAGGTATAACTGACATATACTATTACACTAGCTTGAGATGAACAATGTAATTCCTTATTTGCATATATTTTTAAGTGATCACCACAATAAGTGTAGTTAACATCCATTATGTATTACTCAATTTTTTTCTTATGAAGAGAACTTTTTAAGATCTACCTTTTTTTTCTTTAGCAACTTTCAAATATAAATACAGTATTATTAACTGCAGTCATCATGATGTCTATTACATCCCCATTATTCATTTTATATCTGGGAGTTTGTACCTTTTGACCACTTTCTCACATTTCACCCACCTCTCACCCCTTGCCTCTGCCAACCACCCATTCTGTTTTCTGTATCTGTGATCTATGTGTTATTTTACTTTTTAACTCCGCATATAAGGGAGAGTACATGGCATTTGTACTTCTCTGTCTGACTTATTTCACTAAGCATAATGCCCTCAAGGTCTGTCCATGTTGTTGAAATGGCAAGATTTCATTTTTTTTTAGGCTGAATAATATTCTATCCTGTATATGTATGTATACCACAACATCTTTACCCATTCACTGGCACTACTTTTCTTGATATTTGCATTTCAAAGAGAGAGGTCCCAGGTCCTTAATAAAGACATTTCTGGGATATAAAGCTAACAAAACAAAATGACTAAGATCTATCCAGTCTTCAAAATAATTTGTATACATTTCAAAGCGATGAAAAAGCATGCAACAATTACCAATTTTCTAAGGCAAATACTCTAAGAAAGGGAAATACCTTCTAGCTTCAGTAGGGTGAATTAAGCAACTTTTTAAAAGTTTCTGTCTTTACATTTTGATTCTAATTGATTATGTCTAACCTTTGTAATTTTGTTTAACCTTTCTCAAATATAGAATAACTTAAGAATAAAAGCTCTTTTAGTTTTGAAAAAATACAAATAAACAAAACCCCCAAAACACAATAGAAAAAAAATTTTTTTTGGTCTTCACAGCACATTTTGGTTTTTTAACAGAGTATACATGTAAAGTCTAAAATTTGTTTTTCTATGTATAGGGCTGTTCATTACAGTAAAATAAGGAACTATTTAGAAGTGATCAACTATGAATTAATTATTCACTGTTCTCTGGTTCCCATGTAATACACAAATTTTGGAGGGGGAGGTGGAGTTTGGGTTGACCTTAAAATTTGCTCCAGAAAAAGAATGTGGTTCAGCCAAAGCAGTGTACTATACAATGCTTTAAAGAGTCGGTTACAGAAACACACCCTGGAACAGACTAATAACACCTGTCACACAGTTACAGATCACCCAGGTGTCTCTGTTCAGCTCCAATTACTCATTTTCCACTAAGTTCTTTGGGGGAAGGGTGCCTCAGAGGTGGAGCAAACCAGCTTCAGTTCTTCCCTCATTCTAGATTCTGGAAGAGGTGAGAACTTACAACATGGAACTACTCACAGAACTGCTGTACGCTTTTTAACAGCACCCATCATACTCACTCTCACAGAAATCCAAGTCTATGCCCTGACCAGTGTGCTGAAGAAGCTGAAGGTGAACGGTTCTATGAAGACCTTCTAGATCTAACACCCAAAAAAGATCTCATTTTCATTACAGGGGGGACTGGAATGTAAAAGTAGGAAGTTAAGAAATACCTGGAGTAAGGGCAAATTTGGCCTTGGAGTACAGAATGAAGCAGGGCAAAGGCTAATAGAGTTTTGTCAAGAGAATGCACTGGTCACAGCAAACACCCTCTTCCAACAACACAAGAGAAGACTGTATGCAGGGGCATCACCAGATGGTCAGTGCTGAAATCAGACTGATTATATTCTTTGCAGCCAAAGATGGAGAAACTCTATCAGTTCAGTTCAGTTCAGTCGCTCAGTCGTGTCCGACTCTTTGCGACCCCATGAATCGCAGCACACCAGGCCTCCCTGTCCATCACCATCTCCCGGAGTTCACTCAGATTCACGTCCATCGAGTCCGTGATGCCATCCAGCCATCTCATCTTCTGTCGTCCCCTTCTCCTCCTGTCCCCAGTCCCTCCCAGCATCAGACTCTTTTCCAATGAGTCAACTCTTCTCATGAGGTGGCCAAAGTACTGGAGTTTCAGCTTTAGCATCATTCCTTCCAAAGAAATCCCAGGGCTGATCTCCTTCAGAATGGACTGGTTGGATCTCCTTGCAGTCCAAGGGACTCTCAAGAGTTTTCTCCAACACCACAGTTCAAAAGCATCAATTCTTCAGCACTCAGCTTTCTTCACAGTCCAACTCTCACATCCATACATGACTACTGGAAAAACAATAGCCTTAACTAGATGGACCTTAATCAGAAAAGTAATGTCTCTGCTTTTGAATATGCTGTCTAGGTTGGTCACAACTTTTCTTCCAAGGAGTGTCTTTTAATTTCATGGCTGCAGTCACCATCTGCAGTGATTTTGGAGAAGCTCTATACAATCAGCAAAAACAAGACCGGGAGATGACTGTGGTTCAGATCATGAACTCCTTATTGCCAAATTCAGACTTAAATTGAAAAAAATAGGGAAAACCACAAGACCATTCAGGTATGACCTAAGTCAAATCCCTTATGATTATACAGTGGAAGTGAGAAATAGATTTAAAGGACTAGATCGGATAGACTGCCTGATGAACTATTGACAGAGGTTACATTGTACATTGTATAGGAGACAGGGATCAACACCATCCCCAAGAAAAATTAATGCAAAAAGGCAAAATGGTTGTCTAAGGAGGCCTTAAAAATAGCTGTGAAAAGAAGAGAAGCAAAAGGCAAAGGAGAAAAGGAAGGATATATCTATCTGAATGCAGAGTTCCAAAGAATAGCAAAAAGAGATAAGAAAGGCTTCCTCAGTGATCAATGCAAAGAAATAGAGGAAAAAAATACAATGGGAAAGATGAGAGGTCTCTTCAAGAAAATGAGATACGAAGGGAACATTTCATGCAAAGATGGGCTCAATAAAGGACAGAAATGGTATGGACCCAACAGAAGCAGAAGATATTAAGAAGAGGTGGCAAGAATACACAGAAGAACTATACAAAAAAGGTCTTTACGACTCAGATAATCATGATGGTGTGATCACTCACCTAGAGCCAGACATCCTGGAATGCTAAGTCAAGTGGGCTTTACGAAGTATCATTACAAACAAAGCTAGGGGAGGTG
The DNA here is from genome assembly GCF_014754425.2 of Oryx dammah. Lineage (NCBI taxonomy): Eukaryota > Metazoa > Chordata > Mammalia > Artiodactyla > Bovidae > Oryx > Oryx dammah. Next base: position 2,880,131 of record NW_024070189.1, on the reverse strand, counting down.
ATGAATTCCAGTTGAGCTATTTCAAATCCTAAAAGATGATGCTGTGAAAGTGCTGCACTCAATATGCCAGGAAATTTGGAAAACTCATCAGTGGCCACAGGACTGGAAAAGGTCAGTTTTCATTCCAATCCCAAGGAAAGGCAACACCAAAGAATGCTCAAACTATTGCACAATTGCACTCATCTCACATGCTAGCAAAGTAATGCTCAAAACTCTCCTGGCCAGGCCTCAACACTACATGAACGGTGAAATTTCAGATGTTCAAACTGGATTTAGAAAAGGCAGAGGAACTAGAGATCAAATTGTCAACATCCACTGGATTATACAAAAAGCAAAAGAGTTCCAGAAAAACATCCACTTCTGCTTTATTGACGATGCTAAAGCCTTTGACTGTGTGGATCACAACAAACTGTGGAAAATTCTGAAAGAGATGGGAATGCCAGACCACCTGACCTGCCTCCTGAGAAATCTGTATGCAGGTCAAGAAGCAACAGTTAGAACTGGACATGGAACAACAGACTGGTTCCAAATCGGGAAAGGAGTATGTCAAGGCTGTATACTGTCACCCTGCTTATTTATGTGGAGTATATCATGCGAAATTATGGGCTGGATGAAGCACAAATTGGAATCAAGATTGTCAGGAGAAATATCAATCACCTCAGATATGCAGATGACACCACCCTGATAGTAGAAGGTGAAGAAGAACTAAACAGCTTCTTGATGAAAGTGAAAGAGGAGAGTGAAAAAGTTGGCTTAAAGCTCAACATTCAGAAAACGAAGATCATGGCATCTGGTCCCATCACTGCATAGCAAATAGATGGGGAAACAGTGGAAATAGTGGCTGACTTTATTTTTTTTTGGCTCCAAAATCACTGCAGATGGTGATTGCAGCCATGAAATTAAAAGATGCTTGCTCTTTTGAAGAAAAGCTATGACCAACCTAGAGAGTACATTAAGAAGCAGAGACATTACTTTGCCAACAAAGGTCCGTCTAATCAAGGCTGTGGTTTTTCTTTTTTTTTTTTCCCTCTCTATTGGAAAGGGTGTAATGGGTTCTTCAGTAGTAACCAGAAGCTGTAGGGCTCGGTTTTTCCAGTGGTCATGTATGGATGTGAGAGTTGGACTATCAAGAAGGCTGAGCACCGGGGAATTGATGCTTTTGAACTGTGGAGTTGGAGAAGACCCTTGAGAGTCCCTTGGACTGCAAGGAGATCCAACCAGTCCATCCTAAAGGAGATCAGTCCTGAATGTTCATTGGAAGGACTCCTGCTGAAGCTGAAACTCCAAAACTTTTTAGCCACCTGATGCAAAGAGCTGACTCATTTGAAAAGACCCTGATGCTGGGAAAGATTGAAGGCAGGAGGAGAAGGGGATGACAGAGGATGCGATGGTTGGATGGCATCACTTACTCGATGGACGTGAGTTTGAGTGAACTCCGGGAGTTGGTGATGGACAGGGCGGCCTGGTGTGCTGCAGTCCACCGGGTCTCAAAGAGTCGGACATGAATGAGCCACTGAATTGAGCTGAACTGACTGAACTGATCACAACTATAGCACCTCGTGTCTTGCCTTTCTACAAGAGGGTCTCAGGTACTGGGAATTACAGAAATGAGAAGGAGCTCCCGTCCTTATGGCAATTCCAGCCGAAAGTTAGTTGAAGAGAATGAAGCCTAGAACAGCTGCATGCAAGATACACGAAGAGAAGGAGCGACGCGCGCGCACTGCGGGTGGAGGGTCCGCGCCCCTAAGCGGACTTCAGTGCCCGGCGTCGCCCGCGGGGGCCCTTAGCGTTTTAGTCACGCCCCCGCCCCTACGCCCTGAATTCGCTCCCGGCTGCTGAGCCGTCGGGCAGGCCCTTCCAGGCGGCCCCGGCTTATCACCCCCGGCCCGGCCGCTTCCCGGCCGCGGGCGGGCGAGCCTCCCCGGGCTTCCTGTGACGACGCCGGCCGCCGCCCGCAGCCCGCCCGGCGGGCCTGGAGCCCGGGCCGCGCCCCGCCCCCCGGGAGCTGGTGGGGGAGGGCCGGGGTCGGAAGGCAGCGCCCGCCCCCTGCCGGCGCCCATTGGCCGGCAGCTCTCGGGCGCCCGGAGACCGGAGCGCCGCCGGATTGGCCGCGAGGGCCCGTGACGGCGGCACCCATTGGCTGGGGCGGCCCCGTGACGCGGGGTGGCGACGGGCTCCCGCGTCCGAGGGGCTCCCGCTTGTCAGGTTCTAGGTAGGTGAGTTCCGCGCCGCCCGCGGCGGGCGCTGTTGCCCAGGGCAACGCGGGGAGGTGGGGTGGAGAGCGGGGGAGGCCGGCCGAGAGCCGGGGCCACGCTCCGCGCCCGCCGAGGGGCGCCCGGGGCTCCGTCCCCGCCCTCAGCCGCCGCCGCCGCCTCCCGCTCCCGG
>NW_024070189.1:2786596-2872746 GCF_014754425.2 Oryx dammah | reverse complement strand
GAGGCGGCGGGGTGAGGCGGGCCGGCGGCCCCGCCCGCTCGCCGGGTGCGGGGCTGCGGGCTGCGGGGCGGTGCCGGGGCAGCGCGGGCGCCGCCCATCGCGCCCGCACCCGCTGCGCTCCGCGGAACCCTCGGCCCGTCCTGGCGCCGCGGCCTCTGAGCCGCTGCGCCCGCCCCCAGCTCGCCCCTGTCACCCCTGACCCCCACGTCCACGCCCCTCCCGCTGCGGCCCGCAGTGACCCTCGGGAGGCGGACGAGGCGTGAGGCTGGCTCCGCCGGGTCCGCTCCCTCCTTGCCGTTTAGGGCTGGGGAGGTGTCTGGAGGCACCTCGGGGCCAGCTCTGTGCTTGCCTCCCACATTCAGGATCCACCTTCCGAAACACGCTACCTGGGTTGGTGTTGGTAGCGTGCTACATTTTGCACAAATTAACTGTGAAGCCATCGCTTTTTACTTTTGTGCATTTATGATTTTGATAGGCAGTGCAGTGCAGCCCACCGTGTATTAATTTCATAAGGTTGGCACTTTTATTTTCGTTTGCCTTAGGGTTAAAAAGCCTTAATCTTTTAAATTCGTAAGCCCCTGTGTATATACTGGTAGCGGCCCCATTATCAGTTTGACATAAATTACTCTAAAGGTGTGGTGCTATTTTTTTCCTCTTTCTCCAGATGTTTTAAAATACTAAATTGTCAAATGGAGTCAGCGATGTAAAAAGTCTAATAGAAAAATCAGTAAGAATAGACCAAAACTATTTCAGTGATTAAAGACTAGAAAGTATGTTTCGACTAAGGACTGGGGACTTTAATTTTGCAAAGTGTAGTTCTTGGACAGCAGTGTTGTAGTCCTGCTGTATCCACCTATGTGGGCTTTTGGAAAACACATGTGAAGAGCCAAGTGTTTTGTCAGTCAATGCAAAGGAAGACTCGGTGTGTGTTTTGTCATCTGGGTCGTCTTTTCTGCTAGTTCTCTTGAGCCAAGAGAACTGTTTTCAAAGGGAGTACATAGGCATACTTGGAAACCTTTTTCCAGTTTCTGCCATGAAAGACCTTTGCAGAAGATCTGTTTCTCTTCATTAAATATATACCATGTTAAATTATTTGGGGTCGAGTTAATGCAGCTTCTGCACTATTTCAAAGTTTGATGTTAGTAGTTGAAATAAGTCAGGCTTTTGGTAGACCTGTCCTTTTCATTTCATCTTCAGCTATTAATGTACCTATAACTCTGGTCTGTGAACATTTCACATTTGCCTTTTTCCCCCTTCCAGTATTTCACGTTGAAAAATTTCAAACAATACAGGCAAGTTCAGTTGCTGGTGAATACTCACCATCTACGCAACAATAATAGGAACAGCTGTTACATGGTATATACTAAGGAACAGAAGAACTGAAATGGTCAACTTTGAAAACCAGAATAAATATGTATTATACCAAAATATTGTAAAGTGCTTATTTCTGTTTGTAGGTGGAAATAGTGTTTATAACAACCATAGTAATTGAATTCCGTTAGACTATTATAAAGCAGTCATCATCTTTGTAAATCAAAGCCTTAAGTTAATTGTGTTTTGGTAATCAGAAAAAAAAGGAAATCTAATGAACTTGTTATACAAATAAAAGTTTTGTTTTGAAATTGGACTTGTGTTAATAGATTATACTTTTGTACTTGATTTTTAAATGAGCATGTTTTGGAGATGAGTTGAAGGGACTATCAATTATGCACTGTTTTGGTAACATACTTAATTGAATCAACCTTATGTATGTTGTTTTGGAAGAAGAATGTTTTTGTAGTGGAAAACGAAAGCTTACAAACATGAACTTTTTAAATATAACTTTTCCATGGAAAAGGAAGTAATTTAGAGAGATTGAAGTTAATTTTGGTAGGACTCAAAGCTGTCTGGCGTGTTATTTCATGGTGTTGATAAAGAAATATTTTAATATAAAAATTCAATTTATGATAAAAAATAAATGGGTATAAATTCATGTATGTGTATATTATATTTATAATTTTCCCATACTTTAGAAAATTCCTGCCCTTCTTTAAGTATGTGAATCCTGCTTTTCGGTTTTTTTGTTGTTGTTAAGTCGCTAAGTTGTGCCTGACCCTTCTTTGCAACCCCATGGACTGCAGCACACCAGGCTTCCCTGTCCCTCACTGTCTCCTGGAGTTTGCCAAAGTTTGTGATCATTGAATTGGTGATGCTAACTAGACATCTCATCCTCTGCCTCCTTCTTCTCCTATTGCCTTCAGTCTTTCCCAGCATCAGGGTCTTTTCCAGTGACTTGGCTGTTCACATCACGTGGCTAAAGTATTTCAATTTTCGTATGCCCAAAATCTTTCATACTTAACAATATTTCATTCTTAAATATTGAAATTGAGCTTTGTGTCAGAATGTATAGATCTTTGAATTGCCTCATTATTTTTCCATATCTCATTTGACTTTGGTATGCTTCAGTTCAGTCGCTCAGTCGTGTCTGACTCTTTGAGACCCCATGAGTCGCAGCATGCCAGGCCTCCCTGTCCATCACCAACTCCTGGAGTTCACTCAAACGCATGTCCATCAAGTCAGTGATGCCATTCAGCATCTCATCCTCTCTCGTCCCCTTCTCCTGCCCCCAATCTCTCCCAGCATCAGTCTTTTCCAGTGAGTCAACTCTTCTCATGAGGTGGCCAAAGTATTGGAGTTTCAGCTTTAGCATCAGTCCTTCCAATGAACACCCAGGACTGATCTCCTTTAGGATAGACTGGTTGGACCTCCTTGCAGTCCAAGGGACTCTCAAGAGTTTTCTCCAACACCACAGTTCAAAAGCATCAATTCTTTGGCGCTCAGCTTTCTTCACAGTCCAACTCTCACATCCATACATGACCACAGGAAAAACCATAGCCTTGACTAGACGGACCTTAGTCGGCAAAGTAATGTCTCTGCTTTTCAATATGCTGTCTAGGTTGGTCATAACTTTCCTTCCAAGGAGTAAGTGTCTTTTAATTTCATGGCTGCAGTCACCATCTGCGGTGATCTTGGAGCCCCCCGAAAATAAAGTCTGACACTGTTTCCACTGTTTCCCCATCTATTTCCCATGAAGTGATGGGACCAGATGCCATGATCTTCGTTTTCTGAATGTTGAGCTTTAAGCCAACTTTTTCACTCTCCTGTTTGACTTTCCTCAAGAGGCTTTTTAGTTCCTCTTCCCTTTCTGCCATAAGGGTGGTATCATCTGCATATCTGAGGTTATTGATATTTCTCCTGGCAATTTTGATTCCAGCTTTTGCTTCTTCCAGCCCAGCGTTTCTCATGATGTACTCTGCATAGAAGTTAAATAAGCAGGGTGACAATATACAGCCTTGACGTACTCGTTTTCATATTTGGAACCAGTTGGCATGCTTGAAAGTGAAAGTGAAAGTGAAGTCGCTCAGTCGTGTCTGACTCTCTGTGACCCGTGGACTGTAGCCCACCAAGCTCCTCCGTCCATGGGATTCTCCAGGCAAGAATACTGGAGTGGGTTGCCATTTCCTTCCCCAGGGGATCTTCCCGACCCAGGGATCGAACCCAGGTCTCCCACATAGCAGGCAGACGCTTTAACCTCTGCACCACGAGGCATGCTTTTGTATGGTTAATTGTTCATGCCATGCCATTGGGAAATAAAAGGGAACAAGCAGGTCATAGTTCTGGAACTTTGGAAAGAAGAAAATATTGAGATGTTTTTTAATCAAAGCTCCAAGTTTTCCCTTCCATCTCCCTCAACTATTTTTTTACTACGAAAGTTAAATGCTTTAAAATCAATTCAGAAAACTACAGAAGAAAAGTAATTCCATTTTGAAAATAACTGAAGCTCTTGTTTCTTCTGTAACACTCTACCAACCTTTGCAGTTTTATGGTCTTCATTGCAGCGTGTCAGCGCTCACATCTAAACTTGGAGGAGTTCCTGAACTTGAGACTCAGTTAGCCTAAATTAGAAGAGGGCTCCAAGATCTGGAGGAAAAATGGAAAAGAATCAATAGAGAACAGAATAGAGTCAGAACAAAAGAACCACTCCCAGGCAATTACCCACTTTTTCTTTTATTTAAGTATAAACATAGTCCTAGTTCACCATATGAGACTGCTGTATAACTGACAAAATATGAAGCCTTTCAAGTTTTTTTCTTTGGAATTCAGAAGGTCTAAGTAAGATGACGTCTCCTTACTGCCTGTCTACAGAAATTTTTGGATTTTTCTATTTTGGAGAGATACTTCATGTTCAGCTTTAAAAAATTTAATGTCATGCATAACTTGGAATTATTTCCTAAGTTTTAATTTATACTTATCAAACTATGACTAATTTTTAGCCTTATAAGGTACCACTGCTCACTATAAGCTTAATATTGCCTCCTCCTTCAGAAGGTTTTGATTAAAAGACTGTAAAGTTCAATGTATGTGTTTCTTGTGAGATCGCAGGGTATAGTGAAAAGAAAATTCTTTTTATTTTTGAGCCAGATAATCTGGGTTTCAGTCAGAAATGATTTTCTTTTGTGGGATCTTGAGCAAGTTTTTAAAAATCTCTTTAAACCATAGTTTCTTTTTTTTTAATTTTTAAAAACTTTTTAGTTCTGTATTGAGATATAGCTGATCACCAGTGCTGTGATAATTTCCAGTGAACCTGAGGAACTCAGCCATGTATAGACATGTATCCGTTCTCCCCCAAACTCCCCTTCTGTCCAGGCTGCGGCGTAAGTGAACAGGTTCCATGTACTATACAATAAGTCCTTGTTGTAAATCAGTTTCTTCATCTGTAAAATGGGGATGGTATTAATAAAATTGCCCCATAAGGTTGTTATGAAGAAGAAATGAGGCAGTCGAGGTAAAATGCCTAAATTTAGGGAGCACTCAGCTTTTACATTCAGTTCCTTTCACGGTAGTTTTTATTTTACCTCTTCAGGTGTTACTGTGTTTATTCTGCCATCCTAAAAGTCCATAAGTTTTAGACTTTGGAAATTAAAATAATGTACATTAAATTGACTGAAATTGAAAGACATTTACATTTGTACCAACCAAATAATAGAAGTATCTCAGATTAGCTGGTTTTTTTTTTTTGTAACAGTTCTTGGCTTATTTTATCTCAGTAGTGATAATCAGAAATTGACCTTAAATGATTGTTACCTCAAAATATGTCCAGTTCGTCTGAATTCCTGGATTATTTTTCTTTCATATTAGGTTATCATCTCTTGTTGGACGGTTTCCCTACATTCCTTTCAACCACAAATATTTGCCTAAAAGTGGTACAGAAAAACTAAATGTCACCTTCATAAATCTCTAACTAATGCAGCCCACCACTTTAAACTACATTTACTTGATCTGTTTAAAACTTTGTTTTCAAATGTAATAATACACAAAACTCTTAATTGAGTGTTTTCTGTCTCCTACAGAAATGTCTCCTCCGGTCTCCTATAGGATTACATTTTAGGGAGCAGTATTTTACAGGCATCCCCGTTTCAAAATGTGTGTTCAAAGTGTGGGATTTTGATTCTTAAAGAATGCAATTATAATTAAATACACAGACCATCCTGTAGTTTTTGGGTGTTGTGACAAACTCTGAATTCAGTAGAGATAAGATTTGAACTAAATAGTCCTTACTGTCTCATCAGCAGGAAAACAAAGATTTTGTGCTTTAAGTCAGGGATTCTCACTGTTTTCCCCACCTCAGTACCAGACATGTACACGTGGGACATATTCTAACATGAGGTTTGCTACTTTGCCCTCTGTAATTCCATCTGTGATTGAGAATGACACTGCTATAGGGATAAACTTGAATCTGTGCTTCCTGGGGAAAGTGGGTCATTACAAAAAGCTAAATAGCTGTTATTAGTAACAATACTTGAGACACACCTTATAGTACTATCATTGAGGCCCAAGTTATTTCTGCCTTTTCCTGAAATGAATACTCTTCACTTTTTCATATCAGTCTTATAATGCTACAGAAGAAGAGATTACTAATTTTATGTAATTGATACTGAAGAGCCTTACATTTTTAAGAGTAACTGATGATGAACGTTTAAAAATATTTGACTAATAGCACCATGGTCTTTATAGTAAATAATATTACTAGAGAAAAATTGAAATTAGTTTTCCAATATAACTTACTTTGCTTACAGAAAATGTATTTCCAGAGTGGGACAAATGGTTTTAGGACAAGGGGAAACTCTTAATAGTAGAATATTTATATTCTAGGTGTTTAGTATAAATGATGTTCTTTACATTCGCTCAATCAGAAAAAAATTTTTAAAAATTACATTTTGTGAATGAAATTGCTCTTAAATAGTTCATCCTACATAGAAGTAGTATATATAATATATAAGTTGAAGTAAAGATTTAGAAAAATTATATTCATTAGACCCTTGGCATTAGCAAGTGGTATTTCTTGAAATCTTTGCGGACCTAGGATAAAATTACCTTCGTAAAATGCAGTCAGATTTAATTGAAAAGTTCAGGTGATCCCTTCAGACCCTTAATAATTCTCAGTCCTTAATAAAACTCCAGTCCTCAAAGTTGTTAAACAGTTTTTTTTTTTTTGCTTCTAAAATGAAGGCTGGATGACTTTACATTACGTTGTTAGTGTACATATGAAGTTTCTTCTACTTGGCTTTTCTTGTCTGTGGGTTTGTCGACCAGAAAAGTGTTTCTGGCTTGATTGCAAAGCTTGCTGCACTGTCACGAAGTTGAAGAGTTCGTCCTCGGTCCCTCTGGTGCTTGCTGCTTGCTGCTGTTTCTTGGTGATATTTGACAGCAGTCGGACACTCAGGAGTTTGTGTCCCTTCTGCTCTCTGAATGTCTTCTGCTTGGGAGGGTTTCCCGAGCTTTTCCCGTCAGGCGTTCGGGCTTTTTGTTAATTTCACATTCTGCAAACAAAAATGCATTTGACCCTTCTACCAATATTCAGTTTTGGCAACAGATGTGTCGGTCGCTGCCCTAGCAGCCACACGATTACTTCTTGAGAGTGTTTATACAGTATTCTGACTTTCTCTTGAATTATATTTGCTTCAGAATCACATGCTTTCCATATACATTCTTATACAGATTAGCCATCATTTTAACTTTCATTGAGGATTGAAAATTTTGCTTCGGTAGGAGCAAAAGAAACATGTTAAGCATTACCTTTTTGTTTGTTTTAGTGTAGAGTTTGTGGTGTCTGGTGGAATTTCTTATGATTCTGATCCAGTCACTGTTGTATTTTTTTTTTAATCCATTGTGAATTTGTTCCAAATTCATATGTTCTGACTAAGTACCATCACTTTGTCAAGCCTCTTTGCTTTCTATATATTGAATAAGTTGGCAGTAGAAGAGGAATTAAAGGTAATAGAACAATGCAGTCATCTCAGGTAATTTTTAATGACAAATAACTTGATAAATCATTATCCCGATTATTTATAAAGGATTATGTTGAACAAAGTATAAGAATTTTCACCTAGACTTAAATATAATATAGCTTTTTACAAAGCGGGAGACTGATTTCTTTCTCTTACCAGTAGTTACGCACATGTATGTAGGTATGTGTATGGGCTTCCCAGGCAGCTCAGTGGGTAAAGAATCTGCCTGCAGTGCAGGTGATGCAGGAGACGTGAGTTTGATCTCTGGGTCGGGAGGATCCCCTGGAAGAGGAAGTGGCAGCCCACTCTGTTATTCTTGCCTGGAGGATTCCTGCCTTGTCCATGGCCCGAGCAGCCTGCCTGGTGGGCTACAGTCCATAGGGTTACGAAGAGTTGGACAGGGCTGAAGCAACAGTATGCACGCACCCACATATATATTGTATTATTATTTTTATGCACAACCCTTTATCCCCTCCTCAACATTTTAACCTCAAAGTAAGAAGCAGTTTCCATCTGTAAAAGTTTTTGGGTACATTGCATGGATTTAGATATTGTTATGAGCGAGGGGCATTGGCATTTCTTTAGTACTTGCTGAAAACGTTAGACTTTTCTATGCATTTGTTTTGATTTTCATCACACCCTTGTAGATTGGATAACTTGTATTTTCATTTTGTGATCTGGAACCAATCTTAGGTCATATCCAAGGAGATTTTCCAATAAAGTGGTACCTGGGATTTGAATTTAGGTCTTTCATATAAAGGATAAACGTAAAAATATAGTGAACCATTAGCAGTCCTGGATTTAGCAGCAATTTCATCCACTTGGGAGTGACTCAAAGTTCATGTTGAAATATCTGAAGTGTTACTGAAATAATTTCCTCTTATTGGAAGTGAGATCCTGAGATATTCATGACCCCACTCAGCTGCCCAGTGTCTGCATGTCACCTTGACTGTGTTCTCAGTTTGAAGTTATCCTGTATAATAACTTTTGTCAAGTGATAAAATGTTGCTGCTTTGTAAAAAAAAATTTATTGAAAAGGGAGGCAACTGCTAGAAGTGAACGAAAGGTAGAGGCATCAGAAAGTGGTAGATGATAGCCAGAGAATAGACATGTTTCAATCTGTTTAAAATGGAATGGTGAACCCACTGACTCTGGATGTGAGTGTACATCTAGGGAAACAAAAGTTGACTTGCGAAACATCATTATTTAATGTTCAAGAGCCATCAAAAATTCTCATGGCTTTTAGATTTTTTGAAAATGTCAGGGGTCTTATATTCATAAATTCTACCCCATTTCCCTTCTCTCTCACACTCAACAATAATATTGAAAGAGATTTCACTCTAAGTAGCTGCTCCTTTTTACAAGTTTATGTCATTCTGACAAATATCTTAAAATACTAACAAAATAATAGTATTCTTACTTATAAGATGATTTGGGTGTCCTTTTCTGAGTTTTACAATTAATTATAACAGAATAGTCGCTTGTCTGTGGTGATGGCCTTTTTCTAAGGTTCTGATGTTCTATTATTATTTTGGATCTGATTTACCCTAAGATTGACGTGGCTTTGCTTAGAGACACTTGCTATTACACGTCCTTACAGTAGCTTACGTTATAAAAACAATGCAGAAATGTTCTGTGTTATTCAGGAGGCAAGTTGTTGCAGGAATGGGACAGAAAGCAGGAAGTTGTGGGATTCTTCCTTTTTTGGTTGTTTAGCAAATGCTATATTCGCTTCAGGTAAGGTCTTACTTCTTGGCTACAGGGGATTTTAAAGCACGGAGGAGTTTTCACGCTGTTTTCTTGAGGAAGAGTAGATGTCGTGCAAAGAGCATTGGAGCTAGACCCACTCAGGGCTGGATCTGTGCTGCCAGTGATTAGGGGTGTGAATTTAGGCAAACAATTCTAATTCTTGGACAGCAAGGATATCCAGTCCATCCTAAAGGAAATCAGTCCTGAATATTCATTGGAAGAACTGATGCTGAAGCTCCAATACTTTGGCCACCTGATGCGAAGAACTGACTCATTTGAAAAGACCCTGATGCTGGGGAATGATTGAAGGCAGGAGGAGAAGGGGACGACAGAGGAGGAGATGGTTGGATGGCATCCCCGATTCAATGGTCGTGAGTTTGGGTGGACTCTGGGAGTTGGTGATGGACAGGGAGGCCTGGCGTGCTGCAGTCCACAGGGTCGCAAAGAGTCGGACACAACTGAGCGGCTGAACTGAACTGAACTGAGTTTAATTCATATCGCTTCAGGTTGTTTGTTTTGTTTTCGGTTTGAAAATTAACACCATTTTTGTCTGATAGCTGGTAACTGATATTAGATTTTTTAATATCTTTCAGTTGCATGAGACCAAAACCCCATTCACAGTGTCTCGGGGCACTGGGAGCAAGAGGGGTGTAGTCTCCTCAGGTGTGGATGGCTGAGGGGCTCAAACGATGGCCTCCGCCACCTTGGAGGCTCTCTCTTGTTAGATGTGCTTTCAGGGAGAGTTTTTCCTTGTGGCGCTCCCTGTTGGCTTAACACTGTTTCAGGTTAGCAAGCCCAGCCTAGACAGCCCTTTTCCTACTCGTAATTTTAGCAAAGGCCCTGGGATTGCATTTCATTGAAGGAATTGGGTCATTTTTTCATCCTTGATCCTGTGGTCTGGGAAGTTAGCATATGGTGATAACCCAGATCTGAATCAGGTATGAGCTACCGCAGCTGAGACTAGGAAGCGTGGTGAGTCCCGGGGTGGGAGCCGGGTAGACGGAGAGCCCGGGTGGGAGGTCCACTGAGGCAGGAGGACGGTCCTGTGACCGAGGGGAGAGGGAGTGGATGCTGGAGCAGCGTGATGGAAAGGCTTTCACCGTAGTCTTCCCAGCTGGCCTCTGCATCCTCCCTTCCATAGAGACCCTTGAAAACACGCCCTCCCCTAACGATTTGCAGTGTTTCACTTGCAGCTTCCAGTGCATCTACCACTTGAGCCCAGCAGAGGAGGACAACCCAGAGACTTGTTTAATTACTGCCTAAGTCTAGGATCACTGGGAGATTTCTCTCAGTTCTGTTTGAAAAGACAGCCTTAGGGTCAAGGAACTTACGGTTCAGTCATAAATATAGCTGATTATAATAAAGCCAGTGTTCGGTGATAGAAGAAGAAGAATCTAAGGGCAATAAAAACTCTGAATCAGAAAAGAGAAAAAGGGGAAGAAACCCATGGAGATTTTCCAGTTCGCGCTGTGTACATGTTTCATCGGTCAAGGGTGGCACGAACTCTTCGCCTTGGCAGTGGAATCAGATTTTTGGTTAGCACGTGTCTGTCCGTTCTCTGCCCCGAGGAAGGTCGTTGTCCTGTTTCCTCCTGGTCGCGGCCAAGATGGCTGTTGAGAAGAATGTCCTTGCTGGGGGCTGCGTGGCCTCAGGAGCCGTTCTGCTGTTGAGAGGCTCGAGTCCAGGGAGGCATTTTGAGGGTTGGGCAGTAACAGCTTTGTTGGGAGTTTCTTTGGCAATACAGCTTTCTTATGAACTTAGTAAGTTTCTGATTTATTTGTATTTGATCAGCTTCTCCCAAGTTCCCAAAGCCCAAACCCTGGTCTTTGGATCAAACTGTTGCCTGAATGTCTCTAAACTTTGCCACCCTAAGCCGGTGAGTGGGTCTCCAACAGGTGGCTTTTTTTTTTTTTTTTTTTTAACCCTCCAGGGACCTTTAGTGATGTCTGCAGACATTATTATTGTCACAATTGTCACAATAGGGGCTCCGTTGAGGGGTGAGTAGGCAGGTGCTGCTGGCGTGGAGAGGTAGTGCCCCAGGGCACTGATAAACATCCTGCCATTTTAAGAACAGCCTCCCACAACAAAGAATTTCCCAGTTCAGTGTGTCAATAGTCAGAGATTTGAAATCAAGCAAGCCCTAGGCTTCTGAACCTTCATCTTGGCCTCCATCTCTAGGCCACTCTGAGCAACTTCTTGGAAGTAACAGTGCGCAGCTCATTTGTCCCTGCTCCCAGGGCGTTGATACATCTTTTGCTAGGATGTTTGTGGAGGGGCCTGGAGCACCAGGGTTTCCCCACCTTTTATTTTATGTGGTTAAAAACACGAATTTTAGTTTAGGGATATTTGATTTTCAGCATTGTAAATTGCAGGATTATCAGCCATCTTGCATTTGCGGTGAAAGACTGAAAAGGTTTTCCTTTTATTAAGACTTGACTCAAAGTGTGCCGCCTTTTTGAAGGGCCTTACTAAAGACTGTGGCATAGTAGGCAATATACCAACATCCTGGCATTTTTACTAAGTGTCCTCCTGTTCCATTCTTAGTAGGCAAGCAGTCTGATTTTCAAGAGCTGTGAGTTTACTAGATGTTTTGCTGATTACGGATCAGTCACTTCTTACCCTATATTAGAGGGCTACCCCTCTGTTTTGTGTGTGTGTGTATGTGTGTATAGAAAAATGCATGACATACAGCTTAGAAGCCTCCCAGCAAATATTTCTTGAATAAAATAATAAGCCTTGTAGCGCAGCTGGCAAAGAATCTGCCTACAATGCAGGAGAAGGAAATGGCGTCGCACTCCAGTTTTCTTGCCTGAAGAATCCCATGGACCTTGGCCTGCCAGGCTCCTCTGTCCACGGGGCCGCGAGAGTCAGACACGACTTCGTGACCGAGCCACCAGAAGCAGCTTATTGCCTGATCTTACTAAGTGTGGAGTACTGGTGGGGCTGAGAACCCCCTGCAGAGGGAGAGAGAGTACTCACTGAGCGGGTCTGAGGGGGAGGGAAAGTGTCTTTAGATCTAGTGACCTAGAATACTGGTCAGTATGGGTAAAAAATACGGTGTAGCAGAAGGAATGTGTTAAGAAAAGAATGTGAGTGAATGTCTACCAGGGAAGGGAAGAAAAGGACTTTATTTCTCTAAAGTTCGTTGGAGGTCCCTATCTTTAGGGAGTTACTCTTCCCATTTATATCTGTTACGCAGGTATCCTTGTCGTACCTTTTCCTTAGGAGACTCTGAGCAGGGACTTGAGAAATGCGAGGAGAATTGTTTCCCGGCAGTAACTCCGAATTCCAGCAGCTGCACCTGAACTCACTGAACTAAAGGTGTGATGGAATCTAGAGACAGAATGTTCTCCGTTTTCGTTCCTCTTGTTATCTCCCGGTGCTTCTTGGGTTGGCTCGCTGTCAAGTAGGAACTTCCTGTGTTCTTTTAGTTTCGCTGTCTCTGCTGAAAGCTGTCTTTCCAGTTAGTTCCTATAGCATTTTCCGACTGAGTCTTACCGGTCCAGTTGGGCCACATGCTTATCCCTGAACTACTGCTTGGGGCAGGGAATATGCTGATGGTCCAGACCTGGATGTCTGGACCCCCGCACCTATTCCAGGAACTTAGGAGTGGGAATGATTAGTGTCCCGCTACAGAGATTGACAACCGAGAAGGGTAGTTCAGCGGAAAAAAACTGTGAAACGCTGCTGCCCAAAGAAAGGGGGCTTCCTAGGTGGCGCTAGTGGAGAGAACACGCCTGCCAGCGCGGGAAACACAAGAGACGCGGGTTCAACCCCCGCGTCGGGCAGATACCCTGGAGGAGGTGACAGCCTGCTCCGGTATTCTTCCCTGGGAAATTCCATGGACGGAGGAGCCTGGCGGGCTGCATTCCACTGGGCTGCAAAGAGCTGGACACAGCCGAGCCCACTGCTGCTAAGTCGCTTCAGTCATGTCCGGCTCTGTGCGACCCCATAGACGGCAGCCCACCAGGCTCCCCCGTCCCTGGGATTCTCCAGGCAAGAACACTGGAGTGGGTTGCCATTGCCTTGGAAGTGAGGACAAAACAGGTCAATCTCATAAACGTGCAGTTTTCGTTTTTTAAGAAATACATTTCTTTGCTTCTGGCTGTGCTGGGTCTTCGTTGCTGCGCAGGCTTTTCTCACTGTGGCGAGTGGGGGCTACTCTTCATTCGTTGCTTGGGCTTCTCATTGCGGTGTGAAGCGTGGGCTCTGGAGCGCACGGGCTCAGTAGTTGCAGCGCACGGGCTCAGTGGCTTCAGCTCCTGGGCTCGAGAGCACAGGCCCAGTAGTTGTGAAGCTCGGGGTTAGTTGCTCCCTGGGGTACAGGATCTTCTTGGACCAGGGATTGAACCTGTGTCTCCTGCATTGGCAGGTGGGTTCTTAACCATTGAGCCACCAGGGAAGCCTGCAACTTACTTTCTTTAAGACTTAGGCCCTTATTATATATTATTATATTGTATAATAATATATTGTATATATATTATCCCTACCTAATCTATTTTTCACCTGACATCATGTCATGAAGAAGAAATTTTCTTTGAAAACATGGTTTTACATGAATATAAAATGAAATCTGAATTCATTGCCTAATTTTAGATATTTGGTTTGTCAGAATTAGATTTTGGTTTATCAGAATCGGGACATTCTTAATTAGAGAAGTAGGAGGAGGAAAGCTTAGCAAGAGAAGCGGGGCCAGGACTGGGGCGAGGTGAGGGAGACCAGGATGCCCAGTGTGCGTCAGTGCTCACTTTCAGGGTCATGCAGCTGCAGAGTGGCGCTTGCACGGCCCCGAGAATGAGTGTGTCTCTGTTTTGCACCCTGGATCTCTCTCCCGTGTCAACCTAGTCCTCTCACAAAGGGAAGCACGGTCAGGGGTTAGGAACTGGGTTTGGTTATGAGTGTAAGTTAGAGATGGTAGCCTGTGCAGTTGACCACGTTGGTGGCGATGATTAAGGTGAACTAGAGAGTAATTAGTACACACTTTCACTTGTCTGTAGAAACCTTTGCTGGGCTCTGATAAGGATAATGATACCTTTGAAGTAACACAAGGAATCTAAGTTTTATTCATGGGTTTGTTTGAACAAGGAAATATTCCATTTAGAGCTACTACCCTGAAAGCTGTTACTTATTTTTAACCCAAACTATTTCAAATGGAAAATATGACTTTTTCATTGAATAATATTGAATTTTTATTGAACAATAAAGATTATAGAAAAGGCTTGAGTTATGAGGCTGATGTATAAGTAACAAACGGGTACTTTCACTAACTTCCTTAAGTGAGATGTTTGCCACTTCTCAATGTCAGATATGAAGTCCCAGTTGAATAATTGTCTTTCGTGTTCTTAGGTCTTTGGAAGTCATGTTTCTTTATCACAGTGAGAGACTAGAATATGGAATTTGAGACAGTTCTCAAGTTCCTTTGCTGATCGAGAAGCTGAACAAATTTTAAGTTAAATGAATTGTCCAGTAAATTTGAAGTCTGTGTTTGAGGTGGAATTGGATGACATATGTAATGTCTACACTTAGGCACACATTCACTAAAGTTTTGTTTCTGCGAAATCTATAAGTAATACTGTTTACTATAATACTGAAGGTTAGACTGAAGATACTGTATTGAAAGCAGTTTAAGAGAGAAGTCGTGATTAAAAGTTTCATACTTAAATACCATTTTAATCAATACCAAGTATTGACTTTATCATTTAATGCTACCATGCTTGTTAAAGCCTTAAATCAGAGGAAGTCCTAATTCACCTTGGAATTTCATCCATTCGGTAGTCACTTGTTTGGTGGCTGTAATGTTACAGGTATTGTGTGGGACGCTGACTATAGTGTGTAGGGTGCTGACTGTGTGTGTAGGGTGCTGACTGTATGTGTGGGATGCTGACTGTGTGTGTAGGGTGCTGACTGTGTGTGTAGGATGCTGACTGTGTGTGATGCTGACTGTAGTGTGTGGGATGCAGATTGTGTGCGCAGGGTGCTGACTGTGTGGGATGCTGACTGTATGTGTGGGATGCTGGCTGTATATGTAGGGTGCTGACTGTAGTGTGTAGGGTGCTGACTGTATGTGTGGGATGCTGTGTGTGTAGGGTGCTGACTGTGTAGGGTGCTGACTGTGTGTAGGGTGCTGACTGTGTGTGTGGGATGCTGACTATAGTGTGTAGGGTGCTGACTGTGTGTGTGGGATGCTGACTGTGTGGGGTGCTGACTGTATGTGTGGGGTGCTGACTGTGTGGGGTGCTGACTATAGTGTGTAGGGTGCTGACTGTGTGTGGGGGGTGCTGACTGTATGTGTAGGGTGCTGTCTGTGTGTGTAGGGTGCTGTCTGTGTGTGTAGGGTACTAACTGAATATGTGAGATGATGACTGTGTGTGTAGGGTGCTGACTGTGTGTGTGGGATGCTGGCTGTATGTGTGGGATGCTGGCTGTATGTGTGGGGTGCTGACTGTATGTGTGGGATGCTGGCTGTATGTGTGGGATGCTGGCTGTATGTGTGGGATGCTGGCTGTGTGTGTAGGGTGCTGACTGTATGTGTGAGATACTGATAATAATCCCTGTCCTTAATTATGTCACGGTTTAGTGGAAGAAGGAATTATAATAATACTGTCATTGTATGTAGATGTCCAACCCATCAAGCATTGAGAACCTTGCCACATCTGGGAGTGAAATGCTTATCTAGGGGCAAAGAAGGAATGCTTTTGGAAGCGGGTAAAGGGCTTAGATGAGTGGGAGACTTGGAAGTACTTCCTGATGTACTGTGTTTGGTTAGTTTCCTGACCAGCAAGAAAGGAGTAATGCTATTTACCGGTTGAAGTATATATGTTAGTCGATCGGTTGTGTCTGACTCTTTGCCACCTCGTGGACTGTAGCCTTCCAGGCTCCTCTGTCTGTGGGATTCTCCAGGCAAGGATTCTGGAGTGAGTGGCCATTCTCTTCTCCAGGGGATCTCCCCGACCCAGGGACGGAACCCGGTCTCCTCTGCTGAGGCAGGCTCTTCACCATCTGAGCCAAGGTTGGAGATGTTTATTGATGACATCTGTATGTTTCACGCGATTCATGTGAGGGAAGCAGGGGAGATGACAGGATATAAAAGAGGCAAACAAAAAAGAGAAGCTTGAAAGAAAAGAGTTGATTATAAACCAAGAAGTCAAGGTTGGAAATACGGAGGCATGAGACAAAAAGTGAGAAGCTGTGATGGGGGTGTAAACCTCAGATTTCAGCATCAGTGGCAGAGAAGAGAGTCAATGGCCAAGGGACATCTTAGGGATCCTCCCAGCTCCCAGGGTTGCGAGGACAGCCAGTGCTGGTGCTCTGCCCTGGCATACTGAGTCATGCTAGACAGGGAGAGTAGGTGTCTGCCAGGAGCATCCTGCCCAAACCTTCTCAGCCTTTGACGAAGGTGTTCTTACATAGTTATTTCTTAGGCTGTAATATCTTAACATATTACATATAAATATTTAAAAATTTGCTTCTTCTAATATGTTTCAAACTTGAAATTGGTTTTATGCTGTGAAAATGGAGGAAAAACGTGAATTACCTTTTCAAAACTGAAGATACAGGTTGGGGAGACGATAAAATGCTTTACTCATGGGGAAAGTTGTGGAAAGAAAGGGAAGAGAGGAAGCAGAGAATGGGCAGGCTAGGTAAGCAGACGATCCTGGTTCTCAGTGTGGTGAGCCTGGCGAACTGTAGGGGCCCACCGTACTCCGTGTGCCCATTTTTTAGCTTTCTGTCCTCGGGGACCAGTTCTGACTCGTTCAGTCTCTTCTTGCAGCTCGTGTTTTTCTGCGTAGGCCTGTGGTTGTTCCCTGTGAGACTTCATTGCTCGTTTCCTCAACTGTCTTCCTCTCCCCTAATGCTTTGTCCTTCAACATGGATCTGCTACTTTAGCTAAGATATGGCCAGCAACGAATGGTAGTAAGGTAGGATTACTTTACTCTTAGTAAATTACTAAATATCTATGCATATATATACACACACATGCACGTGTATATATATATATATATTTTTTTTTTTTTTCTCTCTCAAACTGAAGCAGTTTTGGCTTGTCTTAATTTCATAGTGTTCTTTATGTTAGATTATTCTCCTGCCTAGGCAAGCTGCGATCATTTTATATTTGTGTTATTAATTTTTTTTGCTTGGCATTTATCCTGAATTCTATTAATATCTGTGATGTAATTACTCTTTTTTTTCAGTGAACACAATCAGCAAAAGCCCAGTCTGTGTCTCTTCCCTGACCTGGGTGCTCACCAGTCCCTTATTTTCAACTACATGGCACCAAACTCCGTGTATTTTATTTTTCTTCTCAAAGACTTATTTCTCCTTCTGGTTTTTGTATTTCTACTAATGGCATTAGTAGTCCATTATTTTAACATAGTCCTATATTCATTTACTGTTTTATTCATTAATTTAATGTACAGTAATAGACTTCTATTTAAGGATCAGAGAATTTCTTGATTCTGGAGATATAATGATGGATAAATTGGATATCCTGTCTTACAGCTTATATTCTTGAGGTTATTGGTGGTGGTGGTGGTGGTTTAGTCACTAAGTCATGTCAGACTCTTGTGACCCGTGGACTGTAGCCCGCCAGGCTCCTCTGTCCATGGGATTCTCCAGGCAAGGATACTGGAGTGGGTTGCCACTCCCTTCTCCAGGAGATCTTCCCAACCCAGGGATCAAACCCAGGTCTCCTGCATTGCAGGCAGACTCTTTGCCACTGAGACACCAGGGAAGCCTGTATTCTATAAATTGGGACAGGTGAAAAAATAACCTGGCAAAGTAATTATGAATTGCAGTAAATATTTTTTGAACGGAAGCAAATGAGTTGGAGACACGGTCTCAGGAGCCACTTCAGACATAGCGGAGTCACGAGAAGCCCCTCTGAGGAGCTGGGAGTGAAGGGAAAGTGTGTGTGAGGAGCTGTGTCGCCTAGGCTGCGTGGGTGGGCGGCGGCGGTGGTAGTTTTGGTGGTGGAGGCGTTCTCATTAGAAAGAGTAGAAGAGTGAATAAGTCAGACACAGAGATGCTGTGTGCGCGCGCTTTTTTATGCGCAATCTTAAAACGCCAAACGCACAGAGATAGAGTGGAATTGTAGTTGCCAGAGGCTGAGAAGTGGGGGAAATAGGGAGATGCTGGTCAGAGTACAGACTGCTAGTTATAAGATGAGTAAGTTCTGCGGATCTCATGCAGAACATGGTGACTTTAATTAAAAATGTTGCATGCTTGAAAATTTTCAAGAGTAGATTTGAAATATTATGACCCCTGCTACACAAACACAGCTGTAATTATGTGAAGGTATCTCCATGTTAACCAAACTTGTGACAGTCATCACAGTATATACGTGCATCTAATTGTCACCTTGTATAAGTTAAACTTTACATATGTTGTGCGCCAATAATATTTCAATAAAGCTGAGTGGAGAAAAAGAAAAAAGAGGAATAGCGGGTACAGAAACTTTGAAGGAGGGAAGAGCTTGGTGAATTTGAGGAACAGAAAAAACTTTAGTGTGGCTGACATAGTAGGAGAAACCAAGATAGGTAGGAGGAAGTTACAGAAATATTCAGAGTTTTGAAGGGTTTGGCATGTCGTTTGATTTTTCCTTAAATAATATCATTATTCTAGTACTCTGTGAGGAATGGACTGAGTGGGCTGAAGGTAAAAGTTGACAATTTTAGGAGCTAAGGTGAGAGAGAGTGGTGCCCTGATAAGATGCTGGCAACAAGAGGGAGATGAATGAATTTGAGATTCCTTTTAAAAAAAAATCTACGGGTATTTTTGGTGTGGAAAGAGACAACACACTCAAGGATGATTTTGGGGTTTTGAGCAACTGTGTGGATGCTAGCATCAGGTGTAGAATCTTTTTAGTTTATTATCTTTCCTGTTACCTCAAGGATTGGTTGTTTTTCCAAAAGGGAAACTATAATGCTACAAATAGCATTAGTGCTGGAAATAAAAGCATCTGACAAATTTGTTCCAGGTACTAGTTAATACTTTGTTTTGCTTTATTTGTGGCTCAAACTGACAGTTTTTAATTCAGTAGAAATTGAATAGATATTAAAGTAGATCTTTCCAATTTTGTGTTACTTATTTTTATAAGTCAATTAGTCATATCTTTTTTTTTTTTTTGCTGAAGAAGTTTTACAATATTTTCAAAAGAGAGGAGTTAATATTTATTGTTCTGTGTTCTATGTGCCAGGCATTTGGCTAGCTGTTTTAAATGTTTTTATTGACAGTCCTGTGTCTTCATATCTGGTTATCTTTTGAATTTAGACCTGAGAGGAAGTCGTGGAGTAGTGGGGTTTTTAGCTGGAAGGTTACCTTGGAGACCATCCGCTCCCTCCTCTTTTAGCTTGGCTGAGGCCTCCAGCGGGTCCGCGAGCTGCCCAGGGTCACAGTGCTGGGTTGCCATTTGCTGGTACTGGTGCTGCCCTTACCTGGCGCGTCGGTCCAGCCGGCAGCCCCGCGTGCTCTGCCACCCCTTCAGTTTCATTCTGAAAGCGCTCAGTGCTGCGGAGAAGTGGCCGTGCTGGCGGTGAGCAGCCACACTACCATCCATCTGTGTCTGCTCACTGCCAGCACGCTGCTACATGTTCTCTCTTTATGCATTTATCTATTTAAAAGCCATTTGAAAATATATTAAATATATATCTTAATTATATTACAGGATATAAAACTAAGCATGTATTTCCTAAGAATATGGGTAATTTTTTGCATGATTATCATATCAGTATTTATTTAAGAAAATTAACATTAACTTAAGAATATGTTTAATGTAATGTTTCATATACATATATCCCTAGTTGTCCCTGAACATTTTTTTTTTTGAGTTTTTTGGATTCAAGATTCAATTGGGTTTCATGCATTGCATTTGATTCTTATCTCTTTATTCTCTTAATCTTAAACAGTCCCCACCTTTTTTGTTTTTCATGATTTATCTGTATTTTCTTTTACAATATGTAGTTTATGTATATTTAATATCTTTCTTGAGACTTCCTTGGTTTCATGGAACATTATTCATTCAAAAGTTATTTGCAATTTACTTTTTCCTTCCAATTCTCTAAGGTTGCTGGAGATAAAATTGTTTATTCTGAGTTTTTATTTTTTTAATCATTCCAGCTTTAAATATACATTTGCTGAGGTTTTTACATTTCGTTGCAAAAGTGAAAGATGAAAAAAAAAGAGCTAGGAGATTTATGCTGTATTCAGCCCACTGGTGTACATGTGTGTGTGCTAAGTAGCTTCAGTTGTGTCTGACTCATTGTGGCCCGCTGACTGTAGCTCGGCAGGCTTCTGTGTCAGTATGCTTCCCAGACACGAATACTGGAGTGGGTTGCTAGGTCCTTGCCCGGGGGGTCTTCTGGACCCAGGGGTCAGACCTGCGTCTCTTGCATCTCCTGCATTGGCAGGTGGGCACCAGCTGGCGATTAAAGTTCGCTTAAAACAACGGAAATCTGCAGGAACTACTCCCCCACCCACCATGGCCCACTCCCAGCTCCTCACCAGTTGTTTTTCCTTAGGAATGTGTATGTAATCGCTGTGGACATTATAAGGCTGTAGCAGCCTACGTTTTCATCTTTGAAAAATGCAGTTTCAAGGGGGAAGTAGGCTGAAATGCTGGTGATAACATAAGCCAGAGCGTGGAGGCCAGCAGAGCTAAGCACAAGAAGAGACCTCGGTACCTGCTCCCTCTGGTGCTTGCGTAGGACTGGCCTGCAGTCGCTGCTGTCTTCCTTTCTTCCTTGCTGGCTTTGGAGTTTCACAGATTTAGTTGGTTTTCTTTAAGCATTACACGGCATTTAGGAACAAGTGGAGATTTGCGGGGAGAAAGTAGGAGGTAAGATTTTAGCAATATTTTCCAGGTGGGGAGAGTCATATTTTGGATGGGAGGAAAGGAAGAAAGTGGCAGGGAGGAAAGGAAGAAAGTGGCAGTGAGGAAAGCGCTGCTCTGAGCGTGCTGGGGCTGTCTCTGAAGGCTCTTCCTTCCTTTTACTTCAGCTGGGCCTCTGTTGTGCGTCTGTGTTTTTACTGCACTTGGTACAGGGATTCCTTACAGCAGTCACTGTTTGATGTCAGAGCTCTTCCTTTCTTCTCGTAAACTTCCCGAGGCTGCGGCCAGAACCTTTCTGATCTCTGTGCTCAGGACCTCACTCAGCGTCTGGCGTATTGTAGATTTTTTAGAAGTACTTATTGGATGAATAAATGAATGCATGAAAGTCTTTTATTGAGACCCAGAGCAAAAAGACAGATTCCTTCCCTAGGCAACCACGGTAACGGTTTGACCTGCAGTTTAGACCAATTTATCATTGAGGTGCTGAAATTAGAGCTAGAATTGGTTCAGATAAAACCTGAAAAAAATAAGGGACCAGAGAAGGGTGAGACTTTTGGTTCAAGAGTCTGGGATATGGAACAGGGATGAAATTGTTCATTGGAAACTGGAAACGTTCTGCAAGAGAAATTATTTTTTATTTCTCCCTACATCGTAACTCTCTTTGAAAGGAAAAAAAAATTGGCCTTAATTTGAAAATTGAACTCTTTTATAATAATTGATCATATAGGAAGAGTTAAAAGTCAAGAGGTACCTAGATAACTAGTCAAGGCTATGGTTTTTGCAGTAGTCATGTATGGATGTGAGAGTTGGACTATAAAGAAAGCTGAGCGCCAAAGAATTGATGCTTTTGAACTGTGGTGTTGGAGAAGACTCTTGAGAGTCCCTTGGACTGCAAGGAGATCCAACCAGTCCATCCTAAAGCAAATCAGTCCTGAATATTCATTGGAAGGATTCATGTTGAAGCTGAAACTCTAATACTTTGGCCACCTGATATGAAGAACTGACATTTGAAAAGACCCTGATGCTGGGAAAGGTTGAGGGCAGGAGGAGAAGGGGATGGCAGAGGATGCGATGGTTGGATGGCATCACCAAATCAATGGACATGGGTTTGAGTGAACTCCAGCAGTTGGTGATGGACAAGGAGGCCTGGTGTGCTGTGGTTTGTGGGGTTGCAAAGAGTTGGACACGACTGAGCAACTGAACTGAACTGAACCTAGATAACATATTTTTAGAAGTTAGGACATACAGATTTGTATGCCGTGTGGCCACACTTGATCCTTTTAACCTTTTGTTCCCGCTTTCCTTCAGATTGGCCCGGTTCACACACATGGTCTCCACTTTCCCACCTGCTGTCTTTGCTTGTGTTCAGACTTGTGTTTAGAAAGGAGCCCTCTCCCATCACCTGCTCCTCCATGTTCTGTCTTGAGTAGCACTTTCTCTCATGATTTCTTAGCAATGACTGCTTTTTAATGTCTCTCCAAAGCCTTATATGTTAAATACTTTATCTCTTCTAATCTTCATAACAGCCCTGCAACCTTAGTATTACTGTCCCTATTTTAAAGATAAGATCTTTTAGGAGGTTAATTAAAATGCACAGTTACTCAACTATGACATGTTAGGTTAGGATTTCAACCCAGGAGTGTTTCCCAAGCTGCCTCCGACGCACACATTTGCAGAGAGACGTGCGTGTACATGTGCTCCTTTCGTGACTATTCCTCTAGGCTTGCCAGGGATTTTCTTTTTTTTAATTAACAATAGTTTTTCTAGCTTTAATGAGATATAATTGATATGCAGCATTGTATGAGTTTAAGGTGTACAGCATGACACACATATGATTGTGAAATGATGTTTTCTTCTTAGTAAAGATTTTTTGAGTGCTCTGCTCAGCTGTACTCTTTCCTTTCTCTTGTCTTTGTAGCACTTTGTACCTCAGGCTTTCACATTCTGCGAAGGCTTCGCTGATTCTCTCTGGATATATCCCCACTGAGCTTATACCCGATCTGTGTTTGTGAACCGGTTTAATCCTATGGCGTTTGTTTGTTTCCTGTTTGTTACCCTTAGTAGGTGGTGAACTTCTTGAGACTAGGGGCTATACTTTTATGCATTTTGATATTCCCGGCACTGAGGAATATGCTGGCAAATAGGTCCAGCTCTTTTTCAACCCCTTGGACTATAGCCCTCCAGCCTCCTCTGTCCATGGGATTTCCCAGGCAAGAATACTGGTGTGGGTTTCCATTTCCTTCTCTAGGGGATCTTCCCAGCCCAGGGATTGAACCTGCGTCCTGCCTGGTGGGTGGATTCTTTACCATAGAGCCAGGCTTCCTTGCATTTGTTCTTAATACATCGTAACTTGTTTCAAGGCAGTAATCCAGGATTTTATTTATCTTTGCATCCCTAACAGTATCACTCCCATGATTACTCAATAAATACCTGTTGGTTTATCTTAAAACACACAAAAAAATCTGTTAATAATCCTGCTCTGCCCAAATAATTTTAAATATCAGTATTTCAAATACATTATTAAAATGAAAAAAAAAAGTTAATTTCAAAGTGAACATGTTGTTCATTTGTTTATAACCTCACACAGAATTTATTCAGTTCAGTTCAGTTCAGTTCAGTTCAGTTGCTCAGTTGTGTCCGACTCTTTGCGACCCCATGAACTGCAGCACGCCAGGCCTCCCTGTCCATCACCAACTCCCAGAGTTCACCCAAACTCACATCCATCGAGTCAGTGATGCCATCCAGCCATCTCATCCTCTGTTGTCCCCTTCTCCTGCCCCTAATCCCTCTCAGCATCAGAGTCTTTTCCAATGAGTCAACTCTTCTTATGAGGTGGCCAAAGTATTGGAGTTTCAGCTTTAGCATCAGTCCTTCCAAAGAACACTGAGGACTGATCTCCTTTAGAATGGACTGGTTGGATCTCCTTGCAGTCCAAGGGACTTTCAAGAGTCTTCTCCAATACCACAGTTCAAAAGCACCAGTTCTTCAGTGCTCAGCTTTCTTCACAGTCCAACTCTCACATCCATACATGACCACTGGAAAAACCATAGCCTTGACTAGATGGACCTTCGTTTGCAAAGTAATGTCTCTGCTTTTGAATATGCTATCTAGGTTGGTCATAACTTTTCTTCCAAGGAGTAAGCGTCTTTTAATTTCATGGCTGCAGTCACCATCTGCAGTGATTTTGGAGCCCCCAAAAATAAAGTCTGACACTGTTTCCACTGTTTCCCCATCTATTTGCTATGAAGTGATGGGACCAGATGCCATGATCTTAGTTTTCCAAATGTTGAGCTTTAAGCCAACTTTTTCACTCTCCTCTTTCACTTTCCTCAAGAGGCTTTTTAGTTCCTCTTCACTTTCTGCCATAAGGGTGGTGTCATCTGCATATCTGAGGTTATTGATATTTCTCCCGGCAGTCTTGATTCCAGCTTGTGCTTCCTCCAGCCCAGCGTTTCCCATGATGTACTCTGCATAGAAGTTAAATAAGCAGGGTGACAATATACAGCCTTGCCATACTCCTTTTCCTGTTTGGAACCAGTCTGTTGTTCCATGTCCAGTTCTAACTGTTGCTTCCTGACCTGCATACAGATTTCTCAAGAGGCAGGTTAGGTGGTCTGGTATTCTCATCTCTTTCAGAATTTTCCACAGTTTATTGTGATCCACACAGTCAAAGGCTTTGGCATAGTCAATAAAGCAGAAATTTATTCAGTGTTCTGTCTTAGTGAAACATCGTTGTCTATTAACGCTGTTCCAGCAGGCGGTCTGCTAATCTAGTGCAGCTTCAGTTGGATGCACTGACGTGTATGCACGACCGTGTGTGACGTAGATGGCTGGTGGGGAGCTGCTGTGTGACCCGGGGAGCTCAGCTCTTGCTCTGTGCTGACCTAAGGGTTGCCCGAGCAGGAGGAGGCTCAGAAGGGAGGGGCTATAGATATAGCCCATTCACCTTGTACAGCAGAAACTAACAACATCGTGAAGCAGTTATACTGCAGTTAAAAAACCCAGAAAAAATTAGACAAGTTTAAAAGCCAGCAAGATAAAAGCACCTTTTATTTTGAATTAATCTAAAGTGACACTTTGAAATAAGGAAAGTGTAGGAGGAGTTTTAGGATCCATATCTGAAAGGCGGTCAAGGTCAGTATGTATTAACTGGTGATGAATGACGTTGTCTTTGTAGTTAAACTCTGCTGACCGTTCATTTCTGCCTGCTTAACTGCTTCTGAAAAAGCACCCCGTTTTGTATTCATGTGAGGTCAGTTTTTTGGTTTGTAACTGTGGTTATTACTTGCATACTCAGTGGCTTTTTGTGACCTTTTTTTCTGTCTTACTGCAAGCAGCTTAAAATTCTGCTCAGATAGTTACGGTTTCTTGACTTCTGTCAGTATTGAAGCATATAAAAGGTAAATACCGTTAAGTAATTATTTTTGTTAATGGTTTTATAGTCTTTATCAATGAGCAAACATATTCTGATAAAGTAACTTGAACCATAAACTGATTTGATAGGTTTTATTAATTAAGGATTATAGATTCAAACTCTGTAATTTATTCTAGCTTGTGAACATCTGTCTTGGGGGAAGAATGAAAGGCTTCCTGATTCTTTACACAGCTTTTATTCACTTATCTTTTGATTTTTCTAAATAAGCATATCTTCCATGGTATATTTGATTTTTTTTCAGTGTTAAGAAAGGAAATATTTAAGGAAATATTTTTGACTACAATATAGCATCTGTGTTAAAATAAATTCCCCTTACTTGAAAGGAATTATTAAATACAGATTAAAGTTTCCTTATGCTATATAAAAACGTTATTTTCATCTGTGTATTTGGAGGATGTAAAAAAACTTGGCAGTTGTGAAGCCAAAAGTTGAAAATCAGGAGGCATTTTAGAACAGATACTTAAACACATCCTTATAAAATATGCCATTGGAATTGCATTGTCCTCCCAAAGAAACTAGGTATCTGTTTCATAGTTTGCTGTTTAATAATGTCAGTTTTTGTCTAAGTACTATGTATTTACAGATGTATTTTATACAGAATGAAATTCTAATTTTTGAAAATATGGCAACTTTTAATGGCTCTTTTAAAGTCTTTAATCACTATTTATGGTGAATTGAAAATTTGAGATAACTTACTCAATCCTAAATACCAAACTGAATACCATTAAATAAGAAAGATTTAAATAAGTCTAAAAGTCAGTTGCGAAGAGTTGACTCATTGGAAAAGACCCTGATACTGGGAGGGATTGGGAGCAGGAGGAAAAGGGGATGACAGAGGATGAGATGGCTGGATGGCATCACTGACTCAATGGACGTGAGTTTGAGTGAACTCTGGGAATTGGTGATGGACAGGGAGGCCTGGCGTGCTGCAATTCATGGGGTCGCAAAGAGTCGGACACGACTGAGCGACTGAACTGAACTGAAAAGTCAGTAGTTTTTTAGGATTTTTATTAGTTTTACCTTTTAAAAAGATGGTATTTTAAAATGAACATCTTTGCTAATAACATGCATGTCTTTTTGTATATTACTCTATTTCTGCCTGACTTGTAGTTGGTGGTGGTTTAGTTGCTAAGTCGTGTCCGACTCTGGTGACACCCTGCCTGTAGCCCACCAGGCTCCTCTGTCCGTGGGATTCTCCAGGCATGAATACTGCAGTGGGTTGCCATTTCCTTCTTCATGAGATCTTCCCAACCCAGGTATCAAACCGGAGTTTTCTGCCTTGTAGGTAGATTCTTTCATGACTATACTACCAGGGAAGCCCCGATTTGTACTTAGTATCCACTAAATTATAGAAATTTTTGTTTTAAAATCTCATTTATAAATCTTTTTAAAAAATGAATTCACTCTTGCAATTATTTGATTAATTGAATGACTATTGCATATGGGTTAGTAATATTAGCCCCTGTGATAAAAGATGAAAATCTGTAATATTCTTATTTTCATGTAGATCATAGTATGGTGGGAGAGATACACCTGAACAAATAATTATACTATGAGAAGTGTTATATTAATCACATGTGCATACATGATCCCTGAGAGCTGAGAAAAAGGAACACCTAAGTTGTCCTGGGTAGTGATGGTTTTATGGATGGTCAGAGAAGGTCTCAGAGAAAATGGCTTTACAGTTAGTTGTTGGTAATTCTCCAGGGGGCCAAAGGACAGAAACATTTAGACTGAAGGAACAACATCTCCAAAGGCAGAGAGGTATGATGGTGAGACATTCAGGGGCCATAGGTAGTAAGTTGTGATGCTGTTTTTGAGGGTGGAAGGCGATCTGAGACCATCTTAGATTACCAGACAAAGGGGTTTGAATTCTAAGCTATAGATCAGGGTTGTAAATGTAATACTCAGTATTACAAGTAATGATAGAATTAATATCTAGAATCACTGAATATCCTAAAGAATTAAGAGTGCTAAGTGTGGACTGTAGGGCATGCGGAGATGCATGTATAAGGCAGGGGAGACTCAACCGGTTAGTTCATGTCCCAGATTTTTATTGTGTACTCTGCAAAGCATTGGCACCCACTCCAGTCCTCTTGCCTGGAAAATCCCGTGGATGGAGGAGCCTGGTGGGCTGCAGTCCATGGGGCCGCACAGAGTCGGACACGACTGAGCGACGTCACTTTCACTTTTCACTTTCCTGCATTGGAGAAGGAAATGGCAACCCACTCCAGTGCTCTTGCCTGGAGAATCCCAGGGGCGGGGGAGCCCGGTGGGCTGCCGTCTTTGGGGTCGCACAGAGTCGGACACGACTGACGCGACTCAGCAGCAGCAGCATGCAAGGCATGGTTTCGAGCACTGAAGTGCTTATGGGGGAAGAGAGCAGAGTAATTCCTTGCCCAATTGGAACTTAGGTTACAAAGAAGTCTGTAGTGTACCCCCACCTGCGCTCTGCCTTTGTAATTCTTGTCTGCAACATGACTGTATAATCTCCTTTTATTGTTCTTTTTTCGACTTCTTTGTGGTTGACGCAGGCATCTCTGCCCTAGGACTTGTGGAAGAAAGTACCTAAGTCTGTGACATGCTTTCCACGTTATTGTTCTTCCTCCAACCAATAGTGTGAGGTCTGGGCATTACTTTTTTTAAAACTGAAATTTCTTTGGAGGTAACTGTAGATTAATATGCAATCATAAGAAATAATAATCCCTTTACATTTGGTCCCATTTCCCCTTGTAGTAAAATTTAGTAAAACTATGACAACCAGCATATTAACATTGACATGATCCACTGACCTTATTCATATATTTCCCCAGTTTTCATTATACTCCTTTGCTGTGTGTATATTAAGCTCTGTAGCATTTTATTACCGGTCTAGATTGACGTATCCGCCACTACCACCAAGATACTGAACAGTTGCAGCACTACTGCTGGTATCCTTGGCATCCTTTTGTAACCACGCTTACTCTAAACCCTAAACCCTGGCAACCCCTAATCTGTCCTTTTCCCAAGATTTTTCACTTCAACAATGTTATATAAATGGAATGATAGAGTGTGTAACTGACGGGTGGACTTTTTTGTTCGTCAGGATTCCTAGAGATTCATCCAAGTTGCTGTCTGAGTCAAGAGATTGTTGCCTTTTAACGTGGGTATTATTCCACGGTATGCATTCACCTGTTGAAGGGTCTCTGTGCTGATTCCAGCTTTTGGCTTTTACAGGTAAAGCTGTTGTGAACATTTGGGTACAGGTTTTTGTGTGGATGTGTGTTTTCATTTTTACGCATAAATGTCCAAGAGTGCAGTGGCTGGGTCATACGGTGTTGTGTTAAACTTTAATCAGAAATTGGAGTGGCTGTACAACGCGTTTCTTGTCTACTGACCAGTAGCAAATCAGTGACCCAGTTTTTTCATATCCATACAGGCATTTGGTCTTGTCGTATTTTATTTTAGCCATTCTGATAGCTATGTAGTGGTATCTCATCGTGGTTTTGGCTGCATTTCCCCAACGGCTAGTTTATGTTGAACATCCTCTCATGTGTTAATTTGCCATTTTTATATCCTCTTCTGTGAAATGTCTGTTGTCTCCTCATTTTCTAGTTGGATTGTTGTTTTTAAATGTTGAATTTTGAGCTGTTATAAATTCTAGGGACTAGTTCACTGTCAGATATTGGTTTGCAAAATTTCCTCCCTGTCCTGTGGCTGATCTTTCTCTCATCTTCACATGTACTTTCACAGGGCAGCCTTTTTACTTTTGATGAGCCCAGTTTATCCATTTTTTCCTTTTTTGGATTGTGTGTTTTGTTTGAAGTCTAAGAACTCTGCCTAGGTTGAGATCCTGAAGATTTTGCTTCTGGTTTCTTTTTTCTAGAAGCCTTGCAGTTTTGTTTAAGTTTGTGATCCTTTTGAATTGATTTTTGTGTATGGTGTTAGGTCAGGGTTCATTTTTTCCCTTTTATTTAGCCTGTAGTTACCTAACTGCTTCAGTGTCATTTATTAAGAAGGCTAGTTTTCTTTTGCCGACTTGCTCTGGATCTTTGTCACAAAACAGCGGAACATGTCTGTGTGGGTCTGTCTGGGGGTTCTCTCCTCTCTTCTCGTGATCAGTTGTCTGTCCTTGATTGACACCACCGTCGTGATTCCTGACTCGTGAAGAATCACATATTTCTCTGAATACTCTTTCAGCCCTGCTTCCTCCTCTTCTTTTGGAACTTAAGATGATACAAATGTTGGGTCATTTTTTTAAGACTTTAGAATATTACTTATTTTTTGGCTGCATGGCATATGCAATCTTTTTCTCCCACCAGAGATTGAACCTTCACCCCCTATGGTGGAAGCGTGGAGTCTCAGCCACTGCAATGCTAGGGAAGGTCCCCAAATGTTGGGTCTTTCTTATTGTCCCACAGGTTCCCCAAGGCTTTATTATTATTATTATTTTCTGTTTGTTTTCTCTTTTTGTTCGGATTGATTGAATTCTATTCCTGTATTTTTACATTCACTGTATCCTCTGTTGTCTACTCCTGAGCCCATGTCTACTCCTGAGCCCATCTAGTGAGGTTTTTTATTCTCATTATTGCATTTTTAATTTCTATGATGTCCATATATTTAAAAAATTTCTTCTATTTTTTTGCTTAGATTTCCTATTTTTACAGTTGTTTTAAGGGAATTTATAACTGTTGTTTTGCATTTAAGAGAACTTGTAACTGATTGTGGAAGAGTTTCTTATGGTGTTTGATATAAAAATCCTCTTCTGATAATTCCAGCATCTGATTCATCTTGATGTTGGTATTAGTTGTTTGTCTTGTTTCAACTGTAATTCTTTTTCCTTGGTTCTTGATAGGACAGGTGAGTTTCGACTGAAGCCTCGGTGTTTCGTCGGTTGGGTTAGGAGACTCGGGGGCCTGTTTCAGTCTTTTGTCTCTACCGACCGGCCGTCCCTGTTCGGGTCTAGCACGCAGTCCTCGGCCTGTTCTCGGGGCTGCGGTCCCAGTGGCAGCCCGTTGTCAGGGTCTCCCTGCTGCTGTTTCGGTTGCTTGATCCGGTGTCAGGAGGGCTCCCCGCTGGTCCTCGCTGGTGCTGCTTGAGGGAGCAGAGGGCGTTTTTCTTGGGCTGTTGGTTGGTTAGAGAAGGGGTGAGATCGGGTTTCCTCCCCGTGCCCCTCGCTATCCTGCCGCCTCTGGGCAGGAGAGGAGCACCCTAGCCTCGCGGGGAGCAGGGGCTTCCTGGACGGGACCTCCTGCTGCAGCTCAGCCCTCTGGCCAGTTCCGTGCAGCGGCTCCGGAGTTTCTGGGGGCAGGAGAGCCTGGGGCCTGCGGGGTGGAGAGGCCTGCTGTGGGCTCTTGCCGTGGCCTGGTCCCTCTCGCTGGTTCTTCCTGCCGCGTTCCGATTCTCTGGGCGGAAAGGAGGATTCTCAGGCCCCGATGGGAAGGAGACTGCCTCCCCTGGCTGTTTGTTTTTGGGGAGGCTCGCTGTCTGACTCCCTTGCTGTTGCTGCTGGCTGGCCCCAGTTTGCCAGAGGGACCCCCGTGGCATCCCGGGGGAGCTGGCCTTCGCCGACGGCCTTTTTGTTCCCAGACTAGCGGGTGGGCAGCCAGGGATGGACCACCTTCTCCTGTTGGGTGAGGGAGCCCAGGATACCCTGCCTCTGCTGTTCTCCCAGGCCTGGGCCCAAGGACTCTACCTCCCTTCCCCCGACTTTTCAGAGCTCTTCTTTGGCTGTCCCTTTTGCTATTCCCAGTGTTGACAGCTGTGTTTTGTGGGGCAGACCTGGGAAAAATGGCCTCTGCCGTGTTACCTGGCTCAGAAGCTATGTTTTCCTTTTGCGTGCTCAACTCTTTGCGCCCTGAGTCTATTCAGCTCTTTGCAGCCTGTGGACTGTAGCCCACTACACTCCTCTGTCCATGGGATTAAAAGGTCTTACTTTTGATTTTGGCTTATTTGTCATATGAGCCTGGCGACCAGGGCTGGGAGGTATTGCCTGGGACTGAGTTTGGCTTTGCCTGGAGCCCTGAGAGACACTCTCTCTCCTGAGAGTCCACTAACCATCCTGCGCTCCTGGCTTTCATCTCATCCACCAGCTCTTCACAGAGCCCTGGAAAACGGCAAGGCAAGGCTGCCCTCCCTGATTTTCTGAGGTCCTGTCTTGGTCCAGAGAAGCTTGCTTCTTTGTTTTCTTGATTTTTCCCTTGGTGGGCCTATGTGGTCTCTGCTGCCTCTTTTCATGTTGGGGTATCCAGTGTGGCTTCTCAGGATTGTGTTCCTTCTTCCTTCTCAGGATCTCTTCTAGAAGTTGGGTGGTTTTGGGGCACATTTGCTGCTGCCGAGAGTGCCAGGACTTTCCCTTTTTTCCCTTTGAAACTTGTGGCATGAAGTTGTGCTCCTTTACCTGCTGATGGTGTGTTTAAATTTTTGCTTTTTTCCTTAACAATTTTTTGTTCTTTTTGTTTGTTATTGGTGGTAGGAGCTTCCAAAGTACTTCTTTTACTATGATGGCTTTACCTGAAAATTCTAATAATGACTTTCTGCAGTTTTCATATCTCGCTCTTACATTTGACATTGCTAACAGCTTCTTTTTTTAAATCTCAGTGTCTGTAACTGTCAAACCTCTTTTATTCTCCTGCTTACCTAATTTCTGCCCTTTGGCTTTTTCTCTCCAGCTCCTCTGCTGACAGATGCTCATGGGCTTTGTCCTTAATGATCTGCTTTTTTGTCAACATTCGGTCTTAGTTTTATCACTTTTAAGCACTTGACTCTCAGATTTGTATCTTTTAGCCTTGATGCTTTACCTAAGCATTTATTTCCTGCTGAAATGAATGTATTTTCTTTAAAGTAGCTCCTTATTCTCATTCTTCCATTTCTACTGATATCTTCATTTCTTATAAAACCTTAAACTTGTCTTGTATTATCTGTCTCTTCCTTAAATCCATTTATCAGGTCAAGCCTGGTACCTTTTTACCTCTCACTGACATTGTCAATGATAGATCCTCATTTCTCAAGCTGTATAGCTATAATGACTTATAAATTTTCCTTCTTATGTCTTTTTTTATATTTTTGCTCTCATCAATCTATTTTATACCTCGCTTCCATATTAAAATCTATATTTCTCTCTTTTAATTAACTGGAACATACATATAGAAAAGTACACAAATCACAGATGCTCAGCTTTAGAAAATTTTTCAGACCGAACACACTTGTATAACTAGCACAGCAACTTAATCATTTAATACATCACTTTCATGACTTTGTCATTTTGCCTTAATACCAATTGACTAAAGGAGTTTGAGCCTTATTAGTTTCTTTAACTTTAGAATAGCAAAAGATAAATTGGCATGCCACTGTTTGCAACATATAGCTTGATTTTGGAGACATTTCTTGTTTACTTCACCCCTATTCACTTATTTTCTCTATATGGCTTCCTGAAATACATTTCCTTTCTGATCTTTCATAATCTAAATCATGATTATTCAAATCTTAGCTCATATCTTGCCATTTCTAAGAAACTTTCCTGGGTTACTCCAGCTTTCGTTAGTTTTTTCTCTTTCTCATCAAACCTTTTTTGGTTGTGGTTCAGTTCCACAGTCTTGTCCTGCTCTTTGCCACCCATGGCCGCAGCACGCCAGGCTTCCCTGTCCTTCACTGTCTCCCGCATTAAGCTCAAACCCCTGTCCATCGAGTTGGTGACGCCATCCAACCATCGCATCCTCTGTCGTCCCCTTTTCTTCCCACCTTCAATCTTTCCCAGCACCAGGGTCTTTTCAAATGAGTCAGCTCTTCACATCAGGTGGCCAAAGTATTGGAGTTTCAGCTTCAGCATCAGTCCTTTCAATGAATATTCAGGGTTGATTTCTTTTAGGATGGACTGGTTTCATCTTCTTGCAGTCCAAGGGACTCTCAAGAGTCTTCTCCAACACCACAGCTCAAAAGTATCAATTCTTTGGCACTCAGCCTTCTTTGTGATCCAACTCTCACATCTGTACACGACTACTGGAAAAAGCATCAGTTCAGTTCAGTTCAGTCACTCAGTCGTGTCCGACTCTTTGTGACCCCATGGATCGCAGCACGCCAGGCCTCCCTGTTCATCACCAGCTCCCAGAGTTCACTCAGACTCACGTCCATCGAGTCCGTAATGCCATCCAGCCATCTCATCCTCGGTCGTCCCCTTCTCCTCCTGCCCCCAATCCCTCCCAGCATCAGAGTTTTTTCCAGTGAGTCAACTCTTCTCATGAAGTGGCCAAAGTATTGGAGCTTCAGCTTTAGCATCATTCCTTCCAAAGAAATCCCAGGGTTGATCTCCTTCAGAATGGACTGGTTGGATCTCCTTGCAGTCCAAGGGACTCTCAAGAGTCTTCTCCAACACCACAGATCAAAAGCATCAATTCTTTGGCGCTCAGCCTTCTTCACAGTCCAACTCTCACATCCATACATGACCACAGGAAAAACCATAGCCTTGACTAGACGGACCTTAGTCGGCAAAGTAATGTCTCTGCTGTTGAATATTCTATCTAGGTTGGTCATAACTTTTCTTCCAAGGAGTAAGTGTCTTTTAATTTCATGGTTGCAGTCACCATCTGCAGTGATTCTGGAGCCCCCCAAAATAAAGTCTGACACTGTTTCCACTGTTTCCCCATCTATTTCCCATGAAGTGATGGGACCGGATGCCATGATCTTCGTTTTCTGAATGTTGAGCTTTAGGCCAACTTTTTCACTCTCCTCTTTCACTTTCATCAAGAGGCTTTTTAGCTCCTCTTCCCTTTCTGCCATAAGGGTGGTGTCATCTGCATATCTGAGGTGATTGATATTTCTCCCAGCAATCTTGATTCCAGCTTGTGTTTCTTCCAGTCCAGCATTTCTCATGATGTACTCTGCATAGAAGGTAAATAAGCAGGGTGACAATATACAGCCTTGACATACTCCTTTTCCTAT
The DNA here is from genome assembly GCF_014754425.2 of Oryx dammah. Taxonomy (NCBI): domain Eukaryota; kingdom Metazoa; phylum Chordata; class Mammalia; order Artiodactyla; family Bovidae; genus Oryx; species Oryx dammah. Next base: position 2,838,491 of record NW_024070189.1, on the reverse strand, counting down.
TTGAAACCAGTCTGTTGTTCCATATCCAGTTCTAACTGTTGCTTCCTGACCTGCATACAGATTTCTCAAGAGGCAGGTCAGGTGGTCTGGTATTCCCATCTCTTTCAGAATTTTCCACAGTTTATTGTGATCCACACAGTCAAAGGCTTTGGCATAGTCAATAAAGCAGAAATAGATGTTTTTCTGGAACTCTCTTGCTTTTTCGATGATCCAGTGGATGTTGGCAATTTGATCTCTGGTTCCTCTGCCTTTTCTAAAACCAGCTTGAACGTCAGGGAGTTCACGGTTCATGTATTACTGAAGCCTGGCTTGGAGAATTTCCAGCATTACTTTACTAGCATGTGAGATGAGTGCAATTGTGCGGTAGTTTGAGCATTCTTTGACATTGCCTTTCTTTGGAATTGGAATGAAAACGGACCTTTTCCAGTCCTGTGGCCACTGCTAAGTTTTCCAAATTTGTTGGCATATTGAGTGCAGCACTTTCACAGCATCATCTTTCAGCATTTGAAACAGCTCAATTGGAATTCCATCACCTCCACTAGCTTTGTTCGTAGCGATGCTTTCTAAGGCCCACTTGACTTCACTTTCCAAGATGTCTGGCTCTAGATTAGTGATAACATCATCATGACTATATGGGTCGTGAAGATCTTTTATGTACAATTCTTCTGTGTATTCTTGCCACCTCTTCTTAATATCTTCTGCTTCTGTTAGGTCCATACCATTTCTGTCCTTTATCGAGCTCATCTTTGCATGAAATGTTCTCTTGGTATCTCTAATTTTCTTGACAAGATCTCTAGTCTTTCCCAATCTGTTGTTTTCCTCTGTTTCTTTGCATTGATCGCTGAAGAAGGCTTTCTTATCTCTTCTTGCCGTTCTTTGGAACTCTGCATTCAGATGCTTATATCTTTCCTTTTCTTCTTTGCTTTTCGCTTCTCTTTTTTTCACAGCTATTTGTAAGTACTCCCCAGACAGCCATTTTGCTTTTTTGCATTTCTTTTCCACAGGGATGGTCTTGATCCCTGTCTCCTGTACAATGTCACGAACCTCATTCCATAGTTCATCAGGCACTCTATCTATCAGTTCTAGGCCCTTAAATCTATTTCTCACTTCTACTGTATAATCATAAGGGGTTTGATTTAGGTCATACCTGAATGGTCTAGCGGTTTTCCCTACTTTCTTCAATTTAAATCTGAAGCTATAGGGAACTTTGTTGGCAAAGTGATGTCTCTGCTTTGTAATGTGCTATCTAGGTTTGTCATAGTTTTTTATCCAAGGAGCAAGCGTCTTTTAATTTTGTGGCTGGTCACCATCTGTAGTGATTTTGGAGCCCAAAATATAAAATCTGTTTTTATTTTTTCCCCATCTGTTTGCCATGAAGTGAGGGGACCAGTTGCCATGATCCTAGTTTTCTGAATGTTGAGTTTTAAGCCAACTTTTTCACTCTCCTCTTTCACCCTTGTCAAGAGACTCTTTAATTCCTCTTCGCTTTCTGCCATTAGGGTAGTGTTATCTGCATATTTGAGGTTATTGAAATTTCTCACAGCAATCTTGATTCCAGCTTGTACTTCATCTAGCCCAGCGTTTCTCATGATGTACTCTGCATATAAGTTAAATAAGCAGGGTGACAATATATAGCCTTGACGGACTCCTTTCCCAATTTGGAACCAATCCATTGTGGTATGTCTGGTTCTAACTGTTGCTTCTTGACCTGTATACAGGTTTCTCAGGAGGCATGTAAGGTGGTCTGGTATTCCCATCACTTTTAAGAATTTTTCACAGTCTTTTGTGACATACGGTATCAACGGCTTTAGTGTAGTCAATGAAGCAGAAGTGTTTTTGGAATTCCCTTGCCTTTTCTATGATCTACTGGATGTTGGGAGTTTGATCTCTGTTTCCCTTGCCTTTTCTAAACCTACCTTGTACATCTGGAAGTTCTTGGTTCTTGTACTGTTGACACCTAGCTTGAAGGATTCTTGCAAAAATTGTTCAATTCATTAATTTTTGCGTATAGTATTTTCACTTAAAACAAACTTCAAACGTTCAGAAAGACATTTGATGAAGGTCTCCTCTCATTCCTGTGTCCCAGCCGCTGTATGTTCTTCTAGAAATATTTTGTGTACTTACAAGTAAATTTAATTTCTATTTTTCTGCTTTCTTTTTATACAATGTAAAGAAACCTAGTTCTGTATCTTGCTTTTCTCTAGTAATAGCTCTTGATGATGGCTCCAGATCCACACGTGGATTTTCTCATTTTTTGTGTCAGGGCTGAACGGTACTCCACTGGATGCATGTGCCGTGATCACGTCCACCACACACGGTTGTGAAGACTGAATCCTGAACAAACTCGCAGAGACCAGATTTGAATGGTACTCCCTAGGATTTCTCAGTTACAGTCAAATGTAGTAGCTTTGATTGCAATTTATGTAGTCAATTCCTCTTAATATATCCAGTTTTTAAAAAAATTCTAAACATTATTGAATTGAATAGTCTTACATACATTGTTTGACATCTATGGAATAATTATCTGTCGGATACCATGTCCTTTAATTCCTAAACCACTTATCGTCTCTACTAATTTAATAATTAGACATAATCTGTTAATTATAGAGTTGTTTAAAAAATTTTTCTTCAAGGAATATATTTATATATTTTTATTTGCCCTGACCTAGAATGGTGGAGTAGATAAGCAAGCCCTCAGAGTGGGCTGGAGTGTGTCTCAGCTGCCAGATTCTGTTTCTGTTTTTATTCATCTAAGCTCTTCATCTTTCTTTTGAAATTCCTAATAATAAGAGAAAAAAATTATTGTCAAAGCTTAGACCACAGCTAGATGCATTTAGAAGCAGAAGTGATATTTATTCTAAGTTACAGAATAAAATGAACCACAGTCTCAGAAATAGTTTCTTAAAAAAGCAAACTGTTTCACCTTTCTTTGTCTGGAAAAAAAAATGTTTCTTATTCTTCCATTGAAAACGTGGTATGAGATAGAGTATATCTTCACTGAGACTTAGTTGAGCTATATGTAAAATAATGGAAAAACTTTTCTTTTTTATCAAAAATTTTTTTTGATACAGTTTGTCAAAGTACATTTTTAGGCTACTGCCTACAAAGTGAAAAGACTGGAATTACCCTGTGGTGTGCTTAGTAGCTCAGTCGTGTCTGACTCTTTATGACCCCATGGACTGTAGCCCACCAGGCTCCTCTGTCCATGAGATTCTCCAGGCAAGACTACTGGAGTGGGTTGCCAGGCCCTCCTCCAGGGGATCTTCGAAACCCAGGGATCGAACCCAGGTCTCCCACACTGCAGGCGGATTCTTTACTGTCTGAGCCACCAGGGAAGCCCATGAATACTGAATTGGGTAGCCTATCCCTTCTCTAGGAGATCTTCCCATCCCAGGAATTGAACCGGGGTCTCCTGCATTGCAGGCAGATTCTTTACCAACTGAGCTACCAGGGAAGGCCATGGAATTCTCCTACTTGATATTAAAGTGGATACGTCAGTTACTTGTATTGACTTATTTATGTTAAGGTCCATTTAGTGTCCTGGTTGATACTTTGGAAATCTTGATGAAGTATATTTTCCCACCATCTTTCCCTCCTACCCCTCACTTGTTTGAGAATAAAACCGAACAGTTTTCAGTTGGGAAAAGATTGAAATTTGCTTCCTATTTGGAAAACTCACAGTTTTATCATTTTAAATGTGTATCACTGAAGTTAGATAAATCTCATTTTTCTGATTAGCCTAGAGGATTTCAGCTCAATTAAATTGACTTCTGATATGAGCCAGGCCTAAAAATTAAAGATGTGTTTTGTTTCTTTCTTATAACTGACCCTGAAACATTGACTGCCTGAAATTCTAGGAGGCTGGAGGGGAAAATAAATTCTATTATAGTTCTTGGGATTTATATCAGACAAGCAGGAATAGATTTGGGGTAATTTTCTGATAATTGACCTTTGGGCTTAGTCAGTCGTGTCTGACTCCTTGTGACCCCATGGACTGTAACCTTCCAGGCCGCTTTGTCCATAGGGATTCTCCAGGCAACAATACTTGAGTGGGTTGCCATGCCCTCCTCCAGGGGATCTTCCCAACCCAGGGATTGAACCCAGGCTGCAGGCGGATTCTTTACCATCTGGACACCAGGGAAGCCCAAGAATATTGGAGTGGGTAGCCTATCTCTTCTCCAGGGGATCTTCCTGACCCGGGAATTGAACTGGGGTCTCCTGTATTGCAGGCGGCTTCTTTACCAGCTGAGCCACCAGGGAAGCCCATTAATTAGTGGCGGTGTTAACCAAGACACAGACTCCTCAGTGGTGACTGCTTCTGTGGAACAGCGTCCGTAAGGAGTGTCCTTAAGGCATCAGGGAAGCCCCACTGACCTTTAGATGATTATGAGTTATACTCTAGTGATTTTTTAAACAACTTTGAGGTATAACTCACATGCTGAATAATTCACCCATTTAAACTGTACAATTTAGTGGCTTTTATTGTTCACAGAGTTGTGCAACCATTGCCACAATCAATTGTGGAGCACTCTCCTCACCACAAAAGGAAATCCGTTACCCATTACCATTCACCCTTCATTTCTTCCCACATTTGCCAGCTTTGCTGCTGCTAAGTTGCGTCAGTCGTGTCCGACTCTGTGCGACCCCATAGACGGCAGCCCACGAGGCTCCGCCGTCCCTGGGATTCTCCAGGCAAGAACACTGGAGTGGGTTGCCATTGTCTTCTCTAATGCATTAAAGTGAAAAGTGAAAGTGAAGTTGCTCAGTCGTGCCCGACTGTTAGCGACCCCATGGGCTGCAGCCTACCAGGCTCCTTCATCCATGGGATTTTCTAGGCAAGAGGACTGGAGTGCAGTGCCATCGCCTTCTCCATTGCCAGCTTTAGTCAAATACTAATCTGGTTTATGTCTCTAAAGGTAGATTTCGGACATTTCATATAAGAGGACAGGACGTGTCAGTCTTTTGTGTTTGACTTCTTCACATAGAATGTTTGCAAGGTTTATCCATGCCGTGCCTCGTATCCGTTCCTTTTCACTGTCAGATGTTTCCTTGTATAGTTGTACTTCATCTATCCACTCATCAGTTGATGACTCTTTGGCAGATATTCATCCACAAGTTTTTGTGTGGACACATGTTTTTATTTCTCTTGAGTATATGCCTAAGAGTGGAATTTCTTGGTCAGATATGATAACTCTGTGTTTAATTTTTGAGGAACTGCCTATTTTAAGTTTATACCACCAATATGAGATGGTTCTGATTTCGTCAGAGACTGCTTTCAGAGTCTCCAGCATTTGATATCATCTATCTTTTTGTGATAGACGTCTTAGAGACGTGAAATGGCACCCCATTGTGGTTGTGGTCGGCACTTTCCTGATGGCCAGTGAGGCGGCACATCTCTCCACGTGCTTAGTGGGCCTCTGTAGGTTTTGTTTGGAGAAGTGTCTGTCATATCTGCCTTTTGCCCGTTTTAATTAATCTGTCACATTGTTATTGACCTTAAGAACTCTTTGTATAATCCAGATAGACATTCCTTATCAGACATGTAATTCGTCAATGTTTTCTCCCATTCTGTGGCATTATCACTTGCTTGATGTTGGCCTTTGAAGTATAGAAGTTTTAAATTTTGATGAAACAAAATTTATTTTGTTTCTTGTACTTTTCGTGTCATATCTAGAAGCCATTGTCTGAGCCCAGGTCACGGATTTACTGCTTTATTTTCTTCTGAAGTTTTACAGTTTTAGCTCTGTTTGAATCTGTGATTTCTTTCGAGTTAATTGTTGTGTGTGGTGTAAGGAGGCATCCTGCCGAAGGCTTCTGCAGGTGGGATTCAATTGTCACAGCATCTGTACTGGAGAAGACTTTTTTTTTCCTCCGTTGAATAGACATGGCACTGAATTCTGAGTCCTCTGACTTTGTTCTTTTTCTTCATGGTGTTTTGGTTTTTTGTTTGGTCAACTGTTCTGGCTCCCTTGCATTTCTAAGTAAATTTTAGGATTAGTTTATCAGTTTCTGAAAAAAAAAAAAAGAAAGCTAGCTTAGATTTTACTGTTGAGTTAAATTGGTAGATCAAATTGAACAGGATTGCCTGTTTAACAATATTAAGTCTTTTGGATCCATTAACATGAATCTTTCCATTTATTTAGGTTTTCTTTGCATTTTTCAACAATGTTTTATAATTTTAAGAGTAAAGTTTTGTGTTTATTTTGCAAAATTTATTCCTAAATATTTAATTCTTTTTGATGCTGTTGTAAATGGAATTTTTTTAAGTTTTATTTTCAGATTGGTCATTGCTAGAGTATAGAAATACATTTGCTATTTGTATATTGATCTTGTACCCTGTAATATTACCGAGCTCATTTATTAGTTGTAATACTTGTAAAATTGTACTTCTTAGGATTTTCTAGATACAGTGTCATATCATCCATAAATAAATAGAGTTTCATTTCTTCCTTCCCAGTTTCAATGGAAATTGTTTCATTTCCTTCCTTGTACTGACAAGAAAAAGGTTGAATCAAAGTGCTGAGATTGGACTCTCATCTTGTTCCTGATCTTTGGGGGAAAACATTCAGTTGTAGTGATTTTTTTTTTTTCATTCTAAAAAAATGGGCCATAACTTTGCTTTGAAGATTAATTTGCTTTTGATTTAAGATTCTTTTCCTTTTGTTTACGTACACAGATATGTGCTGATTAGAAGGCTCAGTTGTGCAGTGTGGAGGATAAGACAGTGCCTTACAAAGATGGGGTTTGGGAGTGACCTGAAGAATTCACACGAAGCTGTGTTAAAATTGCAAGACTGGGAATTACGGTTACTGGAAACAGTGAAGAAATTCATGGCCCTGAGAATAAAAAGTGATAAAGAATATGCGTCTACTTTACAGAACCTTTGTAATCAAGTTGATAAGGAAAGTACTATCCAAATGAATTATGTCAGCAATGTATCCAAGGTAAGAAGAATACTTTCATCATTTATTGTCTATAGCTTTGTAATTGTCCTTAAAACAAATAGATCATACTGTTGAATAAGCACGCCTAAGTCAGCATTCTAAAGCAGTGGTTCCAAAATCCTGCTGTCCATCAGAATCGCATGGGGAAAGTTTCACAAACTCTAAGATTTGGGTCCATCTCCCAATATTCTGGATCATTAGGTCTGAAATTTTTGAGCTTTGAAATCTTTTTTTCCCCAATAGATGTCCAGATTATTCTAATGATTAGTCACCTTTGAGAACCTTTCTTACAAATTTTATTTTCTTAAGTACCCTACTTCCTTGGGTCCCTTGAGCCCTGCTGTTTTATCCTTTTGGGACAAACTTTCTTTATAACCCACCTTCCTTGAATTCTTCTGTGAGTCATTAGTATCGTCACATGGAATATTTTAATGTGTAAGTGTTCTTTGCTGTCATTTCATTACTAAAATGCTAATATACAGATGATTTAATGACACAAAATTCTTTGAATAAACAATATGTTTTTTAATGTAAAGGTTATATTATTATTATTCATTTTATAAAATTTATAAAATTAAAAATTAAGGGCTATAAAAATAAAGGTCAGTATTCTACTGCTCATTATCCTTTGAAGGCATTAAAGGTGAAATAGTATACACCTTAATAGTTCTTGGGTTTTTGCTCTGTTTCCATTGTCTTCACATTTCACTGTATTTATTCAAAGTTAAGAAAATTTTATTTTACTTTGGAAAGTCAGAATTAGTGTGTTTCTTGCACTCACGGGTGTTAAGATCTGAGTAAATTGTAGAGGAAACTCTGTTTCTTATGGGGAATGTGTGTGTGTGGTGTGTGTGATCTGGGAAAGATCTTTGATTTCTCTGAGAACTCCTAATGTGAATATCTTTAACTTCCTTTCCTGGGCCAATGAGATTCCCCAAAGAACATTTCTCTAGGTTCTAATCTGAAGGTAGGGTTGCCGGACGTAGCAAATTAAATTATAGATCACCAGTTAAATCTGCACCCAGAAATGAGAAACGCATAGCCTGTGCGTGCTCAGTCGTGTCCCACTCTCTGTAGCCTGCCAGGCTCCTCTGTCCATGGGATTCTCCAGGCAAGAACACTGGAGTGGGCTGCCATTTCCTCCTCCAGGGATGCATACACTAAAGACTATTTTTTGTCCGCTATTCAGATTTAACCGGTGTCTTTTGTTTGACTACTCTGTTACGGGACTATGTAGAGAAAGTAGGTTGCGTGTTCAGAGAGCCACGTTTTAGTTAATCCTCCTGGTTTGGTAAGCTGCCTGGTGTCTCTGCATCCAGAGGCTCTCTGGTTAATGTTTGCTGCTTGTTTTTGTCTGCTCTGGGGGAAGAATAGTTGCCTGTCTGTGGGCTGAGCAGTAGGCCCTAGGATCCTGGCTGTTCCTTATGTAGCCTGAACCGATCCTCCTGTTTCAGCACCCTCTCCATTTCCTTCATTTCCTCCCAGTTCCCGGGCTTTCTTGGAGTGATCTGGCCCTCTAGATTGGTCTTTTCTTCTCCCTGCCCCCCAGAGTCTTATTGAGATATCATTGACATACATCGGTGTATAGATTTAAGGTTTATAGTGTGATGGTTTATGTATGTTGTGAAATGATTACTGCAATAGATTGTAACTCTTTGCAACCCCATGAACTAATACAGCTCCATGGAGAATTCCCCAGGTCCGAATACTGGAGTGGGGAGCCTTTCCCTTCTCCAGGGGATCTTCCCAAGCCAGGGATTGAACCCAGGTCTCCCACATTGCAGGCGGATTCTTTTCCTGCTGAGCCACGAGGAAAGCCCCATTAAAAAGGAAAGAAAAAGTTTCTTCTTTGGACAAGAACTCTCAGAACGGACTCACTTAGCAGCTCTCGCATCTCAGGCGCCAGTGTGAGCTGTGGCCACCATGCTGTGCCATCCCTCGCTTACTCGTCTCATTACTGGGAGTTTGGCCTCTTCGCGCACTTTCCTCCGGTTTCCCCTCCTATCACAAGGCTTTTTCTTCTTGACCTCTACTTTGTAGGACACTTGTGTTTCAGCTTTTCCTGATGCTTCTCAGTTACCCCTTACCTGCTTTTATAATATTTTCTAACATTTTTATTGGCATGTCTTATCTGTGATTGTTGCCTATTCTATCTTCTTTGTGATTGTAAATTTACACTTTAACTATCTTATATTTCAGTGGGATTTTGGAAAGGAGTGGAAAAATAGCCATGTTTTATTGACCATGTTTAACTGGAATTATACTCTTTAGGAAAGTAAGGTACTGGAAGGAACAAGAGATAGGATTAATGGGTAAGAAGATACAGGATTTGTGACGTCAGGACAAAGGAGGAATCATCAATGTGTATATTGAAGTGTCAAGGTAAGGGATCAGCTCAGTTCAGTCGCTCAGTTGTGTCCAACTCTTTGTGACCCCATGAACTGCAGCACGTCAGGGCTCCCTGTCCATCACCAACTCCCGGAGTCCATCAGTTCAGTTCAGTTCAGTTCAGTCACTCAGTCGTGTCCGACTCTTTGCGACCCCATGAATCACAGCACGCCAGGCCTCCCTGTCCATCACCATCTCCTGGAGTTCACTCAGACTCACGTCCATCGAGTCTGTGATGCCATCCAGCCATCTCATCCTCTGTCGTCCCCTTCTCCTCCTGCCCCCAATCCCTCCCAGCATCAGAGTCTTTTCCAGTGAGTCAACTCTTCGCATGAGGTGTCCAAAGTACTGGAGCTTCAGCTTCAGCATCATTCCTTCCAAAGAAATCCCAGGGTTGATCTCCTTCAGAATGGACTGGTTGGATCTCCTTGCAGTCCAAGGGACTCTCAAGAGTCTTCTCCAACACCACAGTTCAAAAGCATCAATTCTTTGGCGCTCAGCCTTCTTCACAGTCCAACTCTCACAGCCATACATGACCACTGGAAAAACCATAGCCTTAACTAGACGGACCTTTGTGGGCAAAGTTATGTCTCTGCTTTTGAATATGCTGTCTAGGTTGATCATAACTTTTCTTCCAAGGAGTAAGCGTCATTTAATTTCATGGCTGCAGTCACCATCTGCAGTGAATTTAGAGCCCCCCAAAATAAAGTCTGACACTGTTTCCACTGTTTCCCCATCTATTTCCCATGAAAGGATGGGACCAGATGCCATGATCTTCGTTTTCTGAATGTTGAGCTTTAAGCCAACTTTTTCACTCTCCTCTTTCACTTTCATCAAGAGGCTTTTTAGCTCCTCTTCCCTTTCTGCCATAAGGGTGGTGTCATCTGCATATCTGAGGTGATTGATATTTCTCCCATCAATCTTGATTCCAGCTTGTGTTTCTTCCAGTCCAGCGTTTCTCATGATGTACTCTGCATAGAAGTTAAATAAGCAGGGTGACAATATACAGCCTTGACGTACTCCTTTTCCTATTTGGAACCAGTCTGTTGTTCCATGTCCAGTTCTAACTGTTGCTTCCTGACCTGCATACAGATTTCTCAAGAGGCCGGAGTCCATAGATGGAGACAAATGCTAAGATGATTAAAAAAGGCAGGAGAATGTGGGGCATGGAAAAGGGGGCTCGGGAAGGGTGATAGATTGAGAGGAAGTGGTCTAAGTGAGTGTTGCCTTTCAAAGAGGAAACCTTGAGAGAGAATGGTTGAACAATGGTTGGAAATCCAAAGGAAAACAAGGAGTATGTCAGCTTTTCCTCTTAATGCTGAAAATGCATCATTTATTCTACCTAAAAGTAAAGTTCAATATATCAATTTTTTCTTTAGCACATTAGGTTTTTCGTATTATATCTAAAAAAGAAATCTTTGCCTGATCCAAAGCTGTTTTCTCCTGTGTTTGCATCTGGAAGTTTTATACTTTTATGTGTTTATATTTACGTCTATGACCCATTTTTAGTTACTTTTTGTATATGGGACAAGCTATAAAGTCAGTTTTGTTGTTGTTGTTGTTAATGGATATCCATTTATTCCATCAACATTTTTAGAAAGGATTAAGCTTTCTTCACTGAATTACTGTTTCACTTTGTTGAACATCAGTCGACTGTAATGAGTAAGTCTGTTTCTTACACCTGGTCTGCTCCATCCATTTCTTTGTCTACCGTGACACCAGTAACACTGTTTTGATTACTGTGACTTTCTGGTAATCTCAAGGTTAGATAGCGTAATTTCTCTTTGTGCTTTTTTCCCCCCAAATTGTTTTGACTATTTTAATTCTTGTGCATTTCCATACGTATTTTAGAATAACTCATCAATTTTTTAAAAAGAGGCTACAGAGTTTTTATTGGAATGCGTTAAATATATATATAGGTAAAATTTGGAAAAATGTATATTTTAACAGTGTTGGAGCTTTATAATATACCATATTGTATTGGAGCTTTATATATACACCATAAACATGGTGTATCTTCTTTTTCTGAATAATCTTACAGTTTTCAGTGTATAGACCTTTCAGATTTATGTGTATTTCATATTTTTGGATGTTCTTATAAGTAGCATTTTTCCTAGTTTTCCATTTTCCACTGTTCATTGTTATTATATATGTCAATCTCATAACGTAAACTTTGCAAAACATACTTATTTGCCCTTTCCTTGTAGATTCCATTGACTTTTCTACATAGATGATTATATTATTTGTAAACAAAGAGAATTTTAGTTCTTCTTTTCCAGTTTGGATACCTTTTATTTATTTTTCTTGCCATCTAACAATAGCTAAAACCCCCAGTGCAAAATTCAATAGAAGTATTGACAGCAGACATCTATGTCTTGTTCCTGATTTTAGGGGAAAAGCATTGTCTTTCAGTATTCATTACGATGTTAACTTTGGTAGATATCTTCTATAGGCTTGTGAAAATTCCCTTCTATTCCTGCCTAGCTAAGACTTTGTTCATTAACATTGGATTTTGTCAGCTGGTCTGTCTTCTTCTGCTTAGATAATTATGTTGTTTTTTCTTCTCAGTTTGATAACATGTTGAAATGTATTCATCAATTTTCAGGTGTTTGAAACATTTGATGATTGCTAAAAAGAAAACAACAAAATGCGACTTGTATTCCTACATTAAATCCCACTTCATCTTTTTTTGTATTATCCCTTATTTATATCACTGGATTCAATTTGCTAAAAATTAGTTTTTGGAGAATTTATTTATCAGTGTTGCTGAGGGATTTTGATCTAGAGTCCCTTTTGTTTTAATATTGTCTGGTTCGGGTATCAGAGTTATGCTGGCTTCATTATACAAGTTGGGAAGTATTTTTGCTTTGATTTTCTGAAGAAGTTTATGTAGAATTGGTTTTATTTCTTGCTTAGATGTTTGATAAAATTCACCAGTGAAATAATCTTGGTCTAGAGTTTTCTTCGGGAGAAGGTTTTTAGTTATAAATTTAATTTTTCAAATAGAGAGCTATTCAGATTATCTTTTTCTTCTTGAGTGAACTTTGGTGTCTTTTGGGAATTTGTGCATTTTTGTCTTTTGGGAATTTGTTCATTTTTTTCTAAGTTGTCCGTTAATTTTTAGTGTTGTTTATTATTTTGCCTTATTGTCTTTTTCCTATTTGGAGAATCTGTAGTGGTCTTATCTAAGAGTTGACTCATTGGAAAAGACTCTGATGCTGGGAGGGACTGGGGGCAGGAGGAGAAGGGGATGACAGGATGAGATGGCTGGATGGCATCACCGACTCGATGGACTGAGTCTGAGTGAACTCCGGGAGTTGGTGATGGACAGGGAGGCTTGGCGTGCTGCGATTCATGGGGTCGCAAAGAGTCAGACACGACTGAGCGACTGAACTAACCAACTAACTAACTTTTTCCCTGATCAGACTGGCTAGAGATTTCTCAGTTTTAGTGATGGGAACTAGTTTTTGATTTCATTCATTGTCTCTATTGATATTCTGATTTCTATTGCACTGATTTCTGCTCTGCAATCTATTAATTTTTTCCCTTTTAACCTGGGCTTGATTTACTCTTTCTTCTCTGAATTAATAAAGTAAAGCTGAGATTAAGACCATCTTCTTCTGTAGTGTTCTCAGTTTTCTCTGAGTACTGTTTTAGCTGCATTTCAAAAAAATTCTCTGATGCTTATTTTCGTTTTTTTCAATTCAGAATACATTTTAGTTTCACTTTTGACTTCTCCCTTGACCCATGTAGTCTTCCAAAGTCTATTATTTAGTTTCCAAGAAGTTTTTTCTTTTAAGAGATATTTTTGTTATTAATTTCAAATTCAGTTCCATTGTTCTCCCAGATCTGATTTTATGTGACTCGGATCCTCTTAAATTTATGGGTGCCTGTTTCATGGAGAAAGAAATGGCAACTCACTCCAGTGTTCTTGCCTGGAGAATCCCAGGGACAGAGGAGCCTGGTGGGCTGCCATCTATGGGGTCGCACAGAGTCGGACACGACTGCAGCGACTCAGCAGCAGAGCAGCAGTTTCATGGCAGAGTGTGGTCTGTCTTGGTGACTCTTCCACGTGCACGTTCTGCTCTGTGCTTGTTTGCGCTGTCCTGTAAGGGATGGGTCACGATGGTTGATAGTAGTTTCTTTACTCATTTCTGTCTTCCTGTCCTATCAGTTATTGAGAGGGGGTGTTGAAACCTCTGATTATAATTGTGACTCTGTCTGTTTCTCTCTGCAGTTTGGTCATTTTTTATTTCCTATCTTTTGAATCTCTGTTACAAAGTACATAGCTATTTAGACTTGTTCCCTTTTTTGACGAATGAATTAACCTTTTTCCCTTTCTCCCTTCCTACCTCTTTTTCTTGTTAGGATAGTTTTTTGTTCGTTTGTTTTAATTCCAGTAAAACTGGTGTACCCTATAAAGTGATCATTCCAGCATCTCGTTATCATCTGTTAGCATATAACTGACCCCTTCACCCTTTTCACTAACACCTGAACCCTCTTTCCGTTTGACAACCACCAGTCTGTTACTGCGAGTTTTGTTTTCTTTGTTCATTTGTTTTGTTTTTTTTAGATTCTGCATTTAAGTGAAATCACAGGGTGTTGGTCTTTCTCTGACTGACTGACTTCACTTTGCATGATAGCCCCACAGCCCGTCCATGGTGTCGTAAATGGCAGCATTTCCTGCTTTCCTGTGACTGAGAAGTACTCTGGCGTGTATACGTACACGTCTTCTTTGTCTCTTCGTCCCCTGATGGACACTTAGGTGATTTCCGTGTCTGACTGTTTTAAACAGTGTCACAGTGAACAGAAGGAGGCATCTCTCTCTTTAGTTGGTGTTTTGTTTACTGTAGGTAAATACCCAGAAGGGGAATAACTAGATCCCTTGGTTCTAGTACCGTAAGAGGTGTGCTGTTAGTTATCTGAGGAACTGTCATATCGTCCTACACAGTGGCTGCACTGAATTACGTGCTCACTCACAGTGTAGAACGGTTCCTTGTTCTCTTAAAAATTTCCAATATGTGTCTTTTTGATAATAGCCCTTCTGACAAATATCTGATGATATCTCACTGTGGTTTTGATCTGCGTTTCCCTAATAGTTGGTGATGATGAGCATTTTTTTATGTACCTCTGCCTACTGTAGAGTTGGGTTTTGTTGTTCTTGTTTAGTTGTATGAATTCTTTATACATTCTAGATATTAGTGCTTTACTGGATGTATGACTTGCAAATATCTTCTGTTCTGTAGGTTGACTTTTGGTTTGGTTGATGGTTTCCTGTGCTGTACCAAAGCTTTTTAGTCTTGTTTATTTTTGCTTTTGTTGCCATTACCTTTGAATCAGATCCAAAAATATCTCTAAGAGTGATGAAAAGGAACATAGTGACTATGTGTTCCTCTAGGAGTTTTATGGTTTCTGATGTTACATTCAAGTTTTTAATCCATTTTGAGTTGACTTTTGTGTATGGTGTAAGATTGTAATCCAGTTTTATTCTCTTGCATGTGACTGTTGGGTTTTCCCAGTACTATTTATCAAAGAGATTGCCCTTTCCTATTGCATATTCTTGCCTCCTTTGTTGTAAATTCAGTTTAGTTCAGTCACTCAGTTGTGTCTGACTCTTTGCAACCCTCCCTTGTCCATCACCTCCGTGTCCATTGCGAACACCTGGAGCTTACTCAAACTCATGTCCATCGAGTTGGTGATGCCATCCAACCATCTCATCCTCTGCCATCCCCTTCTCCTCCAGCCTTCAATCTTTCCCAGCACAAGAGTCTTTTCTAATGAGACAGTTCTTTGCATCAGGTGGCCAAAGTATTGTTCGCATTAGGTGGCCAAAGTATTGGAGTTTCAGCTTCAGCATCAGTCCTTCTAAATAACATTCAGGACTGATCCCCTTTAGGAAGGACTGGTTGGATCCCCTTGCAGTCCAAGGGACTCTCAAGAGTCTTCTCCAACACCACAGTTCAAAAGCATAAATTCTTTAGTGCTCAGCTTTCTTCACAGTCCAACTCTCACATGCATACATGACCACTGGAAGAACCATAGCCTTGACTAAATGGACCTTTGTTGGCAAAATAATGTCTCTGCTTTTTAATGTGGTGTCTAGTTTGGTCATTACTTTTCTTCCAAGGAGCAGGCGTCTTTTAATTTCATGGCTGCAGTCACCATCTGCAGTGATTTTGGAGCCCCCAAAAATAGTCTGTCAGTCTTTCCACTGTTTCCCCATCTATTTCCCATGAAGTGATGGGACTGGATGCCATGATCTTCGTTTTCTGAATGTTGAACTTTAAGCCAACTTTTTCACTCTCCTCTTTCGCTTTCATAAAGAGGCTCTTTAGTTCCTCTTCGCTTTCTGCCATAAGGGTGGTGTCACCTGCATTTCTGAGGTTATTGGTGTTTTTCCCGGCACTCTTGTGTAGATCAGCTGTCCATTCCCGTGTGGGTTTGTTTCCCGGCTCTCTGTTCTGCTCCATTGATCTGTGTGTCTCCTGCCAGCGTCGTCCTGTTTCCATTAGCATGGTTTGGAATCAGGGAGCATGACACCCACAGCTTTGTTCATTCCTCCCTTTCCTTCCTCAAGATTGCTATTTGGGGCCTTTGATCCCATACAAATTTTAGAATTATTCTAGTCTGTGCAAAATGCCATTAGAATTTTGATAGGAATTGCGTGATATTATTTCAAGCAGTTTACTGGGACTTGTTTTGTGGTCCAGCATGTGGCCGAGTCTTGAGAATGCGGCACACGCCCTTGAGGAGAGTGTGTGTTCTGCTGCTTTGTGGTGGAACACTCTGTGTACTTCTCTCAGACCAGCCGGGTCTAATGATCCATTTTAAGCTGTGGTTTCCCTGTTGATCTTCTGTGTGGATATCTATCCATTGATGTAAATGGGGTAGTCTCCAACAATTATTGTATTGCTGTCAAATTTTCCATTTAGATCTGTTAGTAGTTGCCTTATATATTTAAGTGTCCCTATGTTAGGTGTGTAGATATGTACAAATGTTATATCCTCTTGTTGAATTGACCCCTTTATATTTTATAATGCTTTTCTTTGTCTTCTATTATATTCTTTGTTTTAAAGTCTATTGTGTCTAATGTTAAGTATAGCTATATGAGCTTTCTTTTCATTTTTCTTTGCATGGATTATCTTTTTCCATCCCTCTGCTTTCAGTCTTTGTGTCCTTAAACCTGAACTAAGTCTCTTCTTGGTATTTTTTAATTTTTAAAAACTTATCCATTCAGCCAACCTATATCTTTTAACCGGATAGTTTGGTCCAATTACATTGAAAATAAATATTAATAGGTATATACTTATTAATAGGTGTGTACTTATATCATTCTGTTGTTTGTTTTCTAGCTGTTTTTGTAGTTTCTGTAATTTCCGTTTGTTTCTTTCTTCATCTCTTGCTTGTTTCTCTTGTGGTTTGATGAATTTCTTTAGTGTTATGTTTAGATTCCATTCTCATCTTTTGTGTATCTACTGTATATATATATATTTTTGTGGTTACCATGAGGTTTACATATAATGATCTATATATATATAGCAGTCTAGTTTAAGTTGGTAGCAACTTAAATTTGAACACATTCTGAAAACTTGCATTTTTATTCCCCTCAGTCATGTTTTATGTTTTTGATGTCATATTTTACATCTTTTTGTGTAACCTTTAACTAATTATGTAGTTTTAATTAATTTTGCTCCTTTATCTTTTAACCTTCTTACCAGTGGTTGTGGTTAATCTACTGCTTTTACCGTAGATTTGCTCTTACCGGTGAGGTTTTTGCTGTCATGGTTTTCATTGGTTAGTGGCGGTTCTTTTCAGCTTAAAGAAGACCCATTAAGGTTTCTCGTGAGCGTTGTTAAGTGGTGATGTGCTCCTTTTCACTGTTGCCCAGTCACTAAGTCGTGCCCGACTCTGCTGCAGCCTGCCAGGCTCCTCTGGCCGTGGCATTTCCCGGGAAGAAGACTGGAGTGGGTGCCACTTCCTCCTCCAGGGGCTCTTCCTGGCTCTTCGAACCCCCAGCTCCTGCACTGGTGATGCATTCTTCACCACTGGGCCGCTAGGGAAGCCTGACGAACTCCTTTAGCTTTTGCTTTTTAGAAGACTTTTTAAAAACTCTCCCCTTCAGTTCTGAATGATAGAGTGTTCTTGGTTGTAGGTTTTCCCCTGTCGTCACTTTAAGTATGTTGTGTTATTCCCTTTCGACTTGCAGAGTTTCTCCTGGAAAATCAGCAGATGGTCTTGTGGGAGTTCTTGTTCACACAGTTTGTTTTTCTCTTGCAGCTTTTAAGAGTCTCTCCTTATCTTTCCCTTTTTTGATGTTTTGATTTACTGTGTTCATCTTATTTGGCACTTTCTTTGCTTCCTGGATCTGATTGGTTTCTTCCCCAGGTTGTGGGAGTTTATGGTCTTTTTTTCTAACAATTTCTCTGCCCCCGTTCTCTCTTCCCCTTCGGGCCCCTGTAATGTGAGTGTTATTCTGCTTGATGTGGTCTCACAGGTCTCGTTATCCTCACTTTTTAAAATTCTTGTCTCTTTTGGCTGCTTGTCTGGGTGAGTTAGGCTGCCCTTCCAGGTTGCTGTTTTGTTATTCTAGTTTATCTAGTCAGCCCTTGAACCCCTCTAGTGTATTTTCTGGTTCAGCCATTGTGTTCTTCCATTCTGTGGCATCTGTGTAATGTTCTAAGATGCTTTCTGTCTGTCCATTGTAGCTCTCACAGTGTTCATCCATTCTTCTCTGGAGTTCAGTAAGCATCTCTTTAACTTTGTATCGTGCATTTTACTTATATCTGTTATATTAAGGTCTTTCTCTGAGGTTTCATCTTACTCTTGTGCTTGGAATATATTCCTGTTGTTGTTTTTGTTTTTGTTTTTTTTCCTTTTCTTGACTCTGTGTAATTGTTTCTATGTATTAGATAAAAAAGTTCCCTCTCCCAGTCTTGAAGAACCAGGCCTTATGTAAGAGAGGGCTGTGCTCATTCAGCCTTGCTCCAGCTCTTGATGGTCTCTGGGTCCTGTGTGCTTGTCTAAGTAGTCTGATTCATTCTTGATAGCTCTCACTCGTCCAGGATGTGCCAAGAGTTCTAAAGGGACTGTTCTAAAGGGAGTGATCTCAGTCAGCACCCGGATTCAGGCTGATTGGAAGCCTGTTTCTCAGACAGTAGCTTTTGAAGTAATCAGATAGATACATGAAGTCTTACAGCACAAGGACTGTATACCCTGCTGACCAGGAGTGAAGGAGTGAAAACTCCTCTGGCCCCCAGAACTGGGCAGTCAGGAGGGCTTCTTGTGTATGCTGTTCTTTGAGAGTGTTAGTGTGGCTGTGCGAGAGTGCTGGGGAGGGGCTTGCCCCTGATTTAGGGAGGCGGGAAGGAGAGAGTGCTGGGGAGGGGCACGCCTGCGGTGTTCCCCATCGTGGGGGTTGCAGTGGTGGGAATGGGGCATGCCGCCTGCTTTAGAGAGGCTTGTGGTGAGCATTGTGGGTGGGGCAGGCTCTTGGCTCTAGACAGGTGGTGTGCTCCCCGCCTTGCAGCAGCAAGCTGGGGTCAGAGTGCAGAAACCCAGGAGGAAAAATCCCAGGTAATCTGTCCCTCCAGCAGACGAGCAGCCACATCTCCGTCAGGTACAATCCAGTCACTTTCCAAACTGGCCTCGGTGCTGGTTTCTGGAACCAGCGAGTCCACACCTGAACCCCTTCATAAGAGGATCTCAGATCCACACAGCCCACCCTGGATGTAAGCCCCATTGGTTTCTAAAGCCAGATATTTGGGGGCCTTGTCTCTCTGGTGCAGGTCCCAAGGGTTGGGGTGCCCAGCATGAGGCAAAGACCCTTTGACCTTTAAAGACAGACTCTGGGCTCGTGAGATGCCCCCAGCTGTGTGCCACTACCCTGGGGGACGCCTTTCAGAGTCCCTGCGCATCTTGCAGTGGTCTCTTTACCCCTTATTGTGGAGCAGCCCATTCAGCTAGTTTACAGTGCTTTTTTCCTTGGAATTATTACATGTGTTCCGGAGAAGGCAATGGCACCCCACTCCAGTGTTCTTGCCTGGAGAATCCCAGGGATGGAGGACCCTGGTAGGCTGCCGTCTATGGGGTCGCACAGAGTCGGACACGACTGAAGCGACGTAGCAGCAGCATTACATGTGTTCAGTTCAGTTCAGTCGCTCAGTCGTGTCCGACTCTTTGCAACCTGTGAACCGCAGCATGCCAGGCCTCCCTGTCCATCACCAACTCCCGGAGTTCACCTAAACTCATGTCCATCGAGTCGGTGATGCCATCCAGCCATCTCATCCTTGGTCGTCCCCTTCTCCTCCTGCCCCCAATCCCTCCCAGCATCAGAGTCTTTTCCAGTGAGTCAACTCTTCGCATGAGGTGGCCAAAGTACTGGAGTTTCAGCCTCAGCCTTAGTCCTTCCAATGAACACCCAGGACTGATCTCCTTTAGACTGGACTGATTGGATCTCCTTGCAGTTCAAGGGACTCTCAAGAGTCTTCTCCAACACCACAGTTCAAAATCCTCAATTCTTCGGTGCTCAGCTTTCTTTATAGTCTAACTCTCACATCCATACATGACCACTGGAAAAACCATAGCCTTGACTAGATGGACCTTTGTTGGCAAAGTAATATCTCTGGTTTTTAATATGCTATCTAGGTTGGTCATAACTTTCCTTCCAAGGAGTAAGCGTCTTTTAATTTCATGGCTGCAATTACATGTGTTATACGTTGCCAAATTAAGACTTAAGTTGAAGAAAGTAGGGAAAACCACTAGACCACTCAGGCACGACCTAAATCAAATCCCTTATGATTATACAGTGGAAGCAACAAATAGATTCAAGAGACTAGATCTGGTAGACAGAGTGCCTGATGAACTACAGACGGAGGTTTGTGACGTTGTACAGGAGGCAGTGATCAAGACCATCCCCAAGAAAAAGAAATAAAAAACGTTGTTTGAGGAGGCCTTACAAATAACTGTGAAAAGAAAACAAGTGAAAGGCAAAGGAGAAAAGGAAATATATACCCATTGGAATGCAGAGTTCCAAAGAATAGCAAGGAGAGATAAGAAAGCTTTCCTCAGTGATCAATGCAAAGAAATAGAGGAAAACAATAGAATGGGGAAGACTAGAAATCTCTTCAGGAAAATTAAAGATACCAAGGGAACATTTCATGCAAAGATGGGCACAATAAAGGACAGAAATGGTATGGACTAACAGAAGCAGAAGATATTAAGAAGAGGTGACAAGAATACACAGAAGAACTATACAAAATAGATCTTCACGACCCAGATAATCACAGTGGTGTGATCACTCACCTATAGCCAGAAATCCTGGAATGTAAAATCAAGTGGGCCTTAGGAAGCATCACTACAAACAAAGCTAGTGGAGGTAATGAAATTCCAGTTGAGCTATTTGAGATCCTGAAAGATGATGCTGTGAAAGTGCTGCACTCAATATGCCAGCACATTTGGAAAACTCAGCAGTGGCCACAGGACTGGAAAAGGTCAGTTTTCATTCCTATCCCAGACAAAGGCCAAAGAATGCTCAAATTACTGTACAACTGCACTCATCTCACATGCTAGCAAAGTAATGCTCAAAATCTTCCAACCCAATAGTGTTCAATAGTACATGAACCATGAACTTCCCGATGGTTAAACTGGATTTAGGAAAGGCAGAGGAACTGGAGATCAAATTGCCAACTTCGTTGGTTCATTGAAAAAGTGAGAGAGTTCCACAAAAGCATCTACTTCTCTTTATTGACTATACCAAAGCCATTGACTGTGTGGATCACCACAAACTGTGGAGAATTCCTAGAGATGGGAATACCAGACCACCTGACCTGCCTCCTGAGAAATCTGTATACAGGTCAAGAAACAGGAGTTAGAATTGGACTTGGAAGAACAGACTGGTTCTAAATCAGGAAAGGAGTATGTCAAGGCTGTATATTGTCATCCTGCTTATTTAACTTGTAGGCAGAGTACATCATGAGAAATGCTAGGCTGGATGAAGCACAAGCTAGAATCAAGATTGCCAGGAACAATATCAATAACCTCAGATATGCAGGTGACACCACTCTTATGGCAGAAAGTGAAGAGAAACTAAAGAGCCTCTTGATGAAAGTGAAAGAGGAGAGTGAAAAAGTTGGCCTAAAACTCAACATTTGGAAAACTAAGATCATGGCATCTGGTCCCATCACTTCATGGGAAATAGATGGGGAAACAGTGGAAACAGTGTCAGATGTTATTTTTTTGAGCTCCAAAATCACTGCAGATGGTGACTGCAGCCATGAAATTGAAAGATCCCTGCTCCTTGGAAGAAAAGTTATGACCAACCTAGACAGTGTCTTAAAGAGCAGAGACATTACTTTGCCAACAAAGGTCCATTTAGTCAAAGCTATGGTTTTTCCTGTGGTCATGTATGCATGTGAGAGTTGGACTGTGAAGAAGGCTGAATGGCAAAGAATTGATACTTTTGAACTGTGGTGTTGGAGAAGACTCTTGAGAGTCCCTTGAACTGCAAGGAGATCCAACCAGTCCATCCTAAAGGAGATCAGTCCTGAGTGTTCATTGGAAGGACTGATGCTGAAGCTGAAACTCCAATCCTTTGGCCACCTGATGCGAAGAACTGACTCCTTGGAAAAGTCCCGGATGCTGGGAAAGATGGAAGGCAGGAGGACAAGGGGACGACGGAGTATGAGATGGCTGGATGGCATCACTGACTCATGGACATGAGTTTGAGTGAACTCCGGGAGCTGGTGACAGACAGGGAGGCCTGGCGTGCTGCAGTCCATGGGGTCGCAAGGAGTTGGACACGAGTGAGTGACTGAACTGAACTGATCACATGTGTGGTTGTAGCTTTGGAATGTCAGATGGGGAGGTGTGTTAAGGGTCTTCCTGTGCCACTGTTTTGGTCCGGCCTCCCCCTCTAGCTCTTTAATAATTGCATCAGTGAGTTAACTCACCCTCCCAGACCTTTTCTGTTCCAACAATATCATTGCCTCATTCCTTCTTCCTCTGGCAATGCCACTTCCTGTCTCACCAGTATTCCAATTTAAATATGCCCCTGTATGCCAATCCTTCATCTTTTCATACCTTTCGAAACTCACATCTTGCTTTTACCCCACACCTGTGCTTAAGATGGAAGATTTGGAGAGAAGAAAAGAGAAAGGAAGTGCTTGAGTCCTTTGCATGTTGAAAATGAGCAAGTCATCCATGAATCATCTGTAATAGTTCAGTTTGAATCCTTTAAAATATTTTCCATGTCTCTACTTAATGTATGTGTTCTTTCTTTTAATTTTATGAGCCTATGGAATGCCATCATGGTGACTCTTTATTTTCCCTGTCTTCTATTATTTGCTGTTATTTCTGGACCAGCTGATTGACTGATTTCTCTCCTCAGTTTGGGTTGTGTTTTCCTGCATCTGCATAACCTTGATATCAGGCATTATGAATTTTACCTTATTAGGTCCTGAATAGTTTTGCCTTTAAATATTCTTGAGCTTTGAGATATGATGAAGTTACTTGGACTCAGCTTGATCTTTTGGCTCTTGTTTTTCACATTTGTGTGGTGGACCAGCAGTGTGTGTGCGTAGTCTTAGGTGGATTTATCTCCTCTGCTGAGGCAAGGTCATTCTTAATATGCAAAGGATGCTCCCTATATTCTGGGGCTTTAAATTCTGGCTACCGGGACCTGGTACCATTCCACTGAGCCCTGCACGGTATTTCCTGTCACAATCCTGCGGGTGGATTATTTCCTTGGCATAGAGTCATTTCCTCATGCCCTGACCCGATCACTACGTAGCTAAAACTGGTGAGACTCACGGGTGAGTCTCTGCAGGTCTCCGGAGTTTTCTCTCCCTGCCGCCCTCTTTTCTCTCGTCCTCTGTCCTTGTCTCTTCACCAGCACGCTGACTGTGCTGGCGTCTCTGTGCTCGGAACAGTCAAATGCGTGGAGATGACCGAGTTCTACTTGGCTCTTCTTCTCGAGCCATATCCTGGACATTTTCAGCACTCAGTAAACTAGGATAATCTGAAGGTTCAGTTCATTTATTTATAGTCTCTCAGAGTTCACTGCCCTTACTTGCTTGATGTCCAGTGACTTGAACACTATTTCTTATACTTTTGTCCAACTTTTAGTTGTTTTATGCAAGAGGATAAGTTCCTCTTGTTTACCTTGCTTGTTCTCCTATCTTGACAGAAGCAGAAATCTTGTAGCTAGTAATTTTTATGTCTTTACTTGAAAACATTAAAATGTGCAACAATGTTTCAAGAATAGAACAAAGATTCCCCTGTGAACTGTATTCTGTTTATTAATTGTTAGCATTTTGCCATATTTGCTCTGTAGTTCCCTTTCTCTCTGTATATAATTTGTATTATATATATATATGTACATTTTTCTGAATGACTGGCAGGTTGGTTGAAGACATTATGTATCTTTATTTTTAAATACTTAAACGTGTTTTTTTCTAAGAGCGTATTCACAATGTGATGATTTGGGATTTGGGAAGTGCAGCATTATTACCATGCTATGATCAGAGTTATACTGCATATCTCGCTTTTGTCAACTTTTCCAATAAGGTCCCTTTTTGGCAGAGAAGTTTTTTTTCCTCCTGATTCAGGATCTAATTGAGAATCACTCATTGCATTTAGTTATTAGATTTACTTTGTTCCTTTAATCTGGAACATGTCGGTGAGAAGTCACACTCTGTGCTTTGGTACTTTTTCTTAAATTTATTTTGAAGTGTGTACATTCTGTCTTTATCCTGAGGGCATGGTTTTGTGTTTTTTTTATTTTTATTTTTATGTTTTCATTGTATTGCTTTTGGAAAAATATTGGGTGATAGAAGCCTGGGTAGACATGTTTTCTTTCGGTTACCTGGAGTGTTTTCCTAAGAATCTTTGAGTACTCTCTCTTTCCTGGCATACTAAAATGTTCCAGGCTCATCTTTTGAATGTTCATTTTCCACTCCTTCCGTAAACCCTTTCCCCAAGGGATCTTGGTTCCTTTTTTTAAAAAATTTATTTATTTTGTTGTTGTTATTCAGTTAGTAAGTTGTATCTGACTCTTTTGTGACTCCACGTACTGTAGAACACAGACTCCCCTGTCCTTCACTAGCTGCTGGAGTTTGCACAGATTCATATCCATTGAGTCAATGGTGCTATCTGACCATCTTATCTCCTGCTGCCTGCTTCTCCTCCTGCCTTCATCTTGCCCAGCATCAGGGGCTTTTCCAATGAATTGACTCTTCGCTTCAGGTGGCAAAAGTAGTGGAGCTTCAGCCTCAGCATCAGTCCTTCCAAAGCACTGATTTCCTTTGGGATTCACTGGTTTGGTCTCCTTGCAGTCCAAAGGACTCTCAGGAATCCACCATAATTCAAAAGCATCAATTCTTTAGCACTCATCCTTCTTCATGGTCCAGCTTTCATATCCTTACCTGACTGCTAGAAGAAGCCATAGCTTTTGGTGTTGGAGAACACCTAGGGACTCTTGAGAGTCCCTTGTGTAGCAAGGAGATCAAACCAGTCCATCCTAAAGGATATCAGTCCTGAATATTCACTGGATGCTAAAGCTGCAACTCCAGTACTTTACCACCTGATGTGAAGAACTGACTCACTGGAAAAGACCCTGATGCTGGGAAAGATTGAGGGCAGGAGAAGAGGACGACAGAGGATGAGGTGGTTGGATGGCATCACTGACTCAGTTGACATGAGTTTGAATAAACTCTGGGAGTTGGTGATGGACAAGGAGGCCTGGTGTGCTGCAGTCCGTGGGGTGGCAAAGAGTCGGACACGACTGAGCGACTGAACTGAACTGAAGTGAGCTAGAATGGGAGATGAGTCCAATTGTCTGATGGTTAGCATATTCTTTGGTACTGCCCACATTCCTGGAAATTTCTAGGTCATTTCTAGGTCAAAGTGTAAATGTCTTCGTAGTGTTGCTATACATTGTCACTATAAATATAAATCTCCTTTGTAGCCATTGCACCATTTTGTGTATCTAGCAGGAATACAAGAAACTACCAGCTTCTACTTGATCTAGGCAAGAGATTATGTTGTCAAACTTATGAATTTTTATTAATCTGGTAGGTAGAAATGATAGCTAGTATAGCTTAAATTTTTATTTCTCTATGCATGAAATTGAACATCTCTCCTTATTTTGACAGCTATTTTAGTTTGAATACTTGTTTTATTCTATGCTAATGTGAATTTTACTTTGTGTTTCTTTATTTATGTAAAATTACACCTGCCAGAAATAAAAGGCATCCAAATGGGGAAGGAGAAAGTCAAGCTGCCTCTGTTTGTGGATGATATATAGAGAATAATAAAAATAATACCAGGAAACTAATAGAACTAATAGGCGAATTCAGTAAAATATATTTTGTTTCTATGCACTGATGATAAACTATTTGAAAAAGAAAGACAGTAATCCCATGTACAGTATCATAAAAGTTAAAATCCTTAGTAACAAATGTGACCAAAAAGGGAAAGCCCTGTACGCTGAAAATTATAAGACTGATGCAAGAAACTGAAGACACAAAAATGGAAAGACATTCTGTGCTAATGAAATGGGATAGTTAGTATTTTTAACATGTTTTTACTGCCAAAAGCCATCTATTGATTTAATACAGTTTCTATCAAAATGACATTTTTCACAGACACAGAAAAACAGTCCTAAAATTCATATGGACTGACAAAGACCCCCAAATAGCCAAAATAATTCTGAGAAAGTAGAATAAATCTAGATGCATTACACTTCCTTCATTTTAAAATTTATTGCAAAGGTGTGATGATCAAAACAGTATGATACTGGCTTAGAACCAGAGACCTAGATCAGTGGAACAGAACTGATAGCCCAGAAATAAACCCATGAGTATATGGTCAACTAAAATTTGACAATGAAGCCAAGAGTGGCCTTTTGCAAAAGGATAAAGTATGACTCACACCACTCATAAAAATTTACCTGGAATGGACAAAAAGCTTAAATGTAAGACGTGAAACTGTAAAGCTACTAGAAGAAAACATAGGAATAATAAAATCCCCTTGACATTGTTCTTGGCAGCGGTTTTTGAAAAAGACACAAAAACTCAAGCATCAAAAGCAAAAAATAAATCAGCAACAAAAGCATTTATGAAAAGCTTCTATGTAGCAAGAAATTATCAGCAGAATGGATAGGCTGCCAACCGAATGGGAGAAAATATTTACAAAACGTCTATTTGGTAAGGAGTTAATGCATAAGGAACTCATTTTTACTCAAGAGCAAAAATCAAGTCATCCAATTAAAAAATCATGTCCACATGAGATACTCCCTTTGTCTCTCCCTTTTAATCTACAACAAGTTGTAAAATCTGTAACTCAGCAAACGTGTGTCTGTGCAAAGCACTTCGATGCTGGAGAATCGCTCGTGTCTGTCCATCTGAAGGTGGGCGTCTGGGAACACACAGAGGAGGCCGCGGGAGAGCACAGTAGGCAGTGCTGCGACCCCAGAGCCCTGGTCGCCGTCTGAGCCGCAGCCCCAGAGAGCCTGGTGGCGTTGGGCTCGCGGCCGCAGAGAGCCTGGTGGCGTCCGGCTCGGCAGAGACAGCAGCAGCTCCCTGGCCGCAGAGCTGTCCCCAGCTCCCAGCGACAGCAGCAGGGACCGTGGAGCCCGCAGCTGCATCGGTGCAGCTTCAAAAGTGCCCAGCACTTCGCCCCTGCCCCCTGTGCCCACAGTGGCAGGACCTGGGCACCCTCCAGCCCGGTCACAGTAGAGACACCCATGACCCTGGCCTCCCTCCATGCACCCCCACCCCCACCAGTGGCAGCAGACCCTGCCACCCGGGAGACTCTGAAGGTGCCAGAGGCACCTGACATCCTGGTTTCCCAGGGGGTGATCCTGTTGACTCCAGCAGTAAGGCGTCAGTAACCCTGCAGGCACAAACAGTGACATCTAGGGGGCTGGGTGGTACCTGTCAGTGGGTGGTGGCAAGTGGAAAGTGCCAACTCTCAAATATACCAGAGGCAGCTCGGGTGGGACGAGCCAGAAACTTGTGCTCTTGTGCCCCCTACTGTAAAACAGCTGTCATGAAGAAAGTTGGGGAGCTGCAAGGAAACGCAGAGGCAGTTCTTGAGCTCAGGAATAAAATGAAAGAACAGAGGCAATACTTTACCAGAGAGATTGAAACTCTAAAAAAGAACCAAACAAATTCTGAAGTTACATCAATAAAGGAGATGAAGACTTCTCGAAAGAATTGGAAGTTGAGCAGACTGTATGGAAGAGAGAGCTAGCTAGTCCAAAGACAGAAATCTAGAAATGGTACAGTTAGAAGACAGAGCATTAAGATCTTAAAAGAAATTCTGCGAGAAATACCCATTTCTATTAGAAAGGGCAACATTAGAATACTGGTTATCCCAGGTGGAGACGAGAGGGGAATGGGAGCAGAGACTTTAATTAAAGAAATAACATCTGAGAACTCCCCAGACCTGAGGAAGGAACTGGATACATGACGCCAAGAGAACTCCTTATAACCTCAATGCAAAATGACCTTCTCTAAGACACGTTATTGATGCTTTTGAACTGTGGTGTTGGAGAAGACTCCTGAGAATCCCTTGGACTACAAGGAGATCCAACCAGTCCATCCTAAAGGAAATCAGTCCTGAATATTCATGGAAGGACTGATGCTGAAGCTGAAACTCCAATGCTTTGGCCACCTGATGCAAAGAACTGACTCATTGGAAAACACCCTGATGCTGGGAAGGATTGAAGGCAGGAGATGATGGGAACCACAGAGGATGAGATGGTTGGATGGCATCACCGACTCAATGGGCATGAGTTTGAGTAGATTCCAGGAGTTGGTGATGGACAGGGAGGCCTGGTGTGCTCCAGTCCATGGGGTCACAAAGAGTCAGACACAACTGAAGTGAACTGAAGACCCATTATATTAAAATTCTCCAAAGTAAATGCAAAATAACCCAAACAAACAAACAAAGAAACACCCCACCACCACCACCACCAATGTTAAAGGCATCCAGGGAAAAAAAGGATGGTAACCTTAAAAAAAGAGCCCACATTCAACCATCAGCAGATTTCTCAGCAGAAACTCTACATGCCTGGAGAAAACGGGATGACATACTCAAAATACTGAAATATGAAAAGTGTCAGCCAATAATACTACATTCAGCAGAGTTATTGTTCTTCAGATATGAAGGAGAGAAAAAGTCTTTCCTAGAGTTCATTACCACTAAATGTGCTTTATAAGAAATGTTCAAAGGAGCTCTTCTAAAACAAAAAGGCAGAATGCACAGAAGTGTGACTAAGGTGATAGAATAGAACCAGGAAATTGCAACCCTATCAGAATAAGCTGTTAGACATTTAATTATCGGATAAAGGTTGGAGGGGGGGGGGACAGTAAGAAATAAAATAAAACTATGGCTACTTCAGCTTGGTAATAAACACAACATAAAACGGATAATTTGAGACAACAAGATACAAAAGTGGAAGAAGGAAAGGCAGCAACCCATGTAAGCAAATGAAAACTGTCCAGCAGAAAAAAGTACTCTTTTATCTGTGAGATATTTCATGCAAATCTCGTGGTAAACACAAAACAAATCTAGAGCAGAGACATGAAAAAAAAATTTTTTTTTTTTTTAAAAGGAAACTGAGAAAAATCTCATGGAAAATCACCAAAGTAAAATGGCAGACAGAAAAACAAGGAAAAACAAACAATGGAGATACAGAGCAACCAGAAAACAGAAGGTGGCAGTGCTCAGTACTGACAAACCTTTAGCTAGACTCAGTAGGAAAAAAGAAAACTCTGGTAATAAAAGTCAGAGATGAAAGAAGAGAAATAGCAGTGGATACCACGGAAATACAGTGGACTATAAGAGAGCTTTGTGAGCTGCTATCCACTAGCAGACTGGACGCCTAGAAGTAGTGCACCGTTTTCCAGTCGTACCATGCGACCTTCCAAGGCTGAGTCACAGAGGAAAAGCAGACCTGCGCAAACAGATCACCAGGAAGAAGACTGAGACAGTGATAAGCAAATTCCAAAAACAAAGTCCAGAACCAGACTGCTTCACTGTTAATTCTGCCAAACATTAAAATTCTCAAATTCTGAAAACCTGAAGAGGAGAGAATGCCTCAACTCATTTTATAAGGCTGACATTACTTGAATCTGCAAATCAAACAGGAAACACAAAGAAAATTAGAGGGTATTATCTCTGATGAGCATAGATGCAAAAGTCCTCAACAAAATATTAGTAAGCCAGATAAACAATACAGCTGACCCTTGAAAGCACAGGTTTTGAACTTCATGGGTCCACTTGTACATGGCTTTTTCCCCTGTAGTAAAGACAGTGCTGTATGGTGTACAGCTCGTTGAATCCACTGGTGTGGAACCATGTATATGAAGGACCAGCTATGGGACTTGAGTGTCTAGCAGGTTTTGGTGTCCATGGCAAATTTTAGAACCAACTTCCTTTGGATACTGCAATTGTATGTTAAGAGGATCATACACCGTAATCATGTGTGATTTATTCCAGGGATGCAAAGATGGTTTGACACCCACAAATCAATCAATGTGATTCATCCCATTAACAAAATAATGGATTAAAATCATATGATCATCTCAATTGATGCAACAGAACATTTGACAAGACTCAGAACCCATTTATGATAAAAACTCTCAATAGAACGTGTATAGAAGGAATGTGCCTCAGTATAGTAAAGGGCATACATGGCAAATCCACAGCTCCCCTGGTGGCTCAGCTGGTAAGAAATCTGCCTGCAATGTGGGAGACCTGGGTTCCAGCCCTGGGTTAGGAGGACCCCCTGGAGAAGGGAAAGGCTCCCCACTCCAGTATTCTGGCCTGGAGAATCCTATGGGGTCACAAAGAGCTGGACACAACTGGGTGACTTTCACTTTCATGATAAACCCACAGCTTATATTCAAAGGTGAAAAAGATCTCAGACCAGGAACAAGATGATGATGTCCACTCTCACACTTTTATTCAACAAAGTATCCGAAGTCCAGACCACAGCCATCAGTCAAGAACAGGAAATAAAAAGCATCCAGATTAGAAAGGAAGAAGTAAATTCATCACTATTTGTGAATCCCATGGTGTTATGTATAGAAAACACTAAAGACTCCATAAAGAAACCTTAGAAATAATTAATGAATTCAGTAAAGTTTCTGGGTACAAAGTCAGTATAAAACAAAATTTTTTGTGTGTTCCTATATGTTAACAACCAACTCGCAGGATAAGAAGTTAAGAGTCCCATTTACAATTGAAACAAACAGAATACTGAGGAGTAAATTTATTCTAGGATGTGAAAGGCATGTACACTGAAATCTGGTAGATGTTATGGGAAAGGATTACAGATAACACAAAGAAATGGAAAGATATGGTCATGGACTGGAAAAATTAAGATTGTTAAAATGTTCCTATTACATAAAATGATTTATGGGTTCAATGTAATGTCTATGAAAATCCCAGGGCTTTCCTGGTGGCCCAGTGGTAAATAACCCTCCTGCTGCAGGAGATGTGGGTTCAACCCCTGACTGGGAGGATCCCTTGGAGAAGGAAATAGCAATCTGCTCCAGAATTCTGGCCTGGAAATCCCATGAACAGAGGCACCTGGTGGGCTACAGTCCATGGGGTCACAAAAGAGTTGGACTTGGCTTAGCAACTAGACAACAACAACAGATCAAAATCCCAAGGATATTTTTCACAGAAATAGAACAAAAACTCTTATAATTTGTATGGAACCAAAAAGACCACCCTGAATAACTAGAATAATCCTGAGAAGAGAGGGCAAAACTGGAGGCATCACACTCCCTGACTTCAAGTTATATCACGAATCTATTATAGTTAAAACATCATTGTATTGGTAGAAAATCGGGCGCATAGATCAGTGAAAAGAATCGTGAGCCCAGAAATCCACATATATATCCTAATATATATATAATTAATTTATGGCAGAGGAGCAAAGAACATACAATGGAGAAAGAATATTCTCAATAAATTGTGTTGGGAAAATGGATAGTCACATGCAAAAGAATGAAACTAGATCACTGTCCTATGTCATATAAAAGAGTCAACTCAAACTCTACTAAAGACTTGAATATAAGACCCAACACCGTAAAATTCATAGAAGACATAGTATACTTTTTATCAGTCGTAGCAATATCTTCCAAAAAACCAAACCAACAAGCAAAACCCGAATGAGACTATATCAAATTAAATGCTTGCTGTCCCCATCAGCAAAATGAAAAGATAGCCTATCCACTGGGAGAAGATGTTTGCAAATCATGTACATGTTGAGAGACTAATATCCAAAATATATGAAGTACTCATACAACTCAACAGCAAGTGATATAAGTCGGGTGAAGAAAAATAAACGATTTTACTCTTAAATGGGATACTTTTAAAAATAGAAAAAGAAAAACCCTAACTAAATGAGGAAACTAAATGTAACAAAAGCAAACACGTAAACACAGAGTACAGAGCAGTGGTTATCAGAGGGGAAGGGGCTGGGGTGGGGTTGAGATGGGTGAAGGGGAGTGGCTGTATGGTGACAGACGGAAGCAAGCCTTTGTTGGTGAGCACACTGCAGAGAATATAGAAGTAGAATACTGTATGAAGTGAAAGTGAAGGTCGCTCGCTTGTGTCCGACCCCCTGCGACCCCCTGGACTGTAGAGCCCATGGAATTCTCCAGGCCAGGATACTGCAGTGGGTAGTCTATTCCTTCTCCAGGGGATCTTCCGATATGGATTAATTGTCAAATAACATAACATATTTGAAGGGAGATATTAAGCTTACCTTTTAAACATGAAATGGCTTGAAATATTGACAATGTTCTATGTACTATGTGGGCGTTAAAAGTAATTAAACATGCTCTTCGAGGAGCCAGTCGGAAGCCAGCCTTATTGCTCAGCAGTTGGGCTTAGATGCAGATGTCTGCTACAGCACTGCGCTCTCCGAGTTCAGTTATGTCTGAGGACTCGGAGCTCACATTCTGAGGGCCGACTGCAAAGTTACACGGAAATTTTCTGCAAGGTAGTGGCTCGGTGCCCTCAACCTCCAAGCTGTTCAAGAGTTCAAGTAACTTACATAGCTAGAGTTGCAACTTCCTTTGTATCTTAAGGCAGTAAGTCTTAAGCCTAAGTGTAGAGTCAGCTCT
Organism: Oryx dammah; assembly: GCF_014754425.2. Lineage (NCBI taxonomy): Eukaryota > Metazoa > Chordata > Mammalia > Artiodactyla > Bovidae > Oryx > Oryx dammah. The sequence goes on along the minus strand of NW_024070189.1, from coordinate 2,806,015 downwards.
GCTGTAACACTGGATTTAAGAACAGGAATTTGTTCCTGTGCAATGGACATATCAGGCAGCAATTTGAGTAATGGGTTTTACAGTTGCTTATACACAAACCTGGATGCTGATGTATGGCAAAACCAATACAGTATTGTAAAGTAAAATAAAGTAAAGAAAAAACCAACTCAACATTCAAAAAAAAAAAAACAACCTGGAAGACTGCTGCAAACTGCATCTCTGAACTGATCTGCTTAGGAGTATATAAAACACGCACGCACGCTTCCCTCATTTCCAGGCTGCCTTGTTTACCCCTTGTGTTATGAGGAATATCCACTTACATGTGATACTGCAATTTTCTGTCAAATCAGGTAGCTCTTTCTATCACTTTACAATAACTGACAAGCTGCACCCCTGTGACACCTCCTTTGATGAGCAAGCTTCTTTTCAAGGTAATGTCATGTCAGGGGACACCCCCACCCTCGAGGCTGGAGCTTCCCTGGTAGCTCAGCTGGTAAAGAATCTGTCTGCAATGCTGGAGACCCCAGTTCGATTCCTGGGTTGGGAAGATCCCCTGGAGAAGGGACAGGCTACCCACTCCAGTATCCTTGGGCTTCCCTGGTGGCTCGGATGGTAAATAATCTGCCTGTAACGCGGGAGACCTGGGTTCGATCCCTGGATTGGGAAGATCCCCTGGAGAAGGGAGAGGCTACCCACTGCAGGATTCTGGCCTGGAGAGTTCCTGTGGACAGAGAAGCCTGGCGGGCCACAGTCCATGGGGTTGCAAAGAGTGGGACACGACTGAGCACACAGCACAGCCACTCTTGTGGAGACCAAAATCCGAGGGTACCCACGCTCTTTTATAAAACGATGCAGTGTTTGTATATAACCTACTGTGTATCCTCCCGTTTACTCTAAATCATCTCCAGATTGCTTATGATACCTAATAAAAACGCTGTTTGAACAGTTGCTGGTGTACAGTAAATTGAAGTTCTGCCTTTTGGGACTTTGTGGATTTTTTTTGGAGTATTTTTGATTTGAGGTTGATTGAATCTGTGGATGTGGAACCCGCCACTATGGAGTACCGACTTTACATCTCAGTTATTTAGTGCAAGTAAGATCATGTAAAGTTTTTATTGTTCTATCTTTTTTTTCTTTACTCTTAAAAAAGTTATAGTCAGTTTCTATCCCTGAAGACGTTTTTGAGCATTGTACCTTTAACACTGGTTTCCCATAAGGTCTTTGGTTTTTACTGTGTGATTTTGCATGTCATAGTGATTTAGAAACACAAATGTTTTGTTATAGCGGAACTTATACATTAGAGTTACTTGGAGAGCTTTAAGATACTGACGCCGAGACCCCATTCCAAACCTATTAAATCAGAATCTCTGGCCATGGGATTCAAGAACTGGTATTTTTTAAAGGCTGCTGCATGATTCTCATTGTAGAGCTTATTGCAGAGCTGGCCTGGGAAAACTGGGAAACTTAAAAAAAAATGCAGAAAGGTAGGCTCTTCAGAACGGAAACTGCCTAAGGTTTCCCTTACACTCACAGTTCAGTCTTTGACAAGCTCAGTTTTAGGGAAATTTAATGGCTTGTCTTCTAAATTTCTGTATCATACAAGAATTCAGGGATTTCAAAAACATCCTTGTTTTGTAATGGGCAAACTCTGAACAAAAAGTGTTGTTTCGGAGAAACATTTGTTTTGAATTATTGTGCACAGAAACTGTACTTTCCTCTTTATGTATTTTTATGTTGTATTTAAAAGTGTTCAACCAAGAAGAAGGCAAGCAAGTAGTTGGAAGATATACTTTGTAGAGAAAGCTATTTACGACAACTGTTATTTAGGTATTTTTCAAGCTTGAGTCACTTTGTTGATTATTTTCAATGCGTTACTGTAATTATAGCTCTCGTAGTAGTTTGTTCGTTGACTCAGTGTCCCAGAATAAGTGTTTTTTGGTATAATGAACTCAAAACACTTAAATTACTACCTGTTTGTGGAGTACTCATTCATCTCACCATGTATCTGTTAGTTCATATGTGGAAAGCATGCTTTTCTAGAGGTGCTTTTCTAAAAGAGAGAAAATTTCCCTATATGTAGTTTTCTGTTTTCAAAAATTGAGTACAGTGTTTACTTTTGTTTATATTGTGCATTCATTCTAGTATTACCAATAATGTTTACCTCTTTTGGCTTCCTAAGAGTTAAATGGACATTTCAGGAGTTATGCTCATTGATTTAGAAAGCGGGGATGATATCTAATGTATGCAACTGGTCTCCTTTTGGGAGGGGAGAGGATGTAGAGGAGATTAAAATTTCTGTAAATTGAATCATTATTTGTCTTTTTTTACTGTGAAATAAGAGATGTATTTATTTCTAGGAATTATTTTTGATCACAAAACAATGTGACCAAATATAAATATAAAATAAAATATAAAATAATCACATTTAGAAATTCAGAAAATCTTTAGAAATAATGCATTTCCCAAGTGGTGCTAGTGGTAAAGAACCTGCCCGTCAATGCAGGAGACATAATAGACATAATCCCTGGGCTGGGAAGATCCCTGGAGGAGGGCATGGCAATCCACCTCAGGATTCTTGCCTGGAGAATCCCATGGACAGAGGAGCCTGGTGAACTGTGGTCGATAGGGTCACAAAGAGTTGGACATGACTGAAGCGACTTAGCATGCATGCATGTAAAAAACAGTGTTTTATGAGATAATATTAGTGTTCTTTAATATATGAATCGATATTCTGAAAAATGTTCTAGAAATTGAAAGTCCCAAACCAGTCATTTTGTTTTCCTGGAGCATAAAGAAATGCATACTACGAGTGTGTCCATCTTAAACTGGTGCTGTTTCCAGTTATTCAGTGTGGTATCGGGGTTGGTTAGGTAAAATAATCATTTCTTAATTATTCTGCTTAGGGAGACTTGAAGTGTGGTTCGTTATTAAATAAGTTCGTTAGAAACTTAAATCCAGTGAGAGTCCTCTTCTGTTTCCATCTTCGTTTCTTCTAACAGAGTGTGTCACACACACCAAGAATGACTCGCTGATCTTGGCCTGCAAGGGCTTCTTCACTTTAGCTGTTTGTGACTCATGCTACGAAGCAGCTGGTCTGCAGGGAGTCGGTGGCTTTTCCCTCTGGCTCTTAAGCTTGTAATTTAATGATAAAAGTGCAAAATACAGATGAATGTGATATGTAACCGGTTTGTAAGGTCCTCCCATCAGTTTATCGTAGTAATTATTCTCGAAGTAATTTTGATTACTTTGCTGCGGGAGTCCTTAGGTCCCCACCCTTCTGTATCCTCCAGACATCTGAGGTTATATTAGGTCCAGCTCACAAAGAGGTGGGTTTGGATTGAAGTTGAACAACTCCATTCGTTAGCTGTATGACCTTAAGTAATTAAGATTACTTAATCTCTCTGACACCACTTATAAGATGAAGATATGCGTTTCAGATTATTGATATAAGGGGTAAGTAAGAGACAATCTATGGATATATCCGAGATAGATAATGTTAAAGAGGAGGAGGAAAAGGCTGTCTAGACAAACAAGGTCAGCTTTAATAGGGGTGGAGTTGGGGAAAAGTAATGCAGAACATAAAACTCACCGCATGGGTCTTTATTACAGAGAATGCAAGAAAAGAAAACAGCATCTATTCGATAGAGCTTCAGAGAAAGGGAGTACCCTAAGTATACAGCCTGATTCGTGCCACCTGGGAACAAATGCAGAGTTTTAATTTTTTCTTTAACCCCCTCTATTTCAGGGGTTTTAAAAAAGATAAGATGGAGCAGTAGCTGGAAGAACTGGTTGGACTGAGGAAGTAAAGAGTTGTTTTCGTAAAATATTTTGAACTGAAAGAGCCATTCGAGGAAATTTTGAGGGTGCAGGAGCTAGGGAACGGCAGAACTCCTCCTCTGGGGCATGGCCGGGGAACGGGGAAGGGGAGTGGGCTGCAGCAGGGCGGAGACAGGAACATTAGCACAGAAAGGGAGGGGAGTAGGCACGCATCTCTGTGCTGTAGCTTACTGCTTTCTCTAAAGTTTCTGAACAGGCCATCCCTGTGTTAACAAAGATCCGCTAAAGCTGGGTCAGCAAAGGAGTCCTGTGGCTATGAGCCGCAGGGAGTTCGTAAGGTTGACGAGGGAAGTAGCTAAGCAGAGAACGGTCCACTGGTGTTGGAGCTGGAAGGGACTGCGGGGATCTGGAATCCAGCCCCTGACTTTTGGTAGGACAGACTGCTGAGCTGATGCGATTTGCTTCTGAAGGACAAAGGTGACTCTGGCCAGGTACCTCTGTTCCTCAAAAGAACAACATGGGTGACCTTTAAGTCCAAGGAGAACAAAAGCAATTGAGAGGCGCTGAGTCTAGAAAACTGGAAGAAGTATTAGAAAAGAAAAGGTAATGTGGTTTCCTTTGTAGCCTGCATCTGTGTTTGGACATTTTTTTTTTTTTTAAGCTGTACCAGAGGCAGGTGGTATCTTAGTTCCCTCAGTTCCTGACTTAGTGTTCTGAACCCCTGCGCTCTGTGTTGGGAGCTCGGAGTCTTAATCACTGGACTCAGGGAAGTCTCTGCTTAGACGTGTAGACTTGCTCTTTTTCAATAGTAGTAGCAGTATTCTAGTAGTGCCGTGGTTTCCTTACTGCTGAGGTTGGGTGACGAGTGAGCTGACGTGGGCCAGCATATTTGGGATCAGTCTTTACAGCCCAGATACTGACTTTGATTGTGTTGATTATTTTGATTCTGTTTTATTTTAAAGTGCCTAATAATTGTCTTGCCTACCTAGTGTTTTTATTCAGGATTTGTTTTGATTATATTAAGTGTTTGATAATCTTAGAATTTATACTACTTGAGTAACAGGGTCTTCAAAGTTTCAGCCCTTCTGTTGTTATAAAGGTGGGCTCCCCTTTGTAGCTCAGTCGGTAAAGAATCTTCCTGCAGTGCAGGAGACCCTGGTTTGATCCCTGGGTCGGGAAGATCCCCTGGAGAAGGAAATGGCAACCCACTGCAGTACCCTTGCCTGGAGAATCCCATGGAGAGAAAAACCTGGCAGGCTAGAGTCCATGGGGTCTCAAGAGTTGGACATGACTTAGCGACTAAACCACCACCTATTAAACAGAGAAGCTGAAATTCCCCTGATGTTAAAGGATGTATTTAACTCAGATGACCCATTTCTTGCTGACTCACTAAGTCAGCTCAGTCCTTTGGTTCTTTAAAAATATCCACCAGATGAAATCATATCTGTAGACATTTCTGGATACTGGGATATAAACCATGCAGAGAAAGAGACTAGTCAATACCTGCTCTGTTTACAGGGCAAGAAACTTTAAATGCTGTAAGAAAAGATATCCAGAAACTCATCAAAATAAATTATACAGCTGATGGTTTCATATATGTAATCAGCTTATGAAAATTATTATAGTTGTTATAAAACATTTGAATGTCCCAAGGCTGCTGACTGAGGTATGGTTCTGATTGTTGCTGTTCAGTCACTAAGTCGTGTTTGATTCTTTGTGACCCCAAGGACCAGCACACTGGGCTGGACAGGGGTCCTTCACTACATCCTGGGGTTTGCTCAAACCCACGTCCATCGAGTCGGTGACGCCATCCAACCATCTCATCCTCTGTCGTCTCCTTCTCCTCCTGCCCTCAATCTTTCCCGGCATCAGGGTCTTTTCTAGTGAGTCAGTTCTTCAAGTCAGGTGGCCAAAGTGTTGGAGCTTCAGCTCCAGCATAAGTCCTTCCAGTGAATATTCAAGGTTGATTTCCTTTAGGTTGGACTGATTGGATTTCTTTGCTGTCCAGGGGACTCACAAGGATCTTCAACACCACAGTTCAAAAGCATCAATTCTTCAGTGCTTAGCCTTCTTTACAGTCTTATTCTCACATCCATGCATGACTACTGGAAACACCTTCAGTTCAGTTCAGTTCAGTTCAGTTCAGTTCAGTCGCTCAGTCGTGTCCAACCCTTTGTGACCCCGTGGACTGAAGCACGCCAGACCTCCCTGTCCATCACCGACTCCCGGAGTCCCCCCAAACCCATGTCCACTGAGTCGGTGACGCCATCCAGCCATCTCATCCTCTGTCGTCCCCTTCTCCTCCCACTTTGACTATATGGACCTTTGTTGGAAAAGTGATGTTTCTGCTTTTTAATACACTGTGTAGGTTTGTCATAGCTTCCCTTTGAGAAGCAAGCATGTTTTAATTTCAAGGCTGCAGTCACTGTCCAGAGTGATTTTTGTGCCCAAGAGAGTACAATCTGCCACGGTTTCCACTGTTTCCCCATGTGTTTGCCATGGAGTGATGGGACGGGGTGCCTTGATCTTGGTTGTTTGAATGCTGAGTTTTATGCCAGCCTTTTCATGCTCCTCTTTTACCCTCATCAAGAAGTTTTAATTCCTCTTCACTTTCTGTCATTAGAGTGGTATCATCTGCATATCTGAGGTTGTTGATATTTCTCCCAGCAATCTTGATTCCAGCTTGTGCTTCATCCAACCTGGCATTTCACATGATGTACTCTGCATAAAATTAAATCAGCAAGGTTACAATATACAGCCTTGACGTACTCCTTTCCCTATTTTGAACCAGTCCACTGTTCCATGTCCAGTTCTAACTGGTGCTTCATGACCCACATACAACTCAGGAGACAGGTAAGGTGGCCTGGTATTCCCATCTCTTTAAGAATTTTCCACAGTTGATTTTTATCCACAGAGTCAAAGACTTTAGCATAGTTAATTAAGCAGAAGTAGATGTTTTTGGAATTTCCTTGCTTTTTCTGTGATCCAGTGGATGTTAGCAATTTGATATCCAGTTCCTCTGCCTTTTCTACACCCAGCTTGTACATCTGGAAGTTCTCAGTTCACATACTGTTAAAGCTTAGGTTGAAGGATTTTGAGCATAATCTTGCTAGCATGTGAGATGAATGCAATTGTGCAGTAGTTTGAACATTCTTTGGCATTGCCTTTCTTTGGGATGGAATGCAAACTGACCTTTCCAGCCCTGTGGCCACTGCTGAGTTTTTCAAATTTGCTGGCATATTGAGTGCAGCACTTTCACAGCATCATCTTTCAGGATTTGAAATAGCTCCACTGGAATTCCATCAGCTCCACTAGCTTTGTTTGTAGTGATGCTTCCTAAGGCCCACTTGACTTCACATTCCAGGATATATGGCTGCAGGTGAGTGAGTATGCCATCATGGCTATCTGGGGCATTAAGACCTTTTTGTAAAGTTCTTCTTTGTAGTCTTGCCACCTCTTCCTGATACTTTCAGCTTCTCTTAGGTCTTTGCCATTTCTGTCCTTTATCAAGCCCATCTTTGCATGAGATATTCCCTGGTATCCCCAGTTTCCTTGAAGAGATCTCTAATCTTTCCCATTCTGTTGTCTTCCTCTTTCTTTGTGCTGTTTGCTCAAGTACATTTTCTTTCTCTCCTTGCTGTTCTCTGGAACTCTCTGTTCAGTTGGGTATATATTTCCCTTTCACATCTCTTCTTTGCTCAGCTATTTGTAAGGCCTCCTCAGACAACCACTTTGTCTTCTTGCATTTCTTTTTCTTTTGGAGTTTTGATCACTGCCCCCGTACAATGTTGCCAACCTCTGTCCATAGTTCTTCAGGCACTGTCTACCTGATCTGATCTGTTGAATCCACTTGTCACATCCACTTTACCATGATAAAGGATTTGATTTAGGGCATACCTGAATGGCCTAGTGGTTTTCCCTACTTTTTTCAATTTGAGCCTGAATTTTGCAATAAGTTGCTCATGATATGAGCCACAGTCAGCTTCTGGTTGGGTTATCCATTAAAAAATTTTTTTTTAAAAAAACATTTTCTGTAGGTGAAAGTTGTTAATATTTTAACATCTAATATTACATGAATACTTAGTGCTGTTCAGTGCTTCATTTAAGGCCTTGTAACAAAGTGAAGAGGAACTAAAAAGCCTCTTGATGAAACTGAAAGAGGAGAGTGAAAAAGTTGGCTTAAAGCTCAACATTCAGAAAATGAAGATCATGGCATCTGGTCCCATCACTTCATGGGAAATAGATGGGGAAACAGTGGAAACAGTGGCTGACTTTATTTTTGGGGGCTCCAAAATCACTGCAGATGGTGATTGCAGCCATGAAATTAAAAGATGCTTACTCTTTGGAAGGAAAGTTATGACCAACCTAGACAGCATATTCAAAAGCAGAGACATTACTTTGCCAACAAAGGTCCGTCTAGTCAAGGCTATGGTTTTTCCAATGGTCATGTATGGATGCGAGAGTTGGACTGTGAAGAAAGCTGAGCACTGAAGAATTGATGCTTTTGAACTGTGGTATTGGAGAAGACTCTTGAGAGTCCCTTGGACTGCAAGCAGATCCAACCAGTCCATCCTAAAGGAGATCAGTCCTGGGTGTTCATTGGAAGGAATGATGCTAAAGCTGAAACTCCAGTACTTGAAGAGTTGACTCATTGGAAAAGACTCTGATGCTGGGAGGGACTGGGGGCAGGAGGAGAAGGGGACGACCGAGGATGAGATGGCTGGATGGCATCACCGACTCGATAGACATGAGTCTGAGTGAACTCTGGGAGTTGGTGATGGACAGGGAGGCCTGGCGTGCTGCAGTGCATGGGGTCGCAGAGTTGGACATGACTGAGCGACTGAACTGAACCATGTATTACATGGTTATTAGCCTCTTTGAATTTTTTATCTGTAAAAGTTAGGATTCAGTCAGGAAAATAAAACTTATACCAGGTACTTCAATAAATAGAATTTAATTGGGGGAAATGTGTTCAAAGGTTTTTGAAGGTCTAGGAGCGAAGAGAGGAAGGTGAGGCAACTCAGAGATTAGTAACTCCGTGGAGCCTCTGCCATCTGGAAGCCCCAGAGGGCTGAGGAAGGCTCATTACAGTCAGCAAGAGAGACAGACAGAGGAAGAAATCTAAGCGGAGAGAGGCGTACATCCAGATTTCTCCCTCCTTCCCGCCTCTCCTCTTGTGCCAGGACCTCCAGTTGCACAACAAAACCAAAAGCCAGTTAGCAGGAGGACGCCTGGGAAATACAGTTTGCAGAGATCAGGTTCTAGCTGGTAAAGGACTGAGAATGTGCCTGTGAGCAGAAAGTGGGATGATCTGTGTTCTCTCTCTTGAAATGTCAGTTTTACTAATTTGAGTTTATCCTTAAATAAAGGAGCCACTTCATTTATTTTCAGATCAATTTCATCTTAACTTATGGTGTTTTCTCTTTTGTAATGATAGATCTTATGTACTTTATTTTTTTTATTGTTATTTCCTTTCTCATTGCTAAGCTCTCCTTTTTAATGCTATCAACATTATTTTTTCTATTTTTAATTTATCTAATTCATAAATATTTTAAATTTTTTCTTTTCAGTTTTTCCTTTGTACTTTCCTTAGTTTTACATTGTTCTCCCTTTATAAACTTCTAAACTTGAATTTTAATAAACTTTTTTTTAATGTTTTTTACTTAGAAATAGATGTAAATCTTTGAGCACATTGAGCTATATATCATGGATCTTGATAGTATTTTACTGACTTCTTCCAGGATTTCTTTTAGATTAAAAATTTGTTTTGGCCTGTGCATTTTATAGAAATGATTTGAATTTTTCCTTTAAAAAATTCTGATTTTTTTTCTTTAATTGAAAGAAGCTAGATAGTGGAGTTAGTAAGCCCTATTTCTATTTTTGAGGAAATTTACACAAATTTTTATAGCCCAATATTACCTAATTTTTAAAAATATTCTTCTAAAAATAGATATTTTCTAGACCTATAGTGTGTAGTGTTTTATATAAGATGATAGATCAAACATATTAATTACTAATTTTCTTGGTCAGATACTCTGTATTATTAATTTTTTTGGTTTAGTCTAGTGTACTCTTGCCTGGAAAAATCCCATGGACGGAGGAGCCTGGTGGGCTGCAGTCCATGGGATCACTGGAGGGTCGGACACGAATGAGGACTTCACTTTCACTTTTCCTTTTATGCATTGGAGAAGGAAATGGCAACCCACTCCAGTGTTCTTGCCTGGAGAATCCCAGGGACGGGGGAGCCTGGTGGGCTGCCGTCTGTGGGGTCGCACAGAGTTGGACACGACTGAAGTGACTTAGCAATCATAGGTAGAGATGAGTATATTTAATTCTCCCACCACTTTTGATTTATCATCACGTTCCCTTATTTGTGCTTTTTGTTTGGATGCCCTGATTTCTAGAATGAGAAGAACCACAACGGTTATATATTGTTGTGAGTGATATTCTTTGACATTATACTTTGCCCTTCCTTGTTTTATATTTTGTGTCCAAAATTCAGTTTTAGATCACTTGAATATAATGATTTGAATTTTATTGTTTATATTTTTCTGGAGTGATTTCCCCTACCATTTTTTGTTGTTGTTACATGTTTTTTTACTTTACTGATATTTCTTATTTATAGTGTACAATGAAGTCTTTCCCCCTCTGATTTGATAATAATTTTCCTTCTGTAGATGTTTAACAGGTAATATTTTTATGTACTGCTTAACAGATGTTGTTATTTTTATTTTGCAACTTATTTTTATTTTGAATCACTAAAGATTTTAAATTTTCTCCCCTTTTTCAGTGGACAATGTTTTTCCTTTTTTAGTGGACAATGTCTTTCCTTTTTTAGAGGACAATGTTATCTTTCCTTAAAAATTATTTTTGTGGTAGAGGAAGGCTGCAAAGCCTGCCTTTTTAAACATTCACTTGTTTAATTTTTGAAGCTTAAGAATTATAAGCTTAAATCTGTAACTCTTTATTTATAAACTTCCTAGTTAATGCTGTCTGTTGACTTATATATGGAAGGTTAAGAAATGAATCTACTTCTTATCAGTCTCTCACTCTTGATTTTTGTTAGTATCCTTTGGGATTTTTGTCTAGTTTATTATAGTTAAATTATTCCTACTTTCATATTTTTTAGCTCTTCTCTGAAAAGTTAATATACTTATATTCTATTTTATAAACTTAACCACAGTGGTTTTATTTTCAAGTTCTATTATTCTTTGCCTGTGATTAAATTTTTGTAAAATTAAACCAATTATTTTTACTTTTTTTTTGTTTTTTTAGTTTCTTACTCTTATCTGTGGCTTTCAGCATCAGTGACTCTGACTGCTGGTAGAATTCCATTATGAGGAACATTATTAATCATTTAAACAGGAATCTGTATAATAAAGCAATTTGAATGTCTGCAGATGGCCTGCAGATGAGATGATTATTTTGTTTATTAGGTTATAAGGAATTATCTTCCAGAAATTATCCTAATCAGCAAATATTTTATGCTTTGACCAGTGCTATGCCAGAACTAAAGAGCCATATCTGCAAAGTGCTATATCAGTTTTATTATAAATGTTGAAATGCATCCTTTTCTGTTTGTTTCTTTATCGAGCATCTGTTAACATTCTACTCATATCTCTATATAACAAATGTTCCAGCCATGTGTCTAATTCTCCACCACCCGAACATTTTCTTGCCCACTCACTCATTCCTTTTGGGCCAGAACTTCTTACTGCGTTATGTGCTGCTCCGATCCCTCGCTTGTTTTATCAGTTGAAGATAGACCTGTTAAGTTTCCCTTCCCCATCGTAATTGGCGTTGCTTCAAGCTGAATAACCCAGGGATCAGACCCGGGTCTCCCACCCAGCTCCAGCGTTCTGGCCTAGAGAGCTCCATGGACTACGTAGTCCACGGAGTCGCAGAGTAGGACACGACTGAGCGACTGTCCCTCACTCACTCATGCTACCTAATTCCAGTTTGAAACAATTAAAAAAAATCTTTTAGTGGCATATTTTCACTTCATGGTTTTATGTCACCATTAATACATAAAACAGTGAACAAGGAGACACAGTATTAACCCTCATGGAGCTTCCATTGTAGTTGGGGAGATCTTAGAAAAAAAACAAACAAATATACCCACAAATAAATTATTAAGTGCTCAGATAGAGAATAGCAGGGATGAGACCTGCATGCGATTTAGCTGGTTCCTAATGGAAGAGCGACTGAACTGAACTGAACTGAACTGATCTTGCCGTGTGAAAGAGAGGATAAGCTCCCAGGAAGAGAGCATGTTCAGGAAACTAAAGACCAACACTCCTGGAATTTATTCAGCTGGATAGAAGATGGCAAAACAGAAACAGAATGGATAGATAGAGGATATGTAATTTGAGACACTTTAGGTCTTAGAAGGAAGTTTGGATTTTCCTTTAAATGAAAAGGAAAGCCTGTATACTGTTTAATGCAGGAGGATGGCAGTTTCCTTTGCTGCTCTAAGGGAAATGGTGTGGAAAGGAGCATCAGCAGAAGAGAGGACACCAATTAAGTCTAAACCAGAGACAATCAAAACTTCCAAAAGCGGTGGCAGTGACTATGAAGAGAAGTGGGTAGGTCTGTGGTCGGAAGGACTTGCTGATGGACTGTTCATGTTCCAGGGTCCCTGGCGGCTCAGAGGTTAAAGCGGCTGCCTCCAATGCAGGAGACCCGGGTTCAATCCCTGGGTCGGGAAGATCCCCTGGAGAAGGAAATGGCAATCCACTCCAGTATTCTTGCCTGGAGAATCCCATGGATGGAGAAGCCTAGTAGGTTACAGTCCATGGGGTCACAGAGAGTCGGACGTGACTGAGCGACTTCACCTTCACCTTCAGCTTCAGAAGAGCAGAGATATTTTTTACAAAGAGAGGGAGTATTTATTAGCCTGATTAGGTTGTTAATAGTGAGATCGAGCAGATTTTTGTTAAAGATACATGATAAATGGAAGGTTCTGATAAAAAACATAAGGAGTTTTCTAATCACAGAGCAGGAGTTCTTGACAGTATAGGATTCTATAGATTGTGCCCTGGGTCAAAATGGAAGATATTGAGGTCACCCAGGCTTTGACAGTCGGGGTGATAATATATTCCTTGGGGGGGTTTGACTTTCCACAGTAACTCCAGTGAACAGGGCTATTAGACAATGAGATGGGCTGTCCTGTGAGCTGGAGCGTAATCTGACCTACTTGTGTGACCTTTAACCTTAGCTTCTAAGAAGACTTCTCCCTAGGCTGCAAGGACTCCTACATAGAAACACAAAAATTTATTGCTACAAAGCACTTAGAGAATATTTGTTTTCTGAAGATAGAGGATATTTGTTTTTTGAGAAAGAAACTGATTCTTCTCACTTTATTTTTGGTAGCCTCAACATTCTGCACATGCTATATAGAGTGTTTTCCTAACACTATTTCTTAGAGTGAAAATACCAAATGAAAAAGGCAGAGCTGCGGCAGTTACTAGGGCAGTGTAGGTTATATTTTAAATCCACATTTGTATAGTTTTTTGTTTTCATCTTTCTTAAATTTTATATTTTAATGGAAGAGCTATGTCAATTTTAAATGGCTTTATGGTATCAAGAGCATCTTAGTACTCAGGGTTTTGAATTTGAAAGTAAATATGATGAGTTCATAGGCCACCTGTCTTATTTTGTGTTTGTAAAAGCAACTGAAATTTTACAACTAAAAATGACCTTTTTCCCTAAAGAAATGTCCTCAAAGATTACTTTTTTTAAAAGAACATATACTGCAGTGTATCAAACGCAAGAATACCCAGTTAGACCCTGGAGAGTTCTGGCTGTGACCACGAATTTGCTTCCTTTAGGCTAGCCTATGATTGAGATACTTATTACATTTTGTTTTAAGATTACCTTGGAATACTAACAATAACAAAATTAATTCCATTCATTCACAGATCAAAAGTAACAGTGTAGAAAAATTACTTTTAGGAAATACCCAGACATACCTTGTCTATATATATATTTTTTTATATCTTTAATATGGATCTTCTCTAACCAAACTAAACTTGTTTCTGAATAGGATTTTGAGTGAAGAGCATTCTTCTGTTGCTTTTTTTCCCCAGTACTTATATGCTGCTGCTGCTAAGTCGCTTCAGTTGTGTCCGACTCTGTGCGACCCCATAGACGGCAGCCCACTAGGCTCCTCTGTCCCTGGGGTTCTCCGGGCAACAGTGCTGGAGTGGGTTGCCATTGCCTTCTCTAATGCATGAAAATGAAAAGTGAAAGTGAAGTTGCTTAGTCGTGCCTGACTCTTTGCGACCCCATGGACTGCAGCCTACCATGCTCCTCCGTCCATGGGATTTTCCAGGCAAGAGTACAGGAGTGGGATGCCATTGCTGTCTCTACTTATATGCTAGAAAGTCTAATAACAAATGACTTGTTCTTCCAGCTGTACCTATATGCCCACTTGTCCGAAACCCAGCATTATGTATGTCTGCTGTTGAAGCAATGTGTTAAGCTAGAAAAACAAATGGTTTATAACTAATTTATTAAGAGAAAAGAGAAATGTAGAGAATTCAAGTATTTAAGACATAGGCAGCAAAAGCAGAGCAGGTATAAAGATTGAGAAGGAATTTGTAGAAAGGGAGGAAGGCAGGTCAGTATGTTGGAAGAAAAGAGGCCATGGAAACCAACAACAAGAGTTTCATGTATAATATCATGTAAGAAACGAATCGCCAGTCTAGGTTCGATGCAGGATACAGGATGCTTGGGGCTGGTGCACTGGGATGACCCAGAGAGATGGTATGGGGAGGGAGGTGGGAGGGGGGAATCAGGATTGGGAACATGTGTACACCCGTGGCAGATTCATGTTGATGTATGGCAAAACCAATACAGTATTGTAAAATAAAATAAAAAAAAGTTTCAGGAAGTGTGAGTCAGTAGGATCAGATGCCACAGAGAAACAGGTTAGAATGAAGATGGGTAAGTTTCTGTTGCATTTGACTGTTAGGAAGTGGTTACCTTACTGAGACAGTAGAAAAGTGTGGGCAGAAGCAATATATCAGTGTTGGAAAACAGACAAGAAGTAAGATGAAGACTGCAAGAGTGGACTCTCCATGAGGCCCTCAGCCCTGTCCTGCTGTTCCGCAGTCTCTGCTTACTGAATTTTGGAGCATTTGTACTTGAATTTAAAGATGCTGTATACAAAGCATTCATATAGCTTATTGCATAATTGCCAGAAGCCTGTTATTTTTATATTAATGTAATAATTTGTGTAAAACTAAATGTTTAAAGTTCCTGAACACAGCTAAATGGAAGCCTCTAATACAAATGTAATTTTGTTCCTTGTTTTTTAAAAAGTCTTGGCTACTTATGATTCAGCAGACGGAACAGCTCAGCAGGATCATGAAGACACATGCAGAGGACTTGAATTCTGGGCCCTTACACAGGCTCACCATGATGATCAAAGATAAGCAGCAGGTGAAGAGGAGCTACATCGGCGCCCATCAGCAGATGGAGGCCGAGATGGTCAAGGTCCGTCTTTCCCCTCTGGGGTTCTTTCTTCAGTGTCAGTTTTAGATGCGCTGAGATGCTGTATCCTGTTTGACTTTAAAAAGTGTTTAGTCACTATTTCCTGGTAAGAAATAGATTTCAATGTCTCTAATAAGTAGTATCTTATTTTTATTGAATATAAAACATTATTGATTATAAGATATGTGAGTATATATTCACACAAAAGAAATGCTGCCAAAATAAATTCGTTGGGATACTTCTACATTTTCTTCACAACCAGTGTCTGTCCCTTCTGCCTAACTTTTTACAGTGGCTTTAATTGTGAAAATTTGCAAGTGTACAGAAGAAGAGAGAATAATTAAATGAACTCCCATTGACCTATCCATCCACCTAGTCAACATTTTGGTTTGTTTTTTTTCATCTGTACTCTCACCTACCTTTCTTCTACATTGGATAATTTTATAGAAAATTCCAGTTTTTAAATTTTATCTGTAAATATTATTGCTAAATAATTACTCTTTAAGAAAACTATGTTATGAACTCACCTAAAAATAAAGAAAATTCCTTAATATTATAAATTATCCTGATTGTGCTCAAATAATTGTTAAATGTTATTTTTGCAGTTGGTTCATTTGAATCATGATCCAAATCTGGCTTATGCATTGCCTTTTAATAATCTCTTTTAATCTGTAGGTTCCTTTTGCCACCCCACTATTAAAATGCTATGCATTTAAAGAAACTGGGTAATTTACTCAATAGAATTGAATTCTTTCATTTTGGATTTTGCTGTTAGTGTCTTGTAATGCAGTTTCATGTATTCCTTTATCCTTCAGTTTTCCAGCAAACTGGAAGTTAGATCTAGAGGCTTGATAATACTCTTGCTGTTTATTTCGGGCTGGTATAGATTTCCTGTTGTTTCATAACAAGAGGTATATATTATCTGCTAATAGGTTCCAGTGTTGCCAGCCTTGTCAATCTATTAAAGTTTTTCTCTTCAGCCTTTCACCTAATGAAGCACTTGGTGTCCACCGCTTAGATCCATTAGTTCAGTGGAGGTTGTAACATGACAGTATTTTACTTCTCTCCTTCCTAATGCAATTGTTAGCTGGAATTTTCAGTAAAAATTTTTCCTGTATCAGCTATTTGGTTGCCACGAGGTATAGATCATGTAAGAAAGGTAGGATAAATACTTGTTTTTAGACATTAATCTGCCAGTTTACGAACAGTGAATTGGTTCTTTAGCAACTTCAGAAGTTAAGACTTCCATTTTCCAGTCCAGCATGTAAGAAGCTTGGAAGTTGTCACTCCATCCTAACAGCAAATAAAAATCTGAACAAACTGAAAAATCAGCAACTCTTCTTAGATCCATTAGAGAAGATAGGTCACAGAGCAAAATGACTGTCTCCCAAACTGGACAAGTGAATATAGAGAGTCACAACTAATCAGAGCAACATAAGACTTGAGAACAAGTGTTCAGGTCAGTTCAGTCACTCAGTCGTGTCTGACTCTTTGCGACTCCATGAATTGCAGCACGCCAGGCCTCCCTGTCCATCACCAACTCCCGGAGTTCACCCAAACTCATGTCTATCGAGTCGGTGATGCCATCCAGCCATCTGTGAAAAGAAGTGAAAAGCAAAGGAGAAAAGGAAAGATATAAGCATCTGAATGCAGAGTTCCAAAGAATAGCAAGGAGAGATAAGAAAGAACAAGTGTTGGGCATAGAAAAACCTGAACTATAATGGATAAATTCTGGACCCTCTGATGGTTGAAAACTCCAGGAGAACCCACTCGTTGAGTGGTCTTCACACTTGTGAATTTTACCTCCTGAATCTCTGTGAGGTTCTCACAGTGAATATAGGGGGGAGAAAAACAACCCACAATCTTGGCAGTGGAAGAGGAAGGGAACCATTTTGACACAGGCTAGAGCGTTCTGTTTCTAACAAGGTCTGTCCTCAGAAGAAGCTGTTGAGTTGGAGCCTGACTGACCTGAGGGAAGGGCAGCAACTGTATGTCATCTGTAAGAAACCACTTTATATGTAAAGACACATACAGATTAACAGTGAATGGACGGAGGAAGACATACCACACTGACCCTGATCCAAAGAAAGTGGGAGTAGCTGTATTAATTTCAGATAAGACAGACGTTAAAGCAAGGACGTTTATCAGGGATAAGGAAGAGAGTTACACAGTGTTGAAGGGGTCAGTTCTCCAGGAAGACAGTACAGTCCTTAACGTACATGTGCTTAACTGCATAGCATCAAAATATTGGTAGGACTGTGAAAACTGTTAAAATTGTAGAGAGAAATGAGTGGACCTCCATTATAGTTGGAGATTTCAATACCTTTCCCCCACCCCCATCAGAAATGGAGAGATGCAGCCAACAGAAAGTGAGTAAGGACAGAGTGAACTCAATAATGTCATTATTCAGCTAGATATGATGAACATCTGTTGACTACTTCAGGCAAAAACTGGGGAATACACATTCTTCTCAAGCTTATATTGCACAATTCAGCAAGATATTCCACATTCAAGGTCATAAGCTACATCAAAATATATTTAAAAGAGTGGAATTGATACAGTATGATAGCTAGAAAATCCCCAAATACTTGGAGGTTAAACAACATACTTGTAAATAACCCATGGACCAAAGAAGAAATCTCAAGAAAAATATAAAGATTTTTTTTTTTAACTAAATGAAACTGAAAACTTATCAAAATGTATGGGATATAGCCAAAGCAGTGCTTAGAGGGAAACTTATAGCATGGACTGCATTTGTTAGAAAGAAAGAAAGAAAGATCTAAAATCAGTCATCTGTGCTTCTACCTTAGGGCAGTAGAAAAAGAAGAACAAATTGAATCCGAAGTACACCGAAGAAAATAACTAATGAAAATTAGAGTAGAACTCAGTGAAAATGAAAACATGAAACCAATTGAGAAAAGTCAACAAAACCAAAATCTGATTCTTCGAGAAGGTGATAAAATCAACAAGTCTCTAGCCAGGCTAACAAAAAAACCAGTGTGGGTACAAATTAGTAATGTCAGAAGTGAAAGAGGAGACATCACATATATCTCATGGATATTGAAAGGATAATGAAGGAATACTCTTTAATCAACCCAGTGTCCATAAATTTGATAAGCTGGGAGAAATGGGAGTGTGCCTTGAAGGACACAGTCTGCTGAAACTCACATAAGACAAGATGGACAGTCTGAACAGGCATGTATCTGTTAAAGTAATTGAAAGTGAAGTCGCTCAGTCGTGTCCGACTCTTTGCGACCCCGTGAACGGTAGCCTACCAGGCTCCTCCGTCCTTGGGATTTTTCAGGCAAGAACACTGGAGTGGGTTGCCATTTCCTTCTCTAAGGGAACTTCCTGACCCAGGGATTGAACCCAGGTCTCCAGCATTGCAGGCAGACACTTTAACCTCTGAGCCACCACGGAAGGAGCCCAAAACAGAAGGCACCAGGCTCAGACGGCTTCAAGCTCAGATGCCTTCACTGGTGAATTCTATCAAACATTTAAGGAAGAAATTGTACCAGTTTTCTACAAACTTACCTCAGAAAAAGAAACAGAAAGTTACCAATTCCATTCTACGATGCTAGTGTTATCAAACACCAAAAGCAGATAAAGATGTTAGGAAACTATAGACCAATGTCTCTCATGAACATAGATGCAAAAATCCTTGAACTATTGAGAAATAAAATCCAACAGTGTAGAAAAAGAATTTACACAGCTTGACTAAATGGAATTTATTTCAGGTGTGAAAGTTTGGTTCAATATTTGAAAATTAATTAATGGACTCCATTATATCAACAAACTAAAAAGAAAAATTACATGAGCGTATGAATAGATGCAGAGAAAGCATTTGACAAAATCTACCACCAATTCGTGATTAAAAACTCTCAGTAAACTAGGAATAAAGGTGAACTTCCTCAACTTGATAAAGGATATCTATAAAAAACTTCCAGCAAACATCATACACAAATGTGAGAAACGTAACTTTCCCATTAAATCAGAGCGAGACATGGATGTTCCCCCCTTGCCACTGCTTGTTAAAAAAATCCCATCAATCTTAACTAATAAAACAAGACCAGGACAAGAAATAAAATGTATACAGATTGGGAATGAATGTCATTATTTACAAATGACATGGTTCTTTATGTAGAT
>NW_024070189.1:2763520-2786196 GCF_014754425.2 Oryx dammah | reverse complement strand
AAGGCTATGGTTTTTCCTGTGGTCATGTATGGATGTGAGAGTTGGACTGTGAAGAAGGCTGAGCGCCGAAGAATTGATGCTTTTGAACTGTGGTGTTGGAGAAGACTCTTGAGAGTCCCTTGGACTGCAAGCAGATCCAACCAGTCCATCCTAAAGGAGATCAGTCCTGAGTGTTCATTGGAAGGACTGATGTTGAAGCTGAAACTCCAATACTTTGGCTCCCTGATGTGAAGAACTGACTCATTGGAAAAGACCCTGATGCTGGGAAAGATTGAAGGTGGGAGGAGATGGGGATGACAGAGGACGAGATGGTTGGTGGCATCACCGACTCGATGGACATGTGTTTGGGTGAACTCCGGGAGTTGGTGATGGACAGGGAGGTGGTGTGCTGCAGTCCACAAAGAGTCAAACACGACTTAGCAACTGAACTGAACTGAACTGAAGGGCATTGAAAGTGAAGCTCAGTAGGGTCTCAAGCACACTCTGGGTGGTCTATAAGCAAGTATAAACTATATAATAACTTCGCAAATTTAAAAGAACAGTGAACTGAAAGCAGCCTGATATGCAAGATAAATGAACCAGTTGGGAGGATTTTCAGACAGGTTTCAACAACAGACATGAATGGGATACATCAGTTTAAAGGTGTGCCAAATAGGAAAACATTCAATTCCCTGAGACCAGAGCAGTAAACTGCAATGGGCAGTCAATCAGATGGAAGTGTCCATATTTCTTGCCTGCTGCAAATATGTATTTATACACACACACACACACACACACACATTGTCCTCAAAAAAACAAAACGAAACAAAAACCACACTTCTACAAAATACAATATCAAAAGAATGAGAAGATGAACTGTAAACTGGCAGAAAACGTTTGCAAGGACATTTGATGAAAGAGTGTTCTCTAAAACACAGAAAGAACTCTAATAAGTCTACTAAGAAAAGACGCAACCTTATGAAAAAATAAACTCATCACCAAAGAAGATACACAGATGGCAAATAAGCAGATAAAAATATGCTCAAATTTTATGCCATCAGGGAAATGCAAACTGATGGAACAATGAGATACCACTGCCCCAAATTAGAATGCCCCAAATCCAGAACACTGATGACATCAAATACTGGTGAGATTATGGAGCAACAGGAACTCTCATTCATTGCTGGTGGGATTACAAAATCCCACTTTGGAAGACAGTTTGGTTGTGTTTTACAAGAATAAAAATAGTCTCACTGTTGGTTCCAAAAATTGAGCTCCTTGGCATTTATCCAAAGGAGTTGAGAACATATGTCTACGCTAAAGCCCACACTTAGCAGTTTATAACAGCTTTATTTGTAATTGTCAAAACTTAGATGCCACCAAGATGTCTTTTAGTAATGAATGGATAAACTGTGGTGCATCCAGACAATGGAATATTATTCAGTGCTCAAAGGAAATGATCTACCAAGAGAGACACGAAGGACCCTTAAATGTATATTACCGAGTGAAAGAAAGTGAAAATGTTCGTTGCTCAGTTGTGTCTGACGTCTGCAACCCCGTGGACTGTAGCTGGCCAGGCTTCTCTGTCCATGGGATTCTCCAGGCAGGAATGCTGGAGTGCATTGCCATTCCCTTCTCCAGGGGATCTTCCCGACCCGGGGATTGAACCCAGGCCTCCCACAATGGAGGCAAATTCATTACCATCTGAGCCGCCAGGGAAGGCCACGAAGTGAGAGAAGCCAGTCTGAAAAATATGTATGATCCTACCTACATGGTATCCTCGAAAAGTCAGAACTGTTGGTTGCTAGGGGTTCGTGAACACGAGGAGCCCTGAGGGTCCTACGATGGTGAAACAACTGTGCGTGGTCCTGCAGTGGTGGGATGCATGTCACTGCATGTTTGTTCAACGCCATAAAATACACACCATGAGTGGAATTTAATGTAACCTGTGCACTTGTGTGATAATGATATGTTCTTATAGGTTCATCAGTTGTAACAAACGTACAGACAAACTCGAGTGGAGTATGTTGATGATCAGTGAGGCCGTGCATGAATAGGGATAAGGGACAAATGGGAAATCTCTGTCCTTTGTGCTCAGTTTTGCTGTGATACTAAAACTGCTCTAAAAGGTGAAGTCCATTAAAACATGTTAACTGGTGAGGTTTTCTTTTAAAGAGACATGATCTGAAGTCATTTCTATCTGTATCTGTATCGTGAGCTTCCCTGGCGGCTCAGCCTGTACAGAATCTGCCTGCAGTGCAGAAGATGCAGGTTCGATCCCTGGGTTGGGAAGATCCCCTGCAGAAGGAAATGGTGACCCACTACAGTATTCCTGCCTGGAGAATCCCATGGCCAGAGAAACCGGGAGTGCTACAGTCCATGGGGTTGCAAGAGTCGGACATGACTTACCGACTAAATAATGAACAGTATCTGTATATTATGGGGCTTCTCAGGTGGCGCTAGTGGTAAAGAACCCTCCTGCCAGTGCAGGAGATATAAGAGATGTGGGTTCGATCCCTGGGTTGCGAAGATCCCCTGGAAGAGGGCAACTCTGATATTGTTGCCTGGAGAATCCCACAGACAGAGGCGCCTGGTGGGCTATAATTTGTAGAGTCGCAAAGAGAGGGACGTGACTGAAGCGACTTAGCACATGTCTATCATAGCTGTCAGCATGTTTGCTCACTCACACAGCGCCACCTTCCATGCTGTCAAGAACCTTGGTGATGCAGAATTTGCTTAAAGTAGGCTCTGGGACTTTCTTCCAAATTGCTTATGTCCCTTTAGCAAGTTTTTAATGCTGCTGATTTCTGAACTCTTCTCAAAAGTCTTATTAGATGTTTTTCAGATACCACCTAAGATTCTCAGTTTTTTCTTGAATGCTTTTTATGGCTGACTACAGAGTCAAGGACTTGGGTTTGTCAAGCCCTTCTGCAGAAATAATAACCAAGTTAATGTGTGCATGCCTTGACTACTGTCATGAACGCTGCCTGGTCAACATTAATTGGATGCATCTTTTCAGAGATGTTACAGTGTAAAAAAAAATTCATATTAGAACTGATGAATTATGACAACTCGGAGTTATTCTGTATGATTAAAATAAGAATTTTAAATTAGTTTCTTTATTAAAGAAAATATTTCTGTACATAGCAATAAATTATTGCCCTTTAAATTTTAGGTAATGACAGCACTAGTTTATGATTTGCTCTTCTTTTTAAGAAATGTTTTTCTTTTTTTCATATGCTTTGAATTTATCACCAATTTCTAAGCTACTTTTAGTTTATTGTTTATAATTATATATTAAAGAGCACTTCTGACTCATAAGTAGTAAAAGATGCGTCAGTTAATGCTTTGAAATTTAAGTTCTTGACGGATGTAAATTTAAGCTTTTAAAAATCTTTTTGCATTTCTTTTTTTGACAGGTTACAAAGACAGAATTAGAGAAAATAAAAACCAGCTATAGACAATTAATAAAAGAAATGAATTCCGCCAAAGAGAAATATAAAGAAGCTGTAGCTAAAGGTATGGCACAATTAGGAATAATGTTTATTGTAGTGACTTTTATCATTTAAAATAAGCCTAAATACACAAATTATCAAACTGAATAATTTTTTCTTTTTGAGGTGGAAACTATTTTTGAGTAGTTTGTACTAAATAGAATTGTGTAGTTCTTGTGATAGGGTGCAAAGAATGTTTAAAATTTTCCCTCAGCCTTCAGATTTACTTCTTGAATTAATATTAAATAAGAAAAATAAAGTCATATTTGTTTAGAAGCCTTTATTGATCCTCTTTTTACCTGTATTTAAGTACCATTAAAATCACAAGTCATTTTATAGCTTAGTTTTGCTTTTATAGCTCGGTTTTATTCTCGTAAAATTTTCATAATGCGCTTTGGAAATAAATGGAAAGAGAAACATTATGTTTTTAACAGAGATTTCTGGTTATAGTTGTAAATGTGACTAAATAGTCCTCATACTTAGATTTTTTTAATTATAAAAGTTTTTTTCCTGGTTATATATAAACATTATTAGCAGCTCTTTCGGGGATGAAAATGGGAACCGACTCCAGCATTCTTGCCTGGATGATTCTATGGACAGAGGAGCCTGGGACAGTCCTTGTGTGCTCCAGTCATGCTCGACGAGCTGCTAAACAACAAGCAGCTCTGAAAAAGTCTTATCATTGAACTTGTCTTCCTCTTTTATTATTGTACTCTCTTTGTCCTCTGCTTGTATATTCTTCTGTTGTGTTGTTGAGGTAAATGAGATAAACAGCTCCCGTGTTTGGGTATGTTTTGCGCAGTGAGAATGCGGTGTTGCTGTTAGCCCCAGCAGGCTAGAAGAGAGACGGGCTTCGAAGCCGTGTTCCCACTCTCCGCTCTCCACTCTCCGCTCTCTGCTCCCGGCCTTTCTGCCTCCCGCCCCGCCTCCTCCTGCTGCCCTTTCCTGCCTTCCTGCACTCCTCCCTCCCCGCCCCTCCCCTGCCTCCCTCCCTTCTCCCTGGGCCCTCCTGGCTCCCAGGACTCCCTAGTTTCCTCGGCGTCTCTCTCTCATCCTGTGTCTACCCCTCCCACATTGCTTTTCCTGTTGCTGTTTCTTGCAGGGTTTCTGCTGCTTTTTTAGGGAAGATGAATTAATATTCACAGTTTGCTTATTTTTACTTATTTTTTCTTGCGCCTCAACCAACATTTTGAGACCCTGATCCCTTTTTAATGCAAATTTATCTTTTAAAATGCGTTTGTAGTTATGTAAGTTATTTAAGTGCAGAAAAGAAAAAAAGTGCAATAGTGGAAAAATCAGTCAGACTTTAGAGTCAGTCTTGGATGTAAGTTCCAAGGTCGTATGATTATTTCATATTTTCAAATTTCATATACCTAAGTATTTTTCCTGTTTTTGTTTTAGAGAGTGCTTTATATAATCAAGAAATATTTACTGAGTATTATTTGCTATCTTTAAGTTGCTGAGATTCAAACATTCAAGGAACTTACCCATTGCTAGTTGATGTTCTAACCTGGGAACTTCAAGTCTTCTCCTGTTTCAAAATTTAGCCTTTGCTAAGCCATCAAGAGTAATTTAAAAACAGTTTTGTATGTTGAGCATTACTACTCAGTCTGTCAAAGAGTACGTTTTATAAAGTTCATTACCTAATGCTTGGCTACAGTTCAGTACAGTTCACTCGCTCAGTCGTGTCCAACTCTTTGCGACGCCATGAATCGCAGCACGCCAGGCCTCCATGTCCATCACCATCTCCCGGAGTTCACTCAGACTCATGTCCATCAAGTCCATGATGCCATCCAGCCATCTCATCCTCGGACGTCCCCTTCTCCTCCTGCCCCCAGTCCCTCCCAGCATCAGAGTCTTTTCCAATGAGTCAACTCTTTGCATGAGGTGGCCAAAGTATTGGAGTTTCAGCTTTAGCATCATTCCTTCCAAAGAAATCCCAGGGCCAATCTCCTTCAGAATGGACTGGTTGGATCTCCTTGCAGTCCAAGGGACTCTCAAGAGTCTTCTCCAACACCACAGTTCAAAAGCTTGGCTAGCATTCTGAAATTTCCTGTAGTATAAATATCCATATTGAGTTCACCCAGAGCAAGTGATGACTTAATTCATTTATATTGTAATCCATCTATGTGAAGTATTCACAGTAGGTCTATATCTGTTAGAGAATGATTAATTAGGAAAAGAAATACATTATTACTCCCAAGTCTTTGATACCTACTTTTAATGATAGTTTATTTTTGTTTAAAACATGAAATCTAATTCTGGTATCATAAATTTTAAATAGTTCTTGTACCTAATGTTTATATTATCAAAGACTGTTCACAGGTAATAATTGTTCTTTATTACTCTTGGTAGAGATAAAACACCATTTATTGCTGTGTTAGTAATAAGAAGGAAACTAGAAAATCTGAAGACCATAGCTTTAATTGATCTTAAGACATGTATTATTTGACTGAGTCTCCTGTTAAAATATGTGAGCTTATTTATTAATATATTTCCTTTCTAAAGGTGTTAGTGATAGTGTGTTCCTGTTTTCAAGAATTTGATTGCTCTCATTAAATCAATTTATAATGTGTAGAGGATGTACTTTTAAAGTAAGTTCTTATGTAACTATGTAAATGCATGAGACATATGTAAATTTCCCTTTTATAATCATAGCTATCTTTATACCCATGTTTATATGAAAAAGTATAAAACTACTTTTGAAAACCTGGTTTTCAAACTGCTGCTACATTTATCATGGAAGTAGGGGTTGTTTGTGTGGGTGTGAGGTTGTTTACTCTTGATAAGCATGATGTGTGGGCAGATTCTTGCAGCATTTACAGGTTTTATGTCAGAACCGTAGCTTATCTGGGGAGGCCCCACCAAGCCATTTCTGGAACGGGCTCTAGGAGCTGCTGGGGCACTGGTGGTGGAGAGCCAAACCATGGCTCCGGCGTTTAGAGTCCTTACTTTAGGAATCGGGAGGTCTTGGGAAAGCTGTTTGAATACTCAGTCCAGCACATGGGATCCACCGTGAGAATACAAGGCTCTGGAGGTCATAGCATCTGGCAGTAGTTGCTGTAGTGAGTCAGAGTTAAATTCTAGATTTGATGGAGAATTGGTTTAGAATCCAGGTTCAGTGACTGCAACTGGAGGTTCAGCCACAGTAGTAGATTGATAGGCAGCCTGGGTTCATACTGACGTTCCAGACTCCTGACCCCTGCTGTATGGATTACACAATACTTTCAGTTTTCAATGTTAGAATTTATATCAAAGAAACACTGATTTATGTTATCAAATGTAAGGCATAGCTTCATTTGTAATATTACTAGAGCATCATTTTTGTTGGGCTTCCCTGGTGGCTCAGCTGGTAAAGAAGCCGCCTGCAGTGCGGGAGGCCTGGGTTTGATCCCTGGGTCGGGAAGAGCCCGTGGAGAAGGGAAAGCTATCCACTCCAGTATCCTGACGGGGAGAATTCCAGTCCTCTGGCCATGGAGTTGTAAAGAGTCGGACACGACTGAGCGACTTTCACTTTCATTTTAGTTAAATTTTTTGTTTCTTATGCAATATATCCTAAATATCAAACTCATTTGATTCTCTTCTATGTTGCGGGAACAAATATTTGTTTTAAATTAACTTGATCTGACTAGATCTGATAGACGGAATGCCTGATGAACTATGGATGGAGGTTCGTGACATTGTACAGGAGACAGGGATCAGGGCCATCCCCATGGAAAACAAATGCAAAAAAGCAAAATGGCTGTCTGGGGAGGCCTTACAAATAGCTATGAAAAGGAGAGAAGGGAAAAGCAGAGGAGAAAAGAAAAGATATAAGCATCTGAATGCAGAGTTCCAAAGAATAGCAAGGAGATATAAGAAAGCTTCCTCAGCGATCAATACAAAGAAACAGGAACGCAACAGAATGGGAAAGACTAGAGATCTCTTCAAGAAAATTAGAGATACCAAGGGAACATTTCATGCAAAGATGGGCTCGATAAAGGACAGAAATGGTCTGGACCTAACAGAAGCAGAAGATATTAAGAAGAGGTGGCGAGAATACACAGAAGAACTGTACAAAAAAGAGCTTCATGACCCAGATAATCACAATGGTGTGATCACTCACCTAGAGCCAGACATCCTGGAATATGAAGTCAAGTGGGCCTTAGAAAGCATCACTACAAACAAAGCTAGTGGAGGTGATGGAATTCCAGTTGAACTATTTCAAATCCTGAAAGATGATGCTGTGAAAGTGCTGCACTCAATATGCCAGCAAATTTGGAAAACTCAACAGTGGCCACAGGACTGGAAAAGGTTAGTTTTCATTTCAATCCCAAAGAAAAGCAATGCCAAAGAATGCTCAAACTACTGCACGATTACACTCATCTCACATGCTAGTAAAGTAATGCTCAAAATTCTCCAAGCCAGACTTCAGCAGTACGTGAACTGTGAATTTCCAGATGTCAAGCTGGGTTTTAGAAAAGGCAGAGGAACCAGAGAATAATTGCCAACATCCACTGGATCATCGAAAATGCAAGAGAGTTCCAGAAAAACACCTATTTCTGCTTTATTGACTACGCCAAAGCCTTTGACTGTGTGGATCACAATAAAGTGTGGAAAATCCTGAAAGAGATGAGAATACCAGACTACCTGACCTGCCTCTTGAGAAACATATATGCAGGTCAGGATGCAACAGTTAGAACTGGACATGGAACAACAGAGTGGTTCCAAATAGGAAAAGGAGTACGTCAAGGCTGTATATTATCACCCTGCTTATTTAACTTCTATGCAGAGTACATCATGAAAAACATTGGGCTGGAAGAAGCACAAGCTGGAATCAAGATTGCTGGGATAAATATCAAGAACCTCAGATATGCAGATGACACCACCCTTATGGCAGAAAGTGAAGAGGAGCTAAAAAGCCTCTTGATGAAAGTGAAAGAGGAGAGCGAAAAAGTTGGCTTAAAGCTCAACATTCAGAAAATGAAGATCATGGCATCTGGTCCCATCACTTCATGGCAAATAGATGGGGAAACAGTGTCAAACTTTATTTTTTGGGGCTCCAAAATCACTGTAGATGGTGATTGCAGCCATGAAATTAAAAGACACTTACTCCTTGGAAGGAAAGTTATGACCAACCTAGATAGTATATTGAAAAGCAGAGACAGTACTTTGCCAACAAAGGTCTGTCTAGTCAAGGCTATGGTTTTTCCAGTGATCATGTATGGATATGAGAGCTGGACTGTGAAGAAAGTTGAGTGCTGAAGAATTGATGCTTTTGAACTGTGGTGTTGGAGAAGACTCTTGAGAGTCCCTTGGACTACAAGGAGATACAGCCAGTCCATCCTAAAGGAGATCAATCCTGGGTGTTCGTTGGAGGGACTGATGCTGAGGCTCCAAAACTTTGGCCACCTCATGAGAAGAGTTGACTCATTGGAAAAGACCCTGGTGCTGGGAGGGATTGGAGGCAGGAGGAGAAGGGGACGACAGAGGATGAGATGGCTGGATGGCATCACTGACTCAATGCACATGAGTTTGAGTAAACTCTGGGAGTTGGTGATGGACAGGGAGGCCTGGCGTGCTGCGATTCATGAAGTCACAAAGAGTCGGACACGACTGAGCGACTGAACTGAACTGAACTTGCACTAATTTGGACAGTAGTCTGTGAGAACAACCAAACTATATTTAGCTTATTGAACTGAAGTTAATAATTTAGAATGTTTCTTGATAGCATGGAATAGTAAGTTCTTGATTGCAAAATACACAGGTTTTCCTTTCCTATTGCATATTATTCTGAATACTTTCAGTTGATTAAATACGTGGTTAGGTTTGCCATAAAACAATTTTGTGAGTCCATATAGCTTGTATCCAAACTAAGGTTTTGACATAATGATTGTTAAGTGGATAAATTTGCTGTCGTATCCTCTCTTTTTAAAATATTTTTTAATATTAATCTTTTTTAATATTTTGAACTTCTTTTTTATATTGGAGTAGAGCCAGTTAACTACATAATGATATTTTCAGGTGGTCACATCTTCCTTTTAGAGAGTCAAAACTACTCAGGAGGACTCCCACAGGATCGTATTAGCAGTAAATAAAGACAGTTTTCCTTTTCAATCTAGACGGAGTTTTTTTGTTTTTTTCTTTTTCCTTGCCTAACTTCCCTAGCTAGAATCTCCAATATAGTGTTGAGCAGAAGAAGAAGGAGCAAGCATGTTTGCCTTGCTGCTGATCTTAGTGGGGAAGACTTTCATCATAAGGATGAAGTTAACTATAGTTTCTCAAAGATTTTTCATTCTCTTGGCTTGAATAAGTTCATTTTTATTCCTGCTTAGTAATGGAAGTTAGATTTTATCAAATGATTTTTCTGTGTCTCTGGAGATGTGTATTTCTTCTTATTTTAGTTTGATACAATGAGTTGTTTTGATTGATTTTCACATTTTTCAAATATTATACCAACCTCACATCTGGGGGATAAACTTCTCTTGGCTATGATGTATCATTATTTTTGATGTTATTTGATACGATTGGCTGTTTTTATGAATTTTCATATTTGTCTTTGTTTCTTTTAATAGCTAGTCTCATTTTGGTATAATTTTAACTCTTATCCTCTCCTTGATTTTCCCCCTCTTCAATTTTGTAGAGATCCTTGTGTTCAGTTCAGTTAAGTTCAGTCACTCAGTCGTGTCCGACTCTGAGACCCCATGAATCGCAGCACGCCAGTCCTCCCTGTCCATCACCATCTCCCGGAGTTCACTCAGGCTCACGTCCATTGAGTCCGTGATGCCATCCAGCCATCTCATCCTCTGTCGTCCCCTTCTCCTCCTGCCCCCAATACCTCCCAGCATCAGAGTCTTTTCCAGTGAGTCAACTCTTCGCATGAGGTGGCCAAAGTACTGGAGTTTCAGCTTTGGCATCATTCCTTCCAAAGAAATCCCAGGGCTGATCTCCTTCAGAATGGACTGGTTGGATCTCCTTGCAGTCCAAGGGACTCTCAAGAGTCTTCTCCAACACCACAGTTCAAAAGCATCAATTCTTTGGCGCTCAGCCTTCTTCACAGTCCAACTCTCAAATCCATACATGACCACAGGAAAAACCATAGCCTTGACTAGACGGACCATAGTCGGCAAAGTAATGTCTCTGCTTTTGAATGTACTATCTAGGTCGGTCATAACTTTTCTTCCAAGGAGTAAGCGTCTTTTAATTTCATGGCTGCAATCACCATCTGCAGTGATTTTGGATCATAATATTTCTTAAACATTGGTAGGATTCAGTTGTGAAGCCATGTGGGTCTGCTTGCTTTATTTTTTTCTTTATAGCTAAAATTTTTAAACTATAAATTCAGTTTCTTTAGGTGATACCAGCCATTTGTTTATCTTTTTCTTTGAGTTTTAGTAGGTTGTGTCTCTCAAGGAATTGTTCATTTGTTAAGTTTATTGGTCCTAAGTTGTTTAGAATACTTCCCTTTTCACCCTTTTACAGAATCTGCCGTGGTATTTTCTTTCTCATTTCTATTGTTGACAGTTTGTGTCTTCTCTTTTTGACCTAATCATCCTGGCTAGAGGCGTATTGGCGTCATTAATCTTCTCCCAGGTCGGCTTCAGGCTTCGTTTTGTTTCTGTTTTTCTGCCTTCTTTTTAATTGATTTATACTCTGATCTTTGTTTCTTTTCTTCCTTATGGTTGCTTTAGGCTTTGTTTACATCAGTTTGTCCAAGTTTTTTTTTAATGTGGAAACAAAGATCATTGATTTGAGAACTGTCTTCTTTTCTAATATAGGCATTTAGTGCTATGAATTTCCCTAAGTACTGTTTTAGCAACATTGCATAAATTTGTATGTATTATGCCATCATTTTTCTTTAGTTCAAAGTACTTAAAGTATTTCCTTTTGTTTTTTTTTCCCTTTTGATCCACAGGTTATTTAGAAATGTATTAAGTTTCCGAAAGTTTTGACATTTAAACAGTCTCTATTTTTGATTTATAATTTAATTTCACTTGTTCTGAAATTTTTTAATGATTTTATTCCTTCTACACTTTGAATGTATAAGGTCCATAGTTGGTTTACCTTGGTAAATGCTTCATGTGCACGGTCTGAGAATATGTTCTGCTGTTGTTGGTTGCAGTGGTCTGTGTTGTTGGTGTGGGCCAGTTGGTTGATAGTATTATTAAAAGCTGTGTTCTCACTGATATTCTGTTTCTTGCTCTCTGGATTGTTGAGAGAGCGCGATTGAAATCTCCCAGTGTGACTGTGTTTGTCTCTTCTCGTAGTTTTGTCAGTTTTTGGCTTTAATGTATTTTGAAACTTGCTACTGAGTGTGAAAGGTCGTCATGATGGTTGTTTCCTCCTAATGCTCTGACCTTTCTGTCATGTGAAATGACCTTTATTATCCTTGGTATTATTCTTTACTGTGTTATCTGTTCTGATGTTAATATTATTTTGATTAATGTTTACATAGTCTTTTCTTTATCCTTTCACGTCAACTTTTTTTAGTCTATAGCTGAAGTGCGTTGCTGATAAGCAGCATATAATGAGGTCTTGCTGTTCTGTCTTGATAATCCCCACCTTTTATTTGGGATACTTGGACTGTGATTGATTCTGACAGTGTCAGGCTTGAATTCGCCATCTTGCGATTGTTTTCCCCTTGGTCTGTCACTCTTTATTGTACTTTTCCTTCTTTCTTCCTTCTTTTGAATTAATTGAAAAACTTTCTTAAGATTCTCTTTGCTGTGACATCTCCTTTGTTGTCTTACTAGCTGTTCTGGTATTTTATACTTATTTTACCGCAGTATGCCTTCAAGTGACATTGTATCTCCTTGTGTATAACAAGGAATCCCGACACAGGTATGCTTCCTGTATTTGTGCTGTTGTTGTCGTATATTTTACTTCTGCATATGTTTTTAACTTCATAATATATTGTTAATATTTTTGTTTTTATTTAGTCAGATATCTTTAAAATTATGTTAAAGCATTTTATATATTTATCCATGTAGCCATCTTTCATAGAATTCTTTATTCCATCTGGTATCATTTTACTTGTTCATTTAAGAAGGGCTTCTTTTCTCTCCTTGCTTTTCTCTGGAACTCTACATTCAGTTGAGTATATCTTTCTCTTACTCCCTTGCCTTTTACTTCTCTTCTTTTCTCAGCTATTTGTAAGCCAGTTTGCCTTCTTGCATTTTGTTTTCTTTGGGATAGTTTGGTTGCTGCCTTCTCTGCAGTGTTACAAATCTCTGTCCATAGTTTGCCAGACAGTCTGTCTACTGGATCTAAACCCTTAAATCTATTCATCACCTCCACTCTATAATCATAAGAGATTATAAGAGATTATAAGGTCATGCCTGAATGGGCTAGTGGCTTTCTCTACTTCAATTTAGCCTGAATTTGGCAATAAGAAGTTCATGATCTGGGCCACAGTCAGCTCCCGGCCTTGTTTTTGCTGCCTGTATAGAGCTTCTCCATCTTAGGCTGCAAAGAATATATAATCAATCGATTATACCCAACTGAATGCAGAGTTCCAGAGAACAGCAAGGAGAGATAAGAAGGCTTTCTTAAATGAACATTGCAAAGAAGTAGAGGAAAACAGTAGAATGGGAAAGACTAGAGATCTCTTCAAGAAAATTGGAGATACCAAGGGAACAGTTCATGCAAAGATGGACACAAGAAAAGACAGAAACAGCAAGGACCTAACAGAAGCTGGAGAGATTAAGAGGAGGTAGCAAGACTATGCAGAACTATACAAAAAAGGTCTTACTGACTGAGGCAACCACGATGGTGTGGTCACTCACCTAGAGCCAGACATCCTAGAACGTGAAGTCAAGTGGGCCTTAAGAAGCATTACTACCAACAAAGCTAGTGGAGGTGATAAAATTCCAGCTGAGCTATTTCAAATCCTAAATGATGATTCTGTTAAAGTGCTGTACTCAACATGTCATCAAATTTGGAAAACTCAGCAGTGGCCACAGGATTGGAAAAGGTCAGTTTTCATTACAGTTTCAAAGAAAGACAATACCAAAGAATATTCAAACTACCACAAACTGTGCTCTTTTCATATGCTAGCAAGGTAATGCTCAAAATCCTTCAAGCTAGGCTTCAGTAGTATGTGAACTGAGAACTTCCAGATATACAAGCTGAGATCAAATTGCAAACATTCATTGGATCATAGAGAAAGCAAGGGAATTCCAGAAAACGATTGACTACACTAAAGCTTTTGACCATGTGGATCATGACAAACTGTGGAATATTTTTAAAAAGATGGGAGTACCAGACCATCTTCCCTATCTCTTGAGAAACCTGTATGTGGGTCAAGAAGCAACAGTTAGAACTGGTTGACTGGTTATAGAACAGTTGACTGGTTCCAAATTGGGAAAAGAGTATGTCGAGGCTGTTTATTGTCACCTTGCCCATTTAGCTTCTATACAGAGTACAGCATATGAAATGCTGGGTTGGATGAAGCAGTTTGAATCAGGACTGCTGGGAGAACTGTCAGCCTCAGATATGCAGGTGATGCCACTATATTGGCAGAAAGCAAAGAGTAACTAAAGAGCCTCTTGATGAAGGTGAAAGAGAAAAGTGACAAAGCTGGCTTAAAACTCAACATTCAAAAACTGAAAATCATGGCAACCGGTCCCATCACTTTGTGGCAAATAGATGGGGAAAAAGTAGAAACGGTAGCAGGTCTTATTTTCTCAGGCTCCAAAATCACTGTGGATGGTGACTAAAGCCTTGAAATTATGGTTTGATCTTCTTGCTGTCCAAAGGACTCTCAAGAATCTTCTCCAATACCACAGTTGAAAAGCATCACTTCTTTGGTGCTCAGCTTTCTTTATGGTCCAACTCTCACATCCATACATGACTACTAGAAAAACCATAGCTTTGACTATACGGATCTTATGAAATTATGACACTTCCGTCTTGGCAGAAAAACTATGACCAACCTAGACAATGTATTAAAAAGCAGAGACATCACTTTGCCAACAAAGATCCGTCTAGTCAAAGCTATGGTTTTCCCAGTAGTCATGTATACGGATCTTATGAAATTATGACACTTCCGTCTTGGCAAAAAAACTATGACCAACCTAGACAATGTATTAAAAAGCAGAGACATCACTTTGCCAACAAAGATCCGTCTAGTCAAAGCTATGGTTTTCCCAGTAGTCATGTATGGATGTGAGAGTTGGACCATAAAGAAAGCTGAGCACCAAAGAAGTGATGCTTTTCAACTGTGGTGTTGGAGAAGACTTTAAAAAAATTTTTTTTAAGGTTTATTCCTTTTTTTTTTTTAATTTTATTTTTATTTATTTATTTTTTATTTTACTTTACAAGACTTTTGAGAGTCCCTTGGACAGCAAGAAGATCAAACCAGTCCATTCTAAAGGAAATCAACAGTGAATATTCATTGGAAGGACTGATAGTGAAGCTGAAGCTTTGATACTTTGGCCACCTGATGCAAAGTGCCAACTCACTGGAAAAGACCTTGTTGTTGGGAAAGATTGAGGACAGAAGGGGGAGGGGGCGAGAGAGGATGAGGTGGTTGGATGGCATCACCGACTCAGTGAACATGAGCTCAGCCAGACTCTGGGAGAAAGTGAAGGACAGAAAAGCCTGGCGTGCTGCAATTCATAGGCTTGCAGAGAGTCAGATACTACTTAGCAACTGAACAACAACAAAGTCTACAAGTGGTAAATTCAGCTTTTGTACATCTAAAAAAGATTTTATTTCACCTTTTTTTTTTGGAAATATATTTTGCTGGGTATAGAATTTTTCTTGGCAGTTTTTTTTTTTTTTTTTCTTGTTAGGTCTTTAAAGATGTTGCCCTTTGATGTTCTGAAGGAGAAATCTGTTCTAATCATTTTCTTTGTGGCTGTACATGGTTTGTATTTCTTTGGCAGCTTTTAGGATCTCCTTCTATTTATTAGTGATTTTGAGGAATTTTATTCTGATACTCCTTTACGTAATTTTTGTGTGTTTATGGGTTCTGAGCTTCTTATATCTGGACGTTTATAATTTTTATCGAGTTTGCGGCGCTTTCAGCCGTTATTTCTTCGCACATATTTTCTGTCTGCGTCTCTCCCTCTCGTTTCCTTTGAGGACCCCAGGACGTGAGCACCATGCTATTTGCCTTTCTTACAGCCTCCCCTTGTCCTGTTCTGTTTCTGCTTCATGCTGGTTAGTTTGTACGGTTATGTCTACAGTTCTACTGATCTTGTCTTCTGCAGTGTCCAACCTGCTTTTAACTTCATGCACTGTGGTTTTCATCTCAGGTATTACAGATGTGCCTGAATAATTATGATCTGGGTCTTTTCTTCAACCTTCCGTATGTCCACTTGATGCATTCACCTGAAGTTTTGAGTCTTAGTGGGCTTCCTCCTTCCTTCTCATTTGTTGGTAAAGTCGTCTGAGTTTATTCATTCCCAGATTTTGTTTGTTTGTTTTGCCGTCATCTTGTTTATATTGTAGAAAGTATGCGTCATCTTTATCTGCATACTTCCATGCACAGCCTTGTTTGTTCGCCATGTTAGTACCTTTTTCAAAGTTAAAAAAATACTTCTAAGGAGTAAACGCATGCTAATTTTATAGAATATAAGGAATGCTGTATAGTGTTGAATTAAGTGAAATTAAATATGATTTTCCTTTGAAGTTCTATAGTTTCCTCGAAGATATACTGAAATATCGGAAAAGATATTCAAAACAACTGCTTCACAGCTGTATATTCTGATACCTAGAATTACACTAATGGTTTTATATTTACTAAGCCTCAGAATACCCACAAAGACATTTGTGGGGCTTCTCTTACATGGGGGGAGTCTCAGTGTGTCTGCTTTGCGCATATCATACTCAGGAAAGACAGGATGAACTCTTCCACACTATACATGCCCGTACCAGTCGGTGTAGAGAAGCTTGTGAGGAACCTTCTTCATCAGCTTTTATAACAAGAGAGAGGAAACTCTTTTTCAAATTCTTTTCTTCTGTATGAGAAACAGAGAGGAAAACGAAAGCATTGGTAAAACGCCTGATTATCTTCCAGCCTTCATTTACCCAAAGCAGACAGAGTTCCAGCGTGTCTACTGCTCGAGCTGTGGTGGATTAGTTGTAAGTCTCATTCAAAAGTAAAATTTTCAGTAATGGGAAAGTAGATTTTCTTAAATTGCCTCTTCATGTGTTATGAATGGTTCTGTGATATATTATAGCCAATTAAAAGTGATTAGATCCATTGAGTTGTCTCTTTGGAGTACTTTAATTATGAAAACCAGTTTGAAATGAGCCCAAACTTGAGACAGATGGTTGAATTTGTGTTTAAATAAATCTAAATCTTAAAAATGAATGAAACTTAGGAAAAGCTCTTTTAGTTGATTTCCTTGAGTCCACTGAGAATGGCAACTGGCTTTCTTATTTGATAACCCCTAAATATTGGGGATTTAAAAAATTCAGAATCATGTATGAATGATGTATGGAGGTCCTCTAGGAAAATACTCTGAAATTCAAATTACCTCTCAGTTCAACATATGGAAGAAATGTGTTTTGAATACAGAATTTACTAAAGACCAAAATAGAGTTCAGGCTATATTTGTTGGTTATTGGTCTACTGAAATGAGCTGAAAGTGGGAGGTTTTTCTCTTTT
Source organism: Oryx dammah (assembly GCF_014754425.2). Taxonomy (NCBI): domain Eukaryota; kingdom Metazoa; phylum Chordata; class Mammalia; order Artiodactyla; family Bovidae; genus Oryx; species Oryx dammah. The sequence continues at coordinate 2,769,126 of NW_024070189.1, read as the reverse complement.
TTTGGATCTACTTATTTATATATATCAGCAGCTAATTTATGGCATGAATGCTTTTCAGTGTATGGAACTTAATATGATAGGACTTTTACAAAGTCATAAGGAATAATGATACTCTTAATTATTAATCTAATTTACATTGGGTTAAAGCTGTATAAATTGGAATGACATTTATAATATTTGAATCAGATGCTGAAATATTATGTGGGATAGGATATGCTACATGATTCATTTATATTCTGCAGATAACTTCCTAAAAATAATATGAAAGAACAATAATTTGATTTGTCCTTACTTTGCTTAGTTTTATTAAGTAAATAAAGCTAAGTTTCATATACAACAAGATTAACAGAAGTTACATTCTTTTGCTGATTTTCCTCTATATTTTGTAGGTGAGCTCCTTAACAATATTAGTTTTGGACTTGATTACTAGAAAGATGATATAAACAGATGCAGAAGGTAAAATTGTAATCTTCCTCTAACTTTTAATTAAAAAAATTATTTAAGTTTACTTAAAAAAATAAGAACTATATCAGTTTGTGCATTTTCTTGTTATATACTGGGCACTGTTATTTGTATAAATGATATTGTAGATAACAGAGTACAGGAAATCCCTGCCTCTTGGAGCTTACGTTTCAGAGCAGAAGCTAGCTAATTAGTAAAATAAGGAAATGAAACATATAGTGTTTTAGGTGATAAAAGGTGTGATGGAGAAAACCTGGTAGGTAGATAGGATGTAGAGGATGATCAAGTTAGGTGTCACAAAGAAAAACATTTAAATGAAGGGTGAAAAGTGAGGGAGTGAACATGTGGTTATCTGTGCTCCAGAGAGAGGGAAAAGTGGAAGCAAAGTCCCTGAGATGGGATCATGTTGGGAGCCTTTGAGGAGTAGCATAGATGCCTGTGTGGCTGGAACTGAGGGGTTGGTAAAGGAAAGATGTGGAGGTACGAGATGAGAATGGAGAGGAAGAACGATGGTAAGTGGAAGGGACACACAGGTTATGTGGGGTCTTGCTAGGGCTTCCCTGTAGCTCAGTTGGTAAAGAATCCGCCTGCAATGCAGGAGACCCCAGTTTGATTCCTGGATTGGGAAGATCCCCTGGAGAAGGGAAAGGCTACCCATTCCAGTATTCTGGCCTGGAGAATTCCATGGACTATACAGTCCATGGGGTCACAAAGAGTTGGACACAACTGAGCAACTTTCACTCTCACTTTGCTAGTGGAAAGCCTTTGGAGGGTTTGAGCAAAGAAACGACATGAACTTAAGTTTTAAGAGTAGAATTCTGGTAGCTTTGTTGAGAATAATATGAATGGTTGGGGAGGGATGGAAGTACTATTACTTCTCGGCTACTGGAGTAATCCAGGCTAGGGCTCAGTGCTTTCTTGGACCTGGCTGGCAGCAGCAGAGGTGATGAGAAGTGGTCAAATTCTGGGTATATATACACCATTGATTCTTGTTATTTATGGTAGTTACTTTCTACGAAATCAATGTGAATACTGAATTAGCATTAGCTGATTACTGAATTGTTGCCCTGGGTGAGGATAACATAAGAAATTGGATCCCTTTAAGCAGGGTCACTGGAGAAGGTGATGGCACCCCACTCCAGCACTCTTGCCTGGAAAATCCCGTGGATGGAGGAGCCTGGTAGGCTGCAGTCCATGGGGTCACAAAGAGTCAGACACCACTGAGCAACTTCACTTTCATGCATTGGAGAAGGAAATGGCAACCCACTCCAGTGTTCTTGCCTGGAGAATCCCAGGAACGGCAGAGCCTGGTGGGCTGCCGTCTATAGGGTCACACAGAGTCAGACACGACTGAAGCGACTTAGCAGCAGCAGCAGCAGCAAGCAGGGTCACAGCATTTTTGACAGTTGGTCAACACACCACTTTACTTTTTGTATGCTTCTGTTTAAAGACACCTTCTTTAATGTATATTGTTGACTCATTGATATTAAACTCGCAGCTAGCAGTGTTGTAATTCATGACTCAACAGAGCTATCTGACACATATTTGCTCCATAAGGCACATCGCAGGCTTCTTGAGCATAAAAGCACCAGGCAACACTTTGGCACAGTGCTGGGGGATTATTTTAAACAGCAGAATTACCAACAAAAGGATCATAAAAAAATATTTCTGCCATCTTTATTAATTTTTCTTATTGTATAAATATACTTGCTTTGAAGCATACATATTAAAACCAAGTTTTTTTTTCTGTCATTGAGACTTTTTATCTCTAGGGTAAATAACTGAATTTTTAGATATAATGAACATTTAGATACTTTTGAGCTTTAATGAGTTTTTACAACTTTCTATTTTTAATTCTGACATTATTTCAGAACAACAGAAATTTTGGAAGATTAATACAAAGAATTCTCATATATACTTCAGCCATATTTTACAAATATTAATGTTTTCGCAACTTTATCGTCTTATCTGTACATGAGAAGGAAGCTGAAAACTGGTTCCTCTGTCTTTTTGACATGTTCCTGTTATTTATTGAACACTTATTTTCTGGCTCATCTTATACTTTTCCTGTTCGGAGTTTTGCTTCATTTCTCTAAGGATCCGTAGCTTTCACTTAGTGGAAAATGATAGTTAAAAACCAATATTTGTCCTTGGGTGTGCTCATTGCTACTGGGATGTCTTTGTTCTCAGTAGACAGAGATAGGAAATAAGCGAGTGCACACACACATACAGGCATACATCTGTGCCTACTTCTGTATCTGTTGCTCTATCTATATTGAAACTGAAGTATTCACATTGATACTTCTAATTCTACTCAAACACCAAACAGTTCACTCTGTCTTTTCCTGTTTACATATTTGCAATCTCCTTCTTTGACAGTGAGAAACCTTGCTGCTATTATTTGCAGTCTGCTTATCTGTTCAGTCCTAAAAGGTGATTTCAGAATTGCTAACTTATGCCTCTGAAAAAAAAGAAACCTACTTACTGAAGTTCAGTATTTGTTTAGAGCTCTTTTTGCCTTTTGTCTTCCAGTGTGGGCAGATACTGTTTGCAAGATTACTTGGGTTAATTTTTTTATTCCCCACTGTTTACGTTACAAACTGGGGAAAACAGTTTGGTTCTTGTTTCTTGTTGTCCAGTTGCTCAGTCATTCTGACTCTTTGCAACTCTGTGGACTGCAGCACGCCAGGCTTCTCTGTGCTGCACAAACTCCTGGAGCTTGCTCAAACTCATGTCCATTGAATCGGTGATGCCATCCAACCACCTCATCCTCTGTCGTCCCCTTCTCCTGCTCTCAGTCTTTCTCAGCATCAACGTCTTTTTCCAGTGAGCTGGCCCTTCACATCAGGTGGCTGAAGTATTAGAGCTTCAGCTTCAGGATCTGTCCCTCCAAAGAATATTCAGGGTTAATTTCCTTTAGGATTGATTGGTTTGATCTTCTTGCAGGCCAGGGGACTCTCAAAAGTCTTCTCTAGCACTGCTTTTGTTTCTATTGTATCCCATTTTAAGTTGCATTTTCTCTGTTACCCTAGTTGACTTTATATATTTTGTTAATGGTTAGGCGTTCAATTCAGTTCAGTTGCTCAGTCCTGTCCGAGTCTTTGCAACCTCATGGGCTGCAGCACACCAGGCCTCCCTGTCCATCACCAACTCCCGGAGTTTACTCAAACTCATGTCCACTGAGTCGGTGATGCCATCCAACCATCTCATTATTTGTTGTCCCCTTCTCCTCCTGCCCTCAATCTTTCCCAGCATCAGGGTCTTTTCAAATGAGTCAGCTCTTTGCATCAGGTGGCCAAAGGATTGGAGTTTCAGCTTCAGCATCAGTCCTTCCAATGAATATTCAGAAGTGATTTCCTTTAGGATGGCTGGTTGGATCTCCTTGCAGTCCAAGGGACTCTCAAGAGTCTTCTCCAACACCACAGTTCAAAAGCATCAATTCTTCGGCGCTCAGCCTTCTCCACAGTCCAACTCTCACATCCATACATGACCAGTGGAAAAACCATAGCCTTGACTAGACAGACCTTTGTTGGCAAAGTAATGTCTCTGCTTTTTAATATGCTGTCTAGGTTGGTCATAACTTTCCTTTGAAGCAGCAAGTGTCTTTTAAAGTTCATGGCTGCAGACACCATCTGCAGTGATTTTGGAGCCAAAAAAAATAAAGTCAGCCACTGTTTCCCCATCTATTTGCCGTGAAGTGATGGGACCAGATGCCATGATCTTCATTTTCTGAATGTTGAGCTTTAAGCCAACTTTTTCACTCTCCTCTTTCACTTTCATCAAGAGGCTCTTTAGTTCCTCTTCACTTTCTGCCATAAGGGTGGTGTCATCTGCATATCTGAGGTTATTGATATTTCTCCCGGCAATCTTGACTCCAGCTTGTGCTTCATCCAGCCCAGCGTTTCTCATGATGTTCTCTGCAGAGGAGATAAACCATCAGGGTGACCATATACAGCCTTGACGTGCTCCTTTTCCCAGTTGGGACCAGTCTGTTCCATGGTTGGACATTAACGGACCCAAAAGTCTGCACAGAACTGTGTTCTTCGGGAACAGCTCCCTCATTTCTCTTTATATTATGCTTTTACGATGTGCTTTTTCATTTTGTTTTTCCACCTGACACTGTGTCCTGACAGACCCCAGTATTTCAGTTTGTGGATTTCTTTGCTGTTTTTTTTAACTGCTGCATAGCACTTCATTGTGAGTTATTCAAGCACTTTTTTATGTATGGGCATGTTTCAGTTTTTTTCAATTATTTACACTACTACCATGAATAAACTTGTACATCAAGTTTTTTTTAAATTGTTGAAGCAATATGTTTATTTTTGAAGCAATATCTTAAGTATAAACTTCTAGAAGTGTGAATGTAGGGTAACAATATAAACTTATGTGTAATTTTGTTAGATGTTGCCAGATTTCCTTCTATAAAACTTACACCAATTTACATTCCCACCAACTATGTATAAGAGTATTGGTTTCTCTGCATCATTGTCAGAACAGTGTTGGTTAATTTGGTAGGTAATTTTAATTTACATTTCTTCTACTATGAGTGAGGTTGAACATCTTTTTATATCTTTAAAGGCCATTTAAAAGTAATTTTTAGTGAATTCTTTTGCCCATTTTTAAAAATTGAAGTTCGATTTTTTTCCCCTATAATTTAAAGAATTTAAAGATATATTACAGTCAATAGTCCCTTTTCTGTTATATGTGGGACACAAATTTTCTGTGAGTTTGTTGGTTGTTGTTTGACTTTGTTTATAGTCTTTTTTTCCCCACAAATGATGATATTCTAGCTACTCATAAATAAACTGTCCCAAGAGTCTTGTGTCTTTTGCCCGCGTCCATGAAATTGAGGCAACCCAACTTTTTAGCTTGACGAGTAGGGTATACTCTTGTGCCTTTCATTTTTGTGACAGAAATACACGTCCTTGTATTTTTATTTGCTTTTCTGTAGGTTTTTTCTTTTTTCCCTTTGCAGAGTTCTTTCACCTTATTCTCCCTCTGAAGAATCACCTTTCTAAGCCTGCCTCCCTTGCCTTTCACATGCATGTTAAAGTCCCTTTCTTGAGGTCGGTTCTGTGATCAACTGTTACACTTTCTCAGTGTTTTCACGTGTAGGGTAGACCTGCATACTCTGATGGTGGTTT
>NW_024070189.1:2691121-2763510 GCF_014754425.2 Oryx dammah | reverse complement strand
CAGTGTTTTCACGTGTAGGGTAGACCTGCATACTCTGATGGTGGTTTTAGACGAGTCTTAGGCACACTGCTAGCTCTTGTGTGTCTCTCTTTTCTCTTTAGTGCATTTTTCTTTTTATTTCCCTTTTTTTCCCCTCAGAACAGTCTTTGGTGCCCATGAAGGCTTGCAGTGGGAGGATGCAAGATGGTTTTCAAAGATTTGATGTTTGTCTACTCACTGCAAATTTAAACTTTGAACATTCTCTGTTATACTGAAGGTGCAGGTTTCATTTGTTTTTCTTTTTGTTCTTTATTATATTCTTAGATAATATGTGGGAGATTCAGAATTATGCTGCTGCCCCTATTGTAGCTACTCAGAATCCCCCCATTCATCGCGTTATTAGGAATATAGATTTGACCATGAAATATCATTCAGTTTGTCAGTTATTAAAAGACTGTGGGTCAATTGAATCTAGCAGTCACTGTGTACAAGGAAATGATATTGCACAGAGCTAGGGAGCTTGCTTTTTAAAGGCATTTTATACTGAATTTTAAAATATCACTATTTTAGTTCTTTGAACAGTCTAAAACCTATAATGTGTTTCAATAAATATTTCTTGATTGATACATAAAATTTGTTATACTAGTATGGATGCATCTCTTATATTTTTTAATACTTTATAGGAACATATAATCAAGAAGGTTGTTTTCCACTCCCCGAATTCTCTTATTTGTTATTAACTGTGCGTCTGACAGTTTTCTGCCATTTAGTTTCCATCACAACCCAGTGGATTGAGTAGGGCAGACAATTTAACTCCCAGGATTAAAAATTAGAAGCTGAAATTTATATTAAATGACATACTTGGATTGTACAGCTAATCAAAGGAGAAACTGAGATGAAAAGTGACTTCTTAACTTTGTTATTGTCAGAACATCACTGAGTGAAATAGATAGCTTATTCACTGTTCCCACATAGCATACTTGTTCCCACTTTAGCTTCCATGAGAAAAAAACACATGCAGACATTTGGGCCAAGTAACTTGTAAGTTAAGATAAATTCTTGTTCATGTTCTTCTTACTCAGAGTAATAAGTATTGTGTAGTTGAGAAGGAATGTTTTGAAAGAAAGGAAAAATGTAAGGTGATAAAACGTTTATTTATCCACATCAAAGCAGAGACTACTTGCAGACACTTTACTTTTGGAAAATAATCACTTCTCATTTGTTACCCGGAGGCTTTTCACCATAATATTTAACAAATGGTAAATGCTTCAGAGGTTTTTAATAAAAAATACTTGACTTTCTAGACTAACTTAATGACTAGTCTAGCCTGTCTCCTGTAAATGTCAAACATCCGTAATTGAGTTTTGCTAGCTTCATAGTATTGTTTGTGGCGTGACATGTTGTATACACACTCTGTTATTACAAACACTAAATGGATTTGTCAACAAGTGCAGGAAAAAGAATTATAATTTAGTCTCTTTTGTGAATTTTGTTATGTGGAGGAGGAAAAATTCGATGTTTTTTCTCCTGTTAATTGACACATAGAATGACTCCATGCCCTGCTTCAGTGCTTCTTGGCAGTAAAAAAAATAAAAGCATACATCACCAGAGGTATGATTCTGTGTCTGTCATTATAATTTATTTACCGTGTGTAGTTCACATTAATTTTAAGCTAAGGTATGGTTATTTAAATGCTAGGAAAGTATAATGTTGATCTGAGATGTTCTGAACTAAAATTGCCATGCAGCAGGGATCATGGTGCATAGTTTTGGTAATATATTTGGTAGAGTGAATAGAATTTTAAAAATTTAGTTATAACTGGTTTTCACACAGTAATACTATTTCTTGAATTTACTTACATAGTCTCTTTGGAACCCTAAATATTTTTTTAAACAAATCAAGTAAAAGTACATTAGACTCTCGTTTCAAATCATGGCATGTTTTTGGTGTTTTTGAAACTTTTTATTAATGCATGTTTTTTGAAACTTTTTATTAATATCTCCAAGGGAGGAAGTACAGGGTGCATGCATAAGTATAACCAAGTGCACGAGTGTCTGTGAGCCTGGAGGACAGTGAACTACACTAAGACATCCCCCTGATTTGTTTCAGTTTTAGACCCAAAGCTATTTGAAAAGAAATGTTCATGTTATGTATTATTATTATTATTATTTTAATATAATGGATTCTGCCTTGGATGTTTTCAAAGGCTTTTAATTGTTTTCTAAATTTGCAGACAGCTACTGGTAAGCTGTTTATAGACTTTGGCTATCCAGCCTTCTTCAGATTGTTGGTCATACGCTGCATCTGATAAACCGTGACGTCACTCAGCCGTGTCCGACTCTGTGTGACCCCATGGACTGTAGCCCACCAGGCTCCTCCGTCCATGGGATTTTCCAGGCAAGAGTGCTGGAGTGGGGTGCCATTTCCTTCTCCAAGGATATCTGATAAAGAGAAAAAAAATTAGCTGGGAAGTTCTTAAGTTTTCCTAATATTATTTTGGATAATAAAATTTCAGTGAGCCAAGTGTGGCATATTTCGTGAGTCATTTCTATACCAGCTAGAAAGACAGATGGGTCGTGTACAGCTTAAAAATCTGTGCAAATAGGAAGACAGATGGGTGGTTTAAATAGTTTAAATGTCTCCATGAAAATGTTTGTGTGGAAAGCTTCACTCCTGAAGTTACACTAAGAATATCTAAGTAATTAATTGGGAATAATAGAGTTTATACAAAGAAAGCAATATTTTTTAAGGAGGGGGAAAAATGTGAAATTCATTGAATTTGCTAGTTATAATTTTAAGCTTATGATCAAATTAGAATACAGTTAGAATGCAGTTAGGATACAGTCCCCAAACAGTGCTGCCTTGTTTTCTGATTAGGGACATGTGGACTCTAAAAGGCTTCTTTATTACTTGGAGTTGATTTAATGGCCTAATTGTACGTGAAATTTTGACATGTCATCAGAATTTGTCGAATATCAAGCAAGAGCACCATGAACCTGCTTAAAAATGATGAAACCAAACCAAACCCCCATAGAGGCAACTCTAAGAAAAGGACGTTAGAAAAGGCTGCTCTCCAATTTCTGCAGCAAATTTTCATGGACTTTCACTGCAGCAAGTGTTCAGGCATTAATGTGGCTTAGCTCCCAGCTGAAAGATTTGTTCCTGTTTGATTGGGTATACAGTTTGGATCTCAGGTGACAGCTTCATATGGGAGTCTCTGCCTGAGTTGTGTGGGTTGGTAGAAAAGGGGATTGTTATTTTAGAGGAAGGCTGCAGGACTGATCATAGATGTATCCATTGTACTGGCTTTTGGAGACTTTTTGGGAAATGTATTTCTGCAAGAAGGATGTTAAGTAGCAATGTTTATGGGCAAATTATTTATACAGAGTATTCAATGAAGAAATGATTCAAGTAACTGAACATGTAAGCAGATGTGTTCCTAAGAATGTTTAAAATCATTTGTGATTATTATTATTGAAGTGTCTTATTAATTGCTAAGTTAAAAAATTAACCTTCATGTCATACAGAGTAAGTTACAACCACTTTAGGACTTTATGTTAACAGAGGACAAAAATATATTGGTTTCTGAGTGAACATTTTTAAAAATTAAAAAGTCAGATGATAGAATTTTTTTAAAAAATCAGCATCCTTCTTAATAAGGGTAAGATTTTTTTTAATGAATTTATTTCAGTTATACATTTTAAAATTTATATGATTATTTACTAGTTCATGGCATATAATATATTATCCTGTGTGTTGTAATCAAAAAGTGAGAAAACCTACTTCTTTGATAGCTAGTGTTATCTTTTTCGGACCCCTTCCGATCAGAACTGAATTGACATATTGGCTCCTATACTCCTACTGTAATGATAGGACCTCTTTCCAGTCAGCTGTGAAAGGGCTTAGGAAAGACACTCTAGTGATTAAGTTATTTTCTCATCAACGAGTTCTTCATGTTATAAAGTGAAATAGGTTATCCAGGGCAATATTTTGTGAATAATTTGGATAATTATGAAAATATCCTGTTGTGCACGAGCAAGCTGATGTCTGTAACGGGAGATGTCAAGCTGCACTGTGCGCAGCTTCCCTGGAGGAGTCAGCGGTGGTTCTGGTGTTTGGAAACACTAGAATTTGTTGGTAATAGAGACATGCCAGTTTGCTGGAAGGATTTGTCTGCTTTTTCACCTGCTGAATGTGGCTCCTTTCCTTCAGAATTGGCAGAGTGAGGAGAAAGACGAAATTGTTCCAATTCTGTTGGTCTGCCTGAGGAAGTCTGATGTCTCCTCTCTTTGCAAAAACTCTGGGTTGTTCTCTGCTTTTGGCCCTGGGCTGGGGACTTTCTCCACCAGGAGATACTTTTCAGATTCCTGTCTCTAGGGAATATCCAAGTGGGTGCTGAGCCTAAACAGAGTGGAAGCAGAGAGAAGCCTCTGGCGTCAAAAATTCTCAACATAAGTTTTATTTTGGGGGAAAGATTCATTTGGTAAGCTCTCCTTGGATGGAGAGCAAAAACTTGAAGTCTAGATAATTGACAAGAAATATTTGCTCCGTTTGCTTCAAAAATTGAAGATTTGCTTAAAAATTTTATTTGTTTATATCATCATTCATTTATGTTGTCAACCTATAAATATTTTCTGAATGATTTTAGTAGGGGAATCATAGAAATTTTTAATTTGTTACTTCTAGATTTCTTCTGTATCAAGTCTAAGTTTCTCTGCTTGATTTTCAAGTCATTCACAACCTAAAACTATCTTAGCTATACAGCTTATTTCCTTCATTTCCTCAAAACTTGCTATCTTTGAGCTATTTATTTGCTTGCGTATGTAACATTGCTTATTCTCTCCGTGTTTTCACTCAGTATTCCAAATCACCAGACCATGGGCTGTTGTCAAAGACTCTGTTTTGCCAGTTGCTGAATTCACAATGTCTAGCACAGTTCCTGGGGATGAGCAGTTAATAATTTTTATTGAATGAAACAAAGGAATAAATGGAGAAAGAGTGAGGTGAAGGAACTATTGTCTCGCCTATTTTCTTATACCTTTCCAGACTTGCCTTATCTTTTAAGGTCTGTTTTCTCCACAGAGTCTCCTCTGACTTCCCTGGTCTTTATTGACATCTCGAAAGTAGACCTTCAAATTTAACATTATTTACAAACTTTGTAGTTTTCTTGGCAATGCAGTTTCACGTGTCCTGTCATTCCAATTTGGTGTAAGCTCCTTGAAGATGAGAAGGAGCAAATATCTGTACAGTTTTTCAAAAAAATTGTATCTTGACCTTTATTCATCAGACAGCTCCTGCAGGGCACACTTGCTTCAGAGCATCCTTGGCACAAAGTACTGGCAAATCAATACGTGTTCAGTAGCCTTTTGATTATTCATAAAATATATGAGAATCTCAGTTTGCATACAGTGAAGATAGAACTTTTAAAATGATCTCTTAACTTTATTCGACTTTTTTTTTTCCCCCAGGGAAAGAAACTGAAAAGGCTAAGGAACGTTATGATAAAGCCACAATGAAACTCCACATGTTGCATAACCAGTATGTTCTGGCATTGAAAGGGGCACAGCTTCATCAGGATCAGTATTATGACACTACGCTTCCTCTGCTTCTCGATTCCTTACAGAAGATGCAAGAAGAAATGATTAAAGCACTGTAAGCTTCATTTCCCGTTTGGTATAAAAGTCCTTCCTGAAGTGACTGTGGCATTGCTTTTGCCTCCCAGTTAAAAGTTTTGAATAAAATTTGTCTTTGTTTTGTAAGCTGTGTCACTGGACTAGCTCAGAGGGTGTTTCAGACCTTTTCTCCCTCGGGCCTTCTTGATTTTCCTGTCTGGTATCCCTTCGTTTTATGCTCACTCACTGTTCTTTTTGGATGCTTTTGTTATGCTCCAGTTAGCTGGAAATTTAAATGAAAAAAAAAAATCATAAGCATTAAAAAGTGGATATCTTATCTGTAGACCATTGAATGTTTAAATCTTGAGCATCTGATAAGCCCAAAGGAAATAATTTATTTATTTATTTATTTGCCTGCTTCTAGTTGTGTGAGATTACAGTGAACAAATGTTTATTGAAATTGTCTGTATGCAAAGCACACTGGAGCTTGGGGATGTAGAGATGAGTAGGGCACAGTTCTTGCCTTCAGGGGGCTAACAGTGTTGGTTAGTAGTTCACATGCATACATGTTTACCATACATATCAATTCAGTACACCACCCTCTGGTAGACTTCATCTCATCATTAATGCTGTTGAGTCCCCATTTTTCCATTGAAGGATAAAGTGATTTTAGTCAACTTGAATATGTCAGCGTTTAAGGGTATTGATAAAATAGTGAGATGCCTACTTAAAATATTTAATTAGTTATGTCTTCTTTAAATTACATATTACTGACTTATAAATTTATATTTCCTTTCCTACTTTCATTTTATGAATCAATGTTTCCTCAAACTCCCCATATGAATGTTCAATAACAGTATCTTTACCGTCATGAGAACGTACTTTAGAGACATTTAATAATTTCACGTGTATTATCATTACTGCCTAGTAAATTTTTTTAGATCTAGCATTTAAAAATATAATATCACTAAAATTGAATGCTTTGTCACACTCATTCATATAACATTAGGAGACTTCTTCCTTTTTTCCCCAATTTGTCTTCAAGATGAGTGTTAACATCATAACCACTTACTGTACTGCTTTATAAGAATTATCTAGAGAGGCTCATTACCATTCATATCATCCCGTACTTCCAACTGTGAGGCCCCAAGGATATTGACTGAATCTGAATTAAACTTTTCTACCTCGCTCTTTTAATTGTATCTATCAGGTGATTTCTGTAATCATTCAAAATTAGCATTGCCTGAAGCAGTTTGAATTTAATTTTTTTGTTTTTTTACCCAAATAGTATTTCACCATTCAAAATAAAGTAAAAGAATTCTTCAAAATAAGAGAGATTTTGTAAGGGCTCCTTTTTGTGAGTGATGATTTTGGAAAAGAAAATCAGGGTCTTATATTTATTTGGGTACATGCAGGATAAACATGTCTATCCACACTTTTTAAGGCTACTAAATGAGCAGTTGTGTATTTTTACAGCATAGCATTATCAAGTTGAGGACTAGGGTCTTTGCAACAGAATAGTTTTCTTTTTACACTTATTACATTAGGGTAATAACTGTTACGATCATTTTTGCTACTGACTGGCGGTCAGAAGAGATTGAAAGGTCATTGGAGATATAAGCCAGATAAACTCTGAGTATAATATGGAAAAGAACAGAGGCCGAGGAGCAAGCGAAGACCCAGGAGGTTGGGCTTATGAGGAAGCCGCACGCAGTGAAAGTAACATTCCGAACGCAGGACCTGACCCAGAGGTCAGGAGCTGACCTGATCCCCATGTGGTGGGACCAGCCTGTCTGCGATACTGTTTAGAAGTAAAAGTGATCAGTTCAGGCTTCCATTTTTGTATGTTGAAAAATGTAATGTAGATCATTTGCAATTATTCTGTTGCATCAAATGTAAATTGTTAATGCATACATTTCTATACTCCGTTTACTTCACTATCCAGGTAAATGAAATAAGGTGGTGCATGGAGCCACCGTCTGTAAAAATGGGCGTTACATTTCTCTTTTTTATCATTGTAAGTCCTTTCTGGGCCTGTTTCCCTGATAAAACTTTAAAATGTTGTAAAACTTCTTCTTCTTTTCAGAAAAGGTATATTTGATGAATACAGCCAGATAACTAGTCTTGTTACAGAGGAAATAGTGAACGTTCATAAAGAGATTCAAATGTCGGTTGAACAGATAGACCCTAGCACAGAATACAACAATTTCATAGATGTTCATAGGTATGTATAGATACTTTCATTCTTCTTTCAGTACTTTTGACAGTATTATTTTTTGCCACATATTATTTAATGAATTAAAATAAGAAATACTGACAAACTTTGTTAGGACATAGGCTATTTCTTACTAATTTGTCTGTTTTTAATTATTTTCAAAGTCCTTTCTCAGTGATTATAACTATTGATATTTAATTTATATAATGATCTTTAAAAGTTTTTCAGTTGTTACTACATCATTGCTTAAACCCATATTTAATTCATGAAGTAATATTTTCTTTTTAACAATTATGTAATAATAATAAACCTATTGTTTTCTGTTTGTGTTAAATTTTATAGTGATACTACATTTATTATGTTTTCACATATGCATCATCGTATTTTACATTAATTACTGTTGAAGAAGGAATAAAACAGATTAATATCTGTATTTACAAGTGAGGAAACTAGGCTGAAATTACTTGACTAGATCTTTGAGGCCTAAGGTTTAGTTTGATTTATACTATTTATTTTTGCTCTACTTTGTTAACATAATTTTAAATAAGAACAAATATTCTGCCTTTAGTGTATACTAAGACATATTATGATAGGGTATTCATATTGATCAAAATTATTTGGCATGCTTTACTAGAACAACGGCTGCTAAGGAGCAAGAAATTGAGTTTGATACTTCCTTACTAGAAGAAAATGAAAATCTACAGGCAAATGAGATTATGTGGAATAATTTAACAGCAGAAAGTTTGCAAGTAATGTAAGTATTTAGAAAATCTGAAGCTTAAATATTAGTGTGACTATTTATAGTTTACCTTTATCAGATTAAAATTCCAATTTTTGTTTTCTTGAAAGTAATGAAAAGTAACTAAAAATGAACTGATTTTTGTTTGGTCAAACTAAAATGCTTTGAGAAATATGTTAACTTTACCCATTATCATCACTAATTTTGGTAATTCTGAGAATAAAAATTCTGTGTAATGTTACATTCATTTGCCCAATTATTAATGACATAAGAATATTAGAATAATGTTTTATTTTTTCCAAAATTTATATAATTTTTTAACCCCATTTCATCCTGTAAATGGCAGAGATATTTGTCCTCAGTGAGGACAATAAGTATTAGAGATAAAAAGAAACTTACAGATGTCAAAAGCATTTAGTATAAAAATTTGACTTTGGAGTTTTCTCTTTAAGCAGAAATATCTTCTATTATAGACTGTTATAACACTTATAGACTATTATAACTGTTATAGACTATTATTTGGCCTTGGAGTACAGAATGAGGCGGGGCAAAGGCTAATAAGACTTTTACCAAGAGAATGCACTGGTCATAGCAAACACCCTCTTCCAACAACACAAGAGAAGACTACACATGGACATCACCAGATGGTCAACACTGAAATTTCACTGAAATCAGATTGATTGTATTCTTTGTAGCTAAAGACGGAGAAACTATACAGTCAGCAAAAACAAGACCGGGAGCTGAATATGGCTCAGATCATGAGCTCTGTATTGCCAAATTCAGACTAAATTGAAGAAAGTAGGGAAAACCATGAGACCATTCAGATATGACCTAAATCAAATCCCTTACTATTAAACAGTGGAAGTGACAAATAGATTCAACAGATTAGATCTGATAGAGTGCATGATGAACTATGGACGGGGGTTCGTGACCTTGTACAGGAGCCAGGGATCAAGACCATCTCCAAGAAAAAGAAATGCAAAAAGGCAAAATGATTGTCTGAGGAAGCCTTACAAATAGCTGTGAAAATAAGAGAAGCTAAAGGCAAAGGAGAAAGGAAAGATATATCCACTTGAATGTAGAGTTCCAAAGAATAGCAAGGAGAGATAAGAAAGCCTTCCTCAGTGATCAATGCAAAGAAATAGAGGAAAACAATAGAATGGGAAAGGCAAGAGATCTCTTCAAGAAAATTAGATATACCAAGGGAACATTTCATGCAAAGATGGGCACAATAAAGGACAGAAATGGTATGGACCTAACAGAAGCAGAAAATATTAAGAAAAGGGGACAAGAATACACAGAAGAACTGTACAAAAGTGATCTTCACAATGCAGACAATCACGATGGTGTGATCACTCACCTAGAGCCAGACATCCTGGAATGCGAAGTCAAGTTGGCCTTAGGAAGCATCACTATGAACAAAGCTAGTGGAGGTGATGGAATTCCAGTTGAGCTATTTGAGATCCTGAAAGATGATGTTGTGAAAGTGCTGCACTCAAGATGCCACCAAATTTGGAAAACTCAGTAGTGGCCACAGGACTGGAAAAGGTCAGTTTTCATTCCAGTCCCAAAGAAGAGCTAGCCAAAGAATGCCCAAACTACCGCACAATTGTACTCATCTAACATGGTCGCAAAGTAATGCTCAAAATTCTCCAAGCCAGGCTTCAACAGTATGTGAACCGTGAACTTCCAAATGTTCAAGCTGGTTTTAGAAAAGGCAGAGGAACCAGAGATCAAATTGCCAAAATCCACTGGATCATCAAAAAAGCAAGAGTTCCAGAAAAACATCAACTTCTGCTTTATTGACTCTGGCAAAGCCTTTGACTGTGTGGATCACAATAAACTGTGGAGAATTCTTCAGGAGATGGGAATACCAGACCGCCTGACCTGCCTCTTCAGAAACCTGTATGCAGGTCGGGAAGCAACAGTTCGAACTGGACATGGAACAACAGACTGGTTCCACATTGGGAAAGGAATACGTCAAGGCTGTATATTGTCACCCTGCTTATTTAACTTCTATGCAGAGTACATCATGAGAAACGCTGGACTGAAAGAAACACAAGCTGGAATCAAGATTGCTGGGAGAAATATCAATCACCTCAGATATGCAGATGACACCACGCTTATGGCAGAAAGTG
Organism: Oryx dammah; assembly: GCF_014754425.2. Taxonomy (NCBI): domain Eukaryota; kingdom Metazoa; phylum Chordata; class Mammalia; order Artiodactyla; family Bovidae; genus Oryx; species Oryx dammah. The sequence continues at coordinate 2,752,827 of NW_024070189.1, read as the reverse complement.
AAGAAGAACTAAAGAGCCTCTTGATGAAAGTGAAAGAGGAGAGTGAAAAAGTTGGCTTAAAACTCACCATTCAGAAAACGAAGATCATGGCATCTGGTGCTATCACTTCATGACAAATAGATGGGGAAACAATGGAAACAGTGAGAGACTTTATTTTTTTTGGCTCCAAAATCACTGCAGATGGTGACTGCAGCCATGAAATTAATAGATGCTTGCTCCTTGGAAGAAACGTTATGACCAACCTAGACAGCATATTAAAAGCAGAGACATTACTGTGTCCATCTACTCAAGGCTATAGTTTTTGCAGTGGTCATGTATGGATGTGAGAGTTGGACTATAAAGAAAGCTGAACCCTGAAAAATGATGCTTTTGAACTGTGGTGTTGCAGAAGACTCTTGAGAGTCTCTTGGACTGCAAGGAGATCCAACCAGTCCATTCTAAAGGAAATCAGCCCTGGATGTTCATTGGAAGGACTGATGCTGAGGCAGAAACTCCAATACTTCAGCCACCTGATGTGAAAAGCTGACTCACTGGAAAAGGCCCTGATGCTGGGAAAGACTGAAGGCATGAGCAAAAGGAGATGACAGAGGATGAGACAGTTGGATGGCATCACTGACTCAATGGACTTGAGCTTGAGTAGGCTTCGGAAGTTGGTGATGAACAGGGAGCCCTGACGTGCCGCAGTCCATCACATTAAAGTCGCAAAGAGTCAGACACGACTGAGTGACTGAACTGAACTTACAGACTATTACATCAGTTTCCTTTCCACTTTTTGTTACTACTGCATAAAATTTTAAAAGGGTTTTGAGAAATCTAATTTTTTTTCTTTTCAAACATTCAATTCAGTTCAGTCGCTCAGTCGTGTCCGACTGTTTGTGACCCCATGAATCACACCACGCCAGGCCTCCCAGTCCATCAGCAACTCCCGGAGTCCACTCAGACTCACGTCCATCGAGTCCGTGATGCCATCCAGCCATCTCATTCTCTGTCGTCCCGTTCTCCTGCCCCCAATCCCTCCCAGCATCAGAGTCTTTTCCAATGAGTCAGCTCTTCACATGAGGTGGCCAAAGTACTGGAGTTTCAGCTTTAGCATCATTCCTTCCAAAGAAATCCCAGAGCTGATCTCCTTTAGGATGGACTGGTTAGATCTCCTTGCAGTCCAAGGGACTCTCAGGAGTCTTCTCCAGCACCACAGTTCAAAAGCATCAATTCTTCAGCACTCAGCTTTCTTCACAGTCCAACTCTCACTTTCATCCATGACCACTGGAAAAACCATAGCCTTGACTAGACAGACCTTTGTGGGCAAAGTAATGTCTCTGCTTTTGAATATGCTATCTAGGTTGGTCATAACTTTTCTTCCAAGGAGTAAGCGTCTTTTAATTTCATGGCTGCAGTCACCATCTGCAGTGATTTTGGAACCCCAAAAATAAAGTCTGACACTGTTTCCACTGTTTCCCCATCTATTTCCCATGAAGTGATGGGACCAGATGCCATGGTCTTCGTTTTCTGAATGTTGAGCTTTAAGCCAACTTTTTCACTCTCCACTTTCACTTTCATCAAGAGGCTTTTTAGTTCCTCTTTACTTTCTGCCATAAGGGTGGTGTCATCTGCATATCTGAGGTGATTGATATTTCTCCCGGCAATCTTGATTCCAGCTTGTGCTTCTTCCAGCCCAGCATTTCTCATGATGTACTCTGCATATAAGAAAACATAATTAAGGCATTCTTCTTTTAAAGTTAATTTAGAACTTCCTTGATGGCTTCTTGTAAAGAATCCGCCTGCCAGTGCAGGAGACATGGATTCAATTCCTGGGTCAGTAAGATCCTGTGGGAACGAAATGGCAATTCACTCCTGTATTCTCGCCTGGGAAATCCCATGGACAAAGAAGCCTGGCAGGCTTCAGTCCATGGAGTTGCAAAGCGTCAGATATTTGCAACAACAAAGATATTTAATCTGTCTAAACAACAGCAACAAAGATATTTAATCTGTCTCCTGGTTTTTGTCAGGAATGACAGAAACTAAAATTTGTTGATAAGTGTTGTCTGTACCTATCCCTGTGTGAAAAATACAGCTGGACGTTTTCTCAGTTTCTCTTCAGTTTTGGACGTGTTATATCATCTGACTTAATGAAATTTTATTTCAAAAGATTCAGCAAAAAATCCCTATGTAATATAATCAGAGTCTCCCTTCTACTGTTCAGTAATGCAGCATTTACAAATAATTAACTGAGTGGTAGGATCCTGGGACTAGCTCTTGGTAAGGGTTAATGTCTTTCAAGTTGCTCAGACAGGGTTGAAGAAACTACCAAATACTTGTTGAAGCTGAAGGCTTGACTGTTATGGTGGACTGACCATCGACGAGAGGCATGGTGAATTGGGTGTACCCTGCGCTCGTGGGTCTTTCCAAGAAGGCGTGACATCATTCTGGAAGAATCTGTTCCTCCAGGTTTGATCCCCTTCACAGGAGACTCACTTTGACTCTGTGTTACGGTGCCAGCTATCTCTAAATCAGCGGTACTCGCCTGGGCAGTTCTTCTCACGGGACACTTGACAATCTCTGAGACGTTTTCATTTGTCAGCTGGTCAGGTAGAGACCATGGTGCTGCTGATCATCCTGCAGGTCACAGGACAGCCTCCTGCAGCAAAGAGTATCTGGCAAAAATGTCGGGAATGCTGAGGTTGAGGAACTATGCTTGTACCAGTAGAGTTGAATGCGTGTCATAAAGTGGATGGTCGCGTTTCTCAATTCTTGTGCAGTGATAAATTCCTGAGCTGCTTGGTGAAGGAACATGACTTAAATTGTTCTTGTTTTTTTAAACCATTCTATTGCCCCATCAAGATACATTTACTCTGTGTTTAAGGTTGCAAGGTTTAATACTCTCAGGGAGTTTAGGCTGTAATTGATCAGTTTATTTTAATACACCAATAAAGAATGAACATACAGAAATTGGAGTGTTATGAGGTAAAACTAAATATTGCTAACTGTTATAAGCATATATAAAGTAAGAGATTTTGTGGCCAAAGAAGAATTTGTTTTATTGCTTTTTAGGGTATAATTAGAGCTAAAGATAGTTATACTCATAAATCATTATTTCTTAATTATGGTGATGAAGCAGTGAACAAAAATTCAATAAATTAGAGAGAATAAATCTTTGATAGTGTGGTATAAGATTTAATTGCTTACATCTTACTGAGGTAAAGCTTTAGCTACATTTCAATGAACAGTGTCTAAATTCAGGTTATGAGCTTAGGATTAGACTATCCTCAAGAAGTTTATTCCAAGAATGAGTTATTCAGTGTGTCTATAGGCACTGTTAAAATAATTCAGTTCCATTAAAAAATATATATGAATGTATATGTGTGTATATATGTATATATTTTAATGTAATGCAAGATGAAATTATTATTAAGGATTTATTGAGCATGGCCCTGCCAATCAGAACAAGACCCAATTCCCCCTCAGTCACTCTCTCCCATCAGGAAGCTTCCATAAGCCTCGTATCCTTCTCCATCAGAGGGCAGACAGACTGAAAACCACAATCACAGAAAACTAACCAATATCTATTCACATGGACCACAGCCTTGTCTAACTTAATGAAACTATGAGCCATGCCGTGTAGGGCCACCCACAACAGGACGGGTCATGTGGAAAGTTCTGACAAAATGTGGTCCACTGGAGAAGGGAATGGCAAGCCACTTCAGTATTCTTGCCTTGAGAACCCCATGAACAATAGGAAAAGGCAAGAAGATAGGACACTGAAAGTGGATCCTGCCAGGCTGGTAGGTACCCAGGTTGCTACTGGAGATCACTGGAGAAATACCTCCAGAAAGAATGAAGAGATAGAGCCAAAGCAAAAGCAACACCCAGTTGTGGATGTGACTGGTGATGGAAGCAAGGTCTGATGCTGTAAAGAGCAATATTGCACAGGAACCTGGAATTTAGCTCCATGAATCAAGGCAAATTGGAAGTGGTCAAACAGGAGATGGCAAGAGTGAACATCAACATTTTAGGAATCAGCGAATTAAGATGGACTGGAATGAGTGAATTTAACTTAGATGACCATTATATCTACTACTGTGGGTGGGAATCCCTTAGAAGAAATGGAGTAGCCATCATAGTCAACAAAAGAGTCTGAAATGCAGTACTTGGATGCAGTCTCAAAAATAGCAGAATGAACTCTTTTCTTCTCCAAGGCAAACCATTTAATATCACAGTAATCCAAGTCTATGCCGCAAGCAGAAATACTGAATAAGCTGAAGTTGAACGGTTCTATGAAGACCTACAAGACCTTCTAGAACTAACACTCAAAAATGATGTCCTTTTCATTATAGGGGACTGGAATGCAAAAGTAGGAAGTCAAGAATCATTTGGAGTAACAGGCAAATTTGGCCTTGGAGTACAGAATGAAGCAGGGCAAAGGCTAATAGAGTTTTGTCAAGAGAACACACTAGTCATAGCAAACATCCTCTTATAACAACACAAGAGAAGACTCTACACATGGACATCACAGATAATCAATAGCGAAATCAGATTGATTATATTCTTTGCAGCCAAAGATGGAGAAGCACTATACAGTCAGCAAAAACAAAACCAGGAGTTGACTGTGGCTCAGATCATGAATTCCTTACTGCCAAATACAGACTTAAATTGAAGAAAGTAGGGGAAATCACTAGACCATCCAGGTAAGACCTAAATCAAATTCCTAACTATTATACAGTGGAAGTGAAAAATAGATTTAAGGGACTAGATCTGATAGACAGAGTGCCTGATGAACTGTGGACGGAGGTTCATGACATTGTACAGGAGGCAGGGATCAAGACCATCCCCAAGAAAAAGAAGTGCAAAAAAGCCAAATGGTTGTCTGAGGAGGCCTTATAAATAGCTGTGAAAAGAAGAGAAGCGAAAAGCAAAGGAGAAAAGGAAAGATATAAGCATCTGAATGCAGAGTTCCAAAGAATAGCAAGGAGAGATAAGAAAGCCTTCCTCAGTGATCAATGCAAAGAAATAGAGGAAAACAATAGAATGGAAATGACTAGAGATCACTTCAAAAAAAATTAGAGGTACCAAGGGAATATTTCATGCAAAGATGGACTCAATAAAGGGCTAAGTGGTCTGGACCTAACAGAAAAGTAAAAGTAAAGCTGAAGTTGCTCAGTCGTGTCCGACTCTTTGCAACCCCATGGACTGTAGCCCACCAGGCTCCTCTGTCCATGGGATTTTCCAGGCAAGAAAACTGGAATGGGTTGCCATTTCCTTCTTCAGCAGATCTTCCTGACCCAGGGATCAAACCCAGGTCTCCTACATTGTAGGCAGATACTTTACCATCAGGGCCACCAGGGAAGTCCACCAGGGACCTACCAAAAGCAGAAGATATTAAGAGGTGGCAAGAATACACAGAAGAAGTGTACCTTAAGATCATGATGACCCAGATAACCACGATGGTGGTGTGATCACTCACCTACAGCCAGACATCCTGGAGTGTGAACTCAAGTGGGCCTTAGAAAGGATCACTACGAACAAATCTAGTGGAGGTGATGGAATTCCAGTTGAGCTCTTTCAAATCGAGAAGGATGATGCTGTAAAAGTGCTGCACTCAATATACCAGCAAATTTGGAAAACTCAGCAGTGGTCACAGAAGTGGAAAAGGTCAGTTTTCATTCCAATGCCAAAGAAAGGCAATGCCAAAGAATGCTCAAACTACCACACAATGGCACTCATCTTAGTTCAGTCCAGTTGTTCAGTCGTGTCCAACTCCTTGTGACCCCATGAATTGCAGCACGGCAGGCCTCCCTGTCCATCACCAACTCCTGGAGTTCATTCAACTCGTGTCCATTGAGTTGGTGATGCCATCCAGCCATCTCATCCTCTGCTGTCCCCTTCTCCTCCTGCCCCCAATCTTTCCCAGCATCAGGGTCTTTTCCAGTGAGTCAACTCTTTGCATGAGGTGGCCAAAGTATTGGAGTTTCAGCTTCAACATCACTCCTTCCAGTCAACACCCAGGACTGATCTCCTTTAGGGTGGACTGGTTGGACCTCCTTGCAGTCCAAGGGACTCTCAAGAGTTTTCTCCAACACCGCAGTTCAAAAGCATCAATTCTTTGGCGCTGAGCTTTCTTTATAGTCCCAACTCTCACATCCGTACATGACCACTGGAAAAACCGTAGCTTTGACTAGACAGACCTTTGTTAGCAAAGTAATGTCTCTGCTTTTCAATTTGCCGTCTGGTCATAACTTTTCTTTCAAGGAATAAGTGTCTTTTAATTTCAGGGCTGCAGTCACCATCTGCAGTGATTCTGGAGCCCCCTGAAAATTAAGTCTGTCACTATTTCTACTGTTTCCCCATCTATTTGCCATGAAGTGATGGGACCAGATGCCATGATCTCAGTTTTCTGAATGTTGAGTTTTAAGCCAACTTTTTCACTCTCCTCTTTCACTGTCATCAAGAGGCTATACACAAAAAATTGGTGTTTTCTCAGCACCTATTGAACAGTTTGTCTTTTCACCATGTATATTCTTGCATCTTTTGTCACAGATTAACTGACCCTAAGTGTGTGGATATATTTCTGGGCTCTCTATTCCTTTCCATTGATGTATGAGTCTATTTTTGGAACACTACCATACTGTTTTCATTGCTGTAGGTTTGTAGGGTAGTCTAATGTCAGGGCTTGATTACTCCCGCTGTTTTTTTTTTTTTTTTTTTTTTTGTCTATTTGGGGCTCTTTTATGTTTCTCTGTATTGGTTTTTCTTTTAGTGTTTAATGCTTGGGATAATAAGTACTCTGAGCACAATTCTTAGGTTTTTTCAGGGACTTTTGGAAATACTTGACATCTGAAAAATTTTTGTTTATTTCAAAATATGACAAGAAAACTGTTGTAAAGCATAATATCACTGTTATTAATTATTAAATTGGGTATACACCAAAACATTTCAAACAATTTGTAGGTTAAACTTTCTCACTTTTTAATATATGTGTATAATGATGGTGTGTATACATACACACACACACTTTGGATAGAGGCCAAGTATTGTAAAGGTCTCTAAGTAGTCCTTTCATTCTGGGAAAATACTGGGAATAGCATAAATATTCATCAATAAGGAATTGGTTAAATGAATTATAGTAGGTCTATACTAATTCCACAATTTTTCCATATTATTCAGGCTTTAAATAGAATAAGATAGGCTTTTATATATGCTTGTATGGAAAGATCACAGAGAATATGATAGAGAACAAAAATAAGCTATAGAATAATATTTATTGAATGAGTCTATTAATAAATAAAAGTCCATATAAGTTTGTATATACATAGAAACTATTTTGGAATGGAGATGAATTGACGGGTTTTATAAGGAAGCATGTTGGGGCCCATATTCATAATAATTTTAAATAAATACAGTGTTATTTCACATCTTTTTGCAGTATTATTTGAAAGCTTATGTTAGTTCTTCAGAATATAAGCTAAATATTTTCCTTCCCATTATGTCAATTCTTATCCTTTCACTAAGCATTTGTTCATTAGTAAGATTGCTTTAGGGCTTCCCTGGAGGCTCAGTGGTAGATAATCCTCCTGCCAAGCAGGAGATGTGAGTTTGATCCCTGGTTTGGGAGGATCCCCCTGGAGAAGGAAATGGCAACTCACTCCGATATTCTTGCCTGGAAAATCCCATGGACAGAGAAGCCTGGCGGGCTACAGTCCATGGGGCATGACATGATTTAGCGACTAAATAACAGCAACATTGCTTTATATAGTTTTACAATAGAGCACTCTCAAAGCTCTTTTTGAAAATGCTAATATTTAATGGCCTGTGTTTCCCTGTGTATTAGGTTTTTTCTTGTCCTATGTGAAAAGTTTAATGCGTTATTAAGCGATGGTATTAAAGAAGACTTCAGAAATAGTTTTCTTTTCGTTTTGCATTGCTTTATGTTTAAGTGATCCATGACCCTATCCTTTGTGAAAGGTTATATTCGTTTGGAAGTGAGAATCATTAATTTTTGACTTCTGGAGTTTTTCTGTAAATAGGGGTCACATGGCAATCTGTCAGACTGCTGATTAGTCTTGACTATGAAACAAAAAATTGGGCTGCATTTCTCTTAGAGTCTTCAGAATTCTTGGCTAGATGTCAGATGTTGCAGATGATTTATGAACATCTTTGTTGAATGAGTGAGTGAATGGAGATATTTTATGGAGATTTCGGGGAGTTTCTCAGTAGCGGGTCTCGTCTCTGGCTTCATATTAGGGTCACTGAGGGAGCCTTCAAAAAAAATGTTGATGTCTGGAATCGGACCCAAACCAGTTAAATCAAATTTTCTGAGGGTTAGATCCAGGCATTGGAATTTTTTGTAAACTTTCCAGATGATTTTAGTGTAGAAAGGATTGAAAATCTGCCATAAGCCCACTAAAACTATGTTTGTAGAAATATGTGTTTTACTTTCTGCAGGGAGGGTGTGTGCAGATTTTCAGAGGGTTTCTCAACCCCAAATGCCTGAGGACTGCTCTACTTGAATATCTTTCATATTTAAAGGTGTCTTTTTTGTTAAAGTTTTCTAGTGAAGCTATATTTCTCAAATTTATAGTATTATTGGCAAAAATTAGCATTTTTCATAGTGGTCTAACTGGAATTTTAAAAAATGTTTAATAGGATAATTGCTTTACAGTGTTATTGGCGTCTTTCATACAACAATGTGAATCAGGGAATTTCTTTTTGACTCTTTTTCTTCTTTTGATCTGCCATACTTCTGGTCTAGTCTTGACTGGTAAAGTATTTGAAGTTTAAAGAGATCTTCTTCTCTTGAGGTTATCTTTTTCACTTTGCTAGTCATAAAAAGACACCTGTTAAGTTTTCTTATTTTAGATTCCTAAATATAACATAAAAATTTTTGTTTTCATTAACCACACTCATAAATTTAATAGTTTAGGTTGCTCTTTAATGTATCGTATAGAGGCTTCTCAAATAAATGTATGGGACTCTGAGATTATTACACAATTACTATTTACATCCAGAAAAAGATTATACAGTGTTACTCCTTGCCTCTTTTCAGATCTGATAGAAATCTAATGATATAGTACGAAATGGCAAAGTTACTGCATTTATCCATGTAAATATGTGCCACGAAACATTTTTATCATACTCTCATTATTTGTCTATCAACTATAATGATAAAGGTAATACCACTGCAGTATTCTTGCCAGGAAAATCCCATGGACAGAGGAGCCTGGTGGGCCACAGTACATAGGGTTGTGAAGAGTTGGACTTGACTGAGTATAATATCACCCCTGCCTGCCCCGACCCCAGCATATATGCAGAGAGAGGAGTTCATCTCAGCTATTTGTAGATTGTTTGCTTATCTCTTGTATCTTGGAAATGTTTTGAAGGGCAGATTGCTATGTGGGAAAGGGCTGTTTCTCAGCCTCTGATAAATTCTACGCCTGATCGCGCACGTGCCGCCACACATGCATTCAGGCTGCGTCACCTTCAGGCTTGAAGCTGAGACTGCAGCCGTTGTCTCTGTCTTCTGCAGCCTCTCTGCTTCCCCTCCATCACCGCTTTCACATCTCCCTCATTTTTGGATCTCCCTTCTTGGCCAGAGGCTGAAAGAGAATACTAAACTTTTTGTTTAAGATTATATATGTAAATATTTCCTCTCATCCAATCACTATTTAATTGATTAATTTGGGATTAATTTAGTTCATCAAAGTAACTTGAAAAAGTCAAGTCTGTTGAACATTAGAAGAATATATTTAAGTATCTGTTGTGTGGATTTTTGCATTTTGGATTGATGAGGCATTGATTTGTGATCTGTTGCAAACTTAAAGCAGGGTAAATGGCATCATGAATCCATAGTTTAAGCTAGGCAAGTTACGGATAACAAGTTGTTCCAAAATATGAACAGTAACATGTCTGCCAAAAGAGGAATTTTTATTGATTTTACTAAATGGTGGCGAGCAGAGGGCCTCTGCCTTTCTGTGGGGTGAGTTTTCCAGTTCAGGTGAGGTCTCTTAATAATGAGTTGTTATCACCTAGCAGTAGGAAATATATTTGAGTTCCAAAAGATTGTGTTAAATGTCTAATTGTATATTCTAAAGTAAAGCCCAGTCTCAGGTCTCATGTTTCTCAGATCATTTAACAAAATTTAAAGTCAACATGTGTTTAGCTTTTACAGTGAAATATAAATAAGATCTCTTAATTGAAAAATGGTAATTCTCTACATGGGAAAGTGATTATTTTGGATTTTTTGAGCTGTGAATGAGCAATCTATAGCCTATAGATCGCATCCAGCTAGCCACCTATCTTGTGCAGTCTATGAGCTAATACTGCTTTTTACATTTTCAAACAGTTAAAAAAATCAAAAGAAGAACTATATTTTGTGATATATGAAAGTTACGTGAAACTTAAAACATCAGAGTACATCAGTTAAACTGGAACACGGCCATGCTCCTCCTTTACCTGTTGTCTGTGGGTGGATTTGCTACTGGGCAGAGTCGAGCAGTTGAGACAGAGACCACGTATGGCGTTCTCGTCACTTCACACTGCTGCTCGGCGCACTGCAGACCACAGCGCCGTGGCTGTAACTCAGCAGTGTTCTGAACGCCGCACATGTCACTGGGCTACCGCATTTGTTTCCTTTTTGTTGTCGGTGCATGCATGTCATTTCAAAACGAGAAGACAAGAGAAAATGGCTTTCGGTTGTCACACTTTAAGACACAATAGAGGGCAGATTATTTTGTTGTTGAGTTAGATGGCGCATTGTGTTCATCACACTTGGGCTCTGTGGCTGTGCTGAAATAACGCTGTTGACATTACCAGATGCAACACTCTTCTCAGTGATACCGACACACAAGAGCCAAGAAAAATGATAAAAGTTAAACTGAAATGCTTCATCACAGCAGACTTTCTTCAGAGAAATAAAATATGAATGAGGATAAAACTGAATGAAAATAAGTTTCTGGGTGACCTATTTGTTAGCCAAGCAGGGAAAGCCCATTTATCAGAGGTAATTTAATTAAATAGTGTTTTAAAGAATAACTGAAGAAATAGGTTCAGAGGAAATAAGTTTGTTTATGACCATTACATTTTCAGTAAGGACATTTGCTTGAGGGGTTGGGAACTTTGGGAGCTACATCATTAGTTAATTAATAAAAACATGACAAGTTATTCAACGTGGTTTCCCCTGGCTCTTGCCAAGTCAGCAGATATGATCCAAACTACTCAGTTGTTTACTTGTGAAGTCAAACCAGGTTTGAAGCGATTGAAGAATTACTTTCAGTGAACGTCCTGTGTGGGTCACCTGCAAACAGGAGTATTCTCAATGAAGCTGAGAAAGCACTAACCCAGTGTAGACTGACGTGGAATCTGTTATGATGTATTACAGCTGATGGTGTTAAGAATATATGTGGATCAAAAAGAGGTTTAGTTGAACAAAGACCTGTGTGTGGGTCAAGAAGCAACAGTTAGAACCCTGCATGGAATAACTGACTGGTTCAGGATGGAGAAAAGAGTGTGACAGGGCGGTCTGCTGTCACCCTGCTTATTTTACCTGCACCCTTAGCACGGCATGAGAAATGCCAGGCTGGATGAGTTACAAGCAGGAATCAAGACAAGCTGGAGAAACATCAACCTGTGGATATGTGGATGATACCACTCTTAACGGCAGAAAGTGACGTGGAACTAAAGATCCTCTTGATGAGAGTGAAGGAGGAGAGTGAAAGAGCTGGCTTAAAACTAATTTTAAAAACAGAGATCATGGCATTTGGCCCCATTTCTTCATGGCAAATAGAAGGGGAAACGGGGGAAGTAGTGACAGATTTCCTCTTCTTGGGCTCTGAAATCAGTGTGGATGGTGACTGCAGCCATGAATTCTGAAGACAGTTGCTTCTGACAAAGCAAATGACAAACCTAGACAGGGGAGCTACAGCAAACCTAGACAGTGTGTTGAAAAGCAGAGACGTTACTCTGCCAGCAAAGGTCCGTACAGTCAAGGCTGTGCTCTTCCCAATGGTCACATATGGTTGTGAAAGGTGGACTGTTAAGAAGGCAGAGCACTAAAAAACTGAAGCCTTCAAACTGTGGTGTTGGAGAAGACTCCTGAGAATTCCTTGGACAGCAAGGAGATCAATCCAGTCAATCTTAAGGGAAATCAACCCTGAGAACTCATTGGAAGGACTGATGCTGAAGCCCCAGTATTTTGGTCACCTGATGCAAACAGTGACTCATTGGATAAGACCTTGATGCTGGGAAAGATTGAGGGCAGAAGGAGAAGAGGGTATGAGAGGATGCGACGGCTAAATGGCATCACCGATACAGTGGACATGAACTCGGGCAGACTTCGGGAGATGATGAGGGACAGGAAGGCCTGGTGTGCTGCAGCACATGGGGTCACAAAGAATTGGACAGGACTGGGCAACTGAACAACAATAGCAAATGAGGATTCTCAAAAAAGTTATATCAGGCAACTGTAACCGTTATTGCATTCGGGTTTTTATTAACCCAGATGTCACAATTAATGGGACAGTACTAGGAATTTTTAATTTACATTTTTTTAGGAAGTTGGATCTCTTTAGAAGTGCTCAGACATTTAAATAATGATAGAAAATGGTTTTAGGATATAAGAAGTATTGTCATGAGTACTGAAAACTTGATATCATCCACAATAGTTGCTTTAGGCTTTTGTATCTTTAAATATACATCGTAGTTGTATGAGGAGGCCTGACACATAGCTAAGAAAAGAAGAGAAGTGAAAGGCAAGGAGAAAGGGAAAGATATACCTAACTGAATGCAGAGTTCCATAGAATAGCAAGGAGATATAAGAAAGCCTTCTTAAGTCAACAGTGCAAAGAAATAGAGGAAAACAAGAATGGGAAGACTAGAGATCTCTTCAAGAAAATTGGAGACACCAAGGGAATATTTCATGCAAAGCTGAGCTCAATAAGGACAGAAAAGGCAAGGACCTAACAAAAGCACAAGAGATTAAGAGGCGGTGGGAAGAATCTGAGCCACCAGGAAAGATCCCCTGGAGGAGGAAATGGCAACCTGCTCCAATATTCTTGCCTGGAGAATCCCATGGACAGAGGAGTCTGGCGGGCACTGTCCAAAGGGTTGCAAAGGGTCGGACATGACTGAAACGACTTAGCATGGCAAGAATACACAGAAGAACTGTACAAAAAAGATCTTAATGACCAGGACAACCACGATGGTGTGGTCATTCACCTAGAGCCAGACATCCTGGGGTGTAAAGTCAAGTGGGCCTTAGGAAGCATCACTAAGAACAAAGCCAGTGAAGGTGATGGAATTCCAGCTGAGCTATTTCAAATCCTAAAAGATGATGCTGTTGAAGTGCTACACTCAATATGTCAGCAAAATTCCAAAATTTGGAAAACTCAGTAGTGGCCACAGGCCTGGAAAAGGTCAGTGTTCATACTAATCGCAAGGAAAGACAATGCCAAAGAATGTTCAAACTACCGTACAATTGCACTTATTTCACATGCTAGCAAGATAATGCTCAAAATGCTTCAAGCTAGGCTTCAACAGTGTGTGAACCAAGAACTTCCAGAAATACAGGCTGGGTTTAGAAAAGACAGAGGAACCTGAGATCAAATTGCCAACCTCCACTGGATCACAGAACAAGCAAGGAATTCCAAAAAAACATCTACTTCTGTTTCATTGATTACACTAACGCCTTGACTCTGTGGATCACAACAAACTGTTGAAAATTCTTAAAGAGATGAGACTTTACCTGTCTCCTGAGAAACCTGTATGCAGGTGAAGAAACAACAGAATCAGACATGGAACAGCAGACTAGTTCAAAATTGGGAAAGGAGTTTGTCAAGGCTGTATACTGTCACCCTGCTTATTTAACTTCTATGTAAAATATACGTGAAATGCCAGGCTGGGAGAGTTGTAAGCTGGAATCAAGATTGCAGGGAGAAATATCAACAACCTCAGATATGCAGATAATACCACTCTCATGGCAAAAAGTGGAAAGGAAGCAAAGAACTTCTTGATGAGGGTGAAAGCAGAGAGTGAGAAAGCTGGCTTAAAACTCAGCATTCAAAAATGGGGATAATGACATCCAGTCCCAATACTTTATGGCAAATAGATGGGTAAAAAGTAGAAACGGTGGCAGATTTTATTTTCTTGTTTTCCAAAATCACTGAGGACAGTGACTGCAGCTGTGAAACGAAATGATTCTTGCTTCTTGGAAGGAAAGCTATGACAAACCTAGAGGGCATATTATAAAGCAGAGATATCACTAGTGGACAAAGGTCCGTATAGTCAATGCTATGATTTTTCTGGTAATCATGTGAGAGTTGGACCATAAAAAAGGCTGAGCGCTGAGAAATTGATGCTTTTGAGTTGTGGTGCTGGAGAAGACTCTTCACAGTCCCTTGAACAGCAAGGAGATTAAACCAGTCAATCCTAAAGGAGATCAGTCCTGGGTGTTCATTGGAAGGACTGATGCTGAAGCTGAAGCTCCAATACTTTGGCCACCTGATGTGGAAAGCTGACTCATTTGAAAAGACCCTGATGCTGGGAAAGATTGAGGGCAGGAGGAGAAGGGGATGACAGAGGATGAGATGGTTGGATGGCATCATCAACTCAATGGACATGAATTTGAGCAAATTCCGGGAGGTGGTGAAGCACAGGGAAGCCTGGCATGCTGCAGTCTTTGGGACTGAAAGAGTCAGATAGGACTTAGCGACTGAACAACAATCTTTAAATACAACTAAATCTTTAAAAATCATCTATATATAACCTGTATCTACTAGAATGTTTTTCTCTTAATCCATTCTATTGCAAGTAGAAAAAAGGCAAAATGCTTTGCCTATATAATACTATTCTTCTAAATCATTTGTCTTTTCTACTTTAGATTTATAGCCATGGATCTATAGAGACTGAGAAATATTAAGAAGTTTTGACTTCAAAGGGTTATCTTTGCTCGATTTTTTTTTTTTTATTTAAGAAGATTTTGCATAAAGCTTGGGCATGTTTTGTTTGTGCCAAGGCTATAAAAGATTAAGGCCTCAAGAAGCACCACTATTTTCTTTACATGATCAAGAGCTAGAAAAAGGAAAGTTAGCTAATCTTTTCATTCTTTTTCTTCTGATCTCCCTTTTCTTATTCTTATCTCCTTTCTTTTTCCAACCTTCATTGCTTAGTGAAACAGGTAGTAAATTCTAGGTAACATAACAGATCTGCCAGAGAACAGAAGTATTGTTAGCTCTTCTAGGACTTTGTTTAACTTCTAGAGTTTCCAACTCTTGAGAGAATCTAATAAGCTGGTGGTAGGACTCTTTCAAACTGGTGCTGGTGAAGACTCTTGAGAGTCCCTTGGACAGCAGGGAGTTCAAATCAGTCCATCCTAAAGGAAATCAGTCTTGAATATTCATTGGAAGGACTGTTACCGAAGCTGAAACTCCAATACTTTGGCCACCTGATGTGAAGAACTGACTCACTGGGAAAGATTGAGGGCAGGAGGAGAAGGGGACGACAGAGGATGCGATGGTTGGATGGCATCACCGCCTCGATGGACATGAACTTGGGCAGAGTCCGGGAGATGGTGAGGGACAGGGAGGTTGGCCTGCTGCAGTCCATGGGGTTGCAAAGACTTGGCGACTGAAACAGCAGCAACAAGTTTTCTTTCTCTTTCTGGGTTAAAGTTTTAGCACAGATCAGACGTGTGAAAAGAGAAATAATCATGAGTACCACCTCATTCTCACAAATGAGCGTACACGTGTACTCGAAAAGTTGAGCATATACAAAACTTCAAATCTAATTCCTCACTGAAAAACTAAGGGATATTTTTCAGAAGGCTAAATGGTTGCTAAAGGAAGTGAGAGTATGGGATTTTAATATCCTTTGTTAGAATTCGCATGTGCCAGTGACCTCTGATAAATAGAATCAGGCTGTATCAGGTGGTTTAAACAGTGGATCAGGACTCTCTGGCTTTCACCTCATTCCTCCCTTCTTACCCCATTTCAAAGTAAAAAGAGGGCTCTTCTCCAATTAGCTAGGGGAAACATGATGTCCACCACAATCAGATGTCTTCCCTTGAATTTTTCTCAATCATATATGTGAAGAATTCAGTAATAAAACTCCTCAGTTTTTGACTTGTTGTGATATTGTTACTGTCTTCCCTTGAATTTTTCTCAATCATATATGTGAAGAAATCAGTAATAAAACTCCTCAGTTTTTGACTTGTGATGTTACCATTCAGTTCAGTTCAGTCACTCAGTCGTGTCCGACTCTTTGTGACCCCATGAATCACAGCACACCAGGCCTCCCTGTCCATCACCATCTCCCGGAGTTCACTCAAACTCATGTCCATCGAGTCGGTGATGCCATCCAGCCATCTCATCCTCTGTCGTCCCCTTCTTCTCCTGCCCCCAATCCCTCCCAGCATCAGAGTCTTTTCCAATGAGTCAACTCTTCAAGTACTGGAGTTTCAGCTTTAGCATGATTCCTTCCAAAGAACACCCAGGGCTGATCTCGTTTAGAATGGACTGGTTGGATATCCTTGCAGTCCAAGGGACTCTCAAGAGTCTTCTCCAACACCACAGTTCAAAAGCATCAATTCTTTGGCGCTCAGCTTTCTTCACAGTCCAACTCTCACATCCATACATGACCACTGGAAAAACCATAGCCTTGACTAGATGGACCTTTGTTGGCAAAGTAATGTCTCTGCTTTTCAATATGCTATCTAGGTTGGTCATAACTTTTCTTCCAAGGGTTACCGTTATGTCATATCAAATCAGGTTGTATGTGTGTATATGTGTGTGTGTAGAGATTTTTTACTGTTTTGTGTCAAGGATAGCAATGACATGCAAGCTTACATTAATTTCTCTTGAACTGAAATCTTTCAAATTTCCAAAAAGTGAATGTTCTTGGAAATGACATTATTTAAAGGGAAAAACAACTTTGAATTATGATTAACTTATGTACTTTTAATATAGAATTCTTATAATATTTCTTTACTTGTCCTTAACTGGGAAAAATGTATAAATAGTATAACCTGTTCTTAAGTTTTATTCAAAATACATTCAGTCTGACCCCTGCCTTGGGAACAGTGTTTACTTTTGCATCCAGTGTTAATAAAACATTCTTTAAAAAAGGTAGAAGACAAAATTTAGTTACTTTTCAGAAAAATACTTCTTGACATCAGTAGTAAAATTGGTTAATAATATATAGTTACATTTATAGGGACTATTCTATGCTTAAAAATCCATACTAGAAACTTTAAAAATATGTATCATAGTTACATGAACCCTTTAAGTTAGATATTAATTTCCATTTTATTAGAGGAGAAAATGGAAGTCTACAAAAGCCAGGTAAATACTCAACCTGAAGATGTCTGCTTCTCGACCTGGTGTCTCTTTTACCAGAGTAAGGAGCTTTACAAAATGCAGCAGAGACGTGTAGAGTTGCAAACACCAATAATTTTCTTACTCTGAGGTGGAAGGTAAAGTGGTTGGCTTGATGACAGATGTTTTCGTGAGAAGCATCGGTCCTGTATTAATGACACCTGTGCAGAGAACTAGAGCTTCCTCTGCTGCAGTGTGGGTCATGTACCAGTTTAGCTGTTGTGGTGGGGGAAAGTCGTAGACTTTGCTGTCCCCACACTGAGGTAGCTCTTTGGTTTCTCTTTCTAGCTAATTCAGAACGATAGGAATCAGGAGAGCCTTGGGAGTTATTAGGAAATTGCAGGGAAAGCTTAATGTGTGAGAGTCTAATGAGAGAAACAGGACGTGTGGAGCCGAGTTTGGCGTCTGCCGTGCGAAGGTCACAGAGCTGGGTGTGAGGGCTGAGCAGTGAGGAGGCCGTGCTGCCTGCGTCTCGCAGGTCGGTGGGGCTGTGTGCTTATTTCAGGGTGGAGGAGAGAATGCGGTACAGTGAGAGCTGAGAAGAAACTAGGACAAAACGGTAACAGTCAGACAGAGGAAAGGAGGAGGAGAAAAGAGAGGGTCGGAGGGAAAAGCGGTCCCCATTTCTTCCGCTGGCATCTACGCTTCCTGAAGCCAGACTTGTTGACTGTTGAATCCCGAGTGTCTAACAGTATGCCTGTCCCAGAGAATGGGCTTAGTAAACACCTGGTTTAAATGAATGAGCGAGGAATTGAAAAGAGGGGTGAATGGAAAACTGAGCAGGAAGAGCTTCGAGAAAGGTGTAGGAGAGAGAAGTAAACGAACAGAGGGGAGGGGAGTGCTCAGAGAGGGAGAGCTTTCTTTCCAGTTCATCTCTGGTGCAGCATGGTCAGGGCAGCGCGGGAGAAGCTGGTCCTTATTCCCTCCAGGCTGGGGTGGGGACAGGCACAGAGGTAGGGCCTGTGTTCCAGACTCCCATGAGGATGAAATGAGATCATATATACGGCAGAGTTTTATAAAGAGCAAAGCATTATGCGTGTTGTTAATTTATATTATTTGTAGTTGGTAGTAAGTAACTTGAAGCCAGAAGTTGAAGTGTAGATTTCTTGAGAATGGCCTCAGATTTTAATGTAGTAGCTTTCTGTGTCTAGTAGTCAGGGTATGAACTCTTCCACAGAAGTGCATTTAACCCAACCTTGTTTTGCTGTCGAGTTCAACAAAATAATTTTACTAGATTTGATGTATGTCTCTTATAAACATATGTATATTCTTAATGAAAAATACCTTTAATTTTTCTCTTACGATTCTGGATCATTATTAGAAGCATCATTATGTTTTGTATAATAATGCCCTCAGAAACCTGTTGAGATTTATTATGTTGTTTAACTGTAAACATGGATGAGAAAACCTGGATTACTGTATTTTGAGTTCTTATCATGTTTCATGGTTTTTCTGCCTTTTCTGTCTCCATTACGTATTATTTAATAGCTTAAATTCAAATTCATTTTTGTTATGAGATTTAAATATAGATAAATACGGAGTAAAATATGAGAGACTTTTTTGTCCAAAAGTGAAAGTCACTCAGTCGTGTCTGACTCTTTGTGACCCCATGGTTATATAGTCCATGGAATTCTCCAGGCCAGAATACAGGAATGGGTAGTCTTTCCCTTCTCCAGGGGATCTTTCCAATCTAGGGATAGAACCTAGGTCTCCTGCATTGCAGGCTGATTATTTATCAGCTGAGCCACCACAGAAGCCCAAGAAAACTGAAGTGGGTAGCCTATCCCTTCTCCAGTGGATCTTCCCAACCCAGGAATTAAACTGGGGTCTCCTGCATTGCAGGCAGATTCTTTACCAATTGAGCAACTAGGGAAACCCTTTTGTCCTTAAATCACCCCCTATTCTAATCCCATACTCAGAGTGATGATGAAAGTTTGGTTTGTAGTAATCTGGTTCTTCTCCACACATAAAAATGTAATAGTGTATTACTCTGCTATGGCCACCATGATAAAATACTGTGAATGAGTGGATTAAACAATAGCAATTTATTTCTCATTGTAATTTATTTCTCAGTGTTACAAGGTGACGGCCAGTTTGGCTCCTGGCAAGAGTCTTTTCCTGCTTGTAGATTGCTGCCTTCTCATGTACTCACATGACCTCTGCTTCATCTAGGCCTGAGGAAAGTGAAAGTGAAAGTGAAGTCGCTCAGTCCTGTCTGACTCTGTGAGTTCGTGGACTGTAGCCCACCAGGCTCCTCCATCCATGGGATTCTCCAGGCAAGAATACTGGAGTGGGTTGCTATTTCCTTCTCCAGGGGATCTTCCCGACCCAGGGATTGAACCCAGGTCTCCTGCACTGCAGGCAGATGCTTTAACCTCTGAGCCACCAGGGAAGCCTGAGAGAGAGAGCAGAACTCTTGGTGTCTCCTCTGAGGACCTTAATCCCATCATGAGGCTCCACCTTCATGAGCTCATCTAACCCTAGTTACTTCCCAAAGTCCCCCTCTCTAAACATCATCACTTCAGGGGTTAGAATTTTAAGATATAAATTTTAAGGGAATACAGCTCAGTCACTAGTACGTGTATACACATTCATTGATTTCAGTATAAATGGAGCCAGGCTATATGTGCTTTTCTGCCTCATGCCTTCTAAGTAATGCCCTGGAAGAAGCTTTTATGTGTTGGAAGAACCTCATTGCTGTTAATGACTATTCTGTTTCTGTAACATTTTTTATTTTGCCTTTAATTGGAGGATAATTGCAGTGTTGTGATGATTCCTGCTGGACATCAGCAGGAATCAGTGTACAGGCCCCTCCCTCTGAAGCCTCCCTCCCACCTCCCCCTCCCTTCCAGCCACCCTCTAGGCTGTCGTGGAGCCCCAGCCTTGGCTTCTCTGGGTCATGCAGCAGTTCTCACTGGCTGGGTGTTTTACAGATGGCAGTGTGTGTATGTCATCGTTACTCTCTCAAATCGGACCAAAATTTATTCAGTTATTCCCCTGTTGATGAACAACTAAATATTTTCTAGTTGTTTTATAAACACTGTAGTACAGACATCTTCATATGGACTAATTGTGAGCATGTGTAAAATATATTGATAAGACAGATTTTTAGATGGTCAAAGGAGATTCTAATTTGAGGTCTGAGAGACAATTCCAAGTTTCCTCTCTCCTTTCCTCCCTTCCTTCCCCTCTCATTCTTTCTACAGTTTTGAGAATACTGTGTACTATCACTTGTTTTCATGCTTGTCAATTTTAGTAGGTGAAAAATAATTTACTGATTATTTAATCTGAAGATTTTAAATTGTGGTTCAGGCTATAAATATCTCTGTGTACTTATTGATCATTCGAAGTCTTCTTGAACTTCCAGTTGTGTTTATTGTTCATTTTCATTGTATATTGACTTTTTTCTAAGAGTTTTTCTACATGAGCTTTTGCTTGTAACTTCCATTGCAAATATTTCTTCATGGTTTGATTTTTTACTTTTGACTTTATCATCTCTTTAAATTAAATTCAAATTTTCATATACTTGGGTTATTAGTATTTTGTATAGTTTGGGTTTCCTGTCTTGCTTTAAAAGGCTGAAACCGAATAAAATTTTCAATGCGGTATGATAGCTGTGTGTGTATATTTTATGATTATAGCGATTTTATTTTTGTTTTTTTAATTAAGCTATAGTTGATTCAAGATACTGTGTTAGTTTCAGGTACATAGCAAAGTGATTCAGTTAGACATATATATTTATCCTTTTTCAGATCTGTTTCCAACGTATATTATTATAGGATATTAAATACAGTTGTCTGTGCCATACAGGAAATCCTGATGCTTATCTGTTCTACATACAGTGATATGGATCTGTTAGTGCTATACCCCTAATCTGTTTCTCCCCTCTCTATCATGTTTGATAACCATAAATTCATTTTCCATGTCTGTCAGTCTGTTTCTGTATTGAAAAATAAGTTCATTTGTATTATTTTTTAGATTCCAGTTGTGTGTTTTTGTGGTAGAAATATTTCTATTCAGGGCCAGATGCATTTTATGTAATCAAAAAATGTCTGATCTATGGGTACATACTAATTTCAAATCTATATAGACAGTACCTCCAAAACATTATTGCAACATGTGAAAACAGAAATAGCTTTTATTAATATAAAGTATCGTGTGACTGAGCCTTACTTTCTTTTGAGGATAACAACGTGTATCTCATAGCTTGTTGTGAGAATTAAATAAGGTAACATATGCAAATAACACTAGATGTTATTTACTCAAATGCCTATTAAGTACCATTTATTATTTACACATAAGTGTATTTCATCTTCAAAGCAATGCACTGAAGCAGGTGTTACAGTGCCCAAAATATGAGGGAGAAAATAGAGTCGGTGAGCTGCAGCAAGTTTCATGGGATCCCAGAGAAAAAACGGTAGAGCCAGAATATAAATGCATGTTAGCCTGAAACAAAAATCATGGTTATTTCACCATACACTCTTCCTGGGAGAATTACAGGTATTTTTTCTTTAGTTCTTTTCTCTTTCTCCATTTCCTGTTTCTTTTTCTCTTTTGCTGCTTGATGAATAAAACCCTCTAAAACAGGCTGCCCAAGAGTACTCACTGTGATTATTGAAATGTTCTTTTCTCTGTCCAGAGAGGTAGCCATTAGCCATGTGTGTCTGTTCAGTGCTTGAAACGTGGCTAATGCAACTGAGGAATTGAAATTTTACTCTTATTTAATTTAAATTAAGCTGCTTGTGGCTCCTGTTTTGGACATTGCAGCCTTAGGTGTATGATTGCTTTTTTTGGTCTGTATAAAGTGAGCATAATTAATGTGTTGACTGATAATGAGGAAACTTCCTTCTAGGTTGCGAACTTTAGCAGAGGAACTAATGCAGACACAGCAGATGCTTTTAAACAAGGAGGAAGCTGTCCTGGAGCTGGAGAAGAGGATTGAGGAGTCTTCTAAGACCTATGAAAAGAAGTCTGAGTGAGTACAAAAGGAGTAATTTGAAGAAAGGAAGATTAATTGATGTAATTTTACAGAAATACTTCATTTTACATGGAATTAGAGACATAAAGTTTCCAAAAGTTGAAATTTCATGTATAGAAGTATGAAACTGTGTATGGTTGAGTTACTTTCGAGGACTCTGGAGGAATGATTTTGTGTTTTTATCCATATAATGTTACCTATCATTTGTCTCAATGTTTTAGTGGTTTGAATTATTTTCGGAAAAGCCCCATTAAAACCTGTCTTTACTCTGCCTTAAATGGCGACCCAGTCCAGTATTCTGGGCTGGAGAATCCCATGGATAGAGCAGCCTGGCAGGCTACTGTCCATCGGGGCACAAAGAGTCGGATATGACTGAAGCGACATAGCACAGCACAAGTCAAAGTCCAGCATCAGTTCAGTCAGTTCAGTTCAGTCGCTGAGTCGTGTCCGACTCTTTGCGACCCCATGAACCGCAGCACACCAGGCCTCCCTGTCCATCGCCAACTCCCGGAGTTCACTCAGACTCACGTCCGAGTCAGTGATGCCATCCAGCCATCTCATCCTCGGTCGTCCCCTTCTCCTCCTGCCCCCAATCCCTCCCAGCATCAGAGTCTTTTCCAATGAGTCAACTCTTCTCATGAGGTGGCCAAAGTACTGGAGTTTCAGCTTCAGCATCATTCCTTCCAAAGAAATCCCAGGGTTGATCTCCTTCAGAATGGACTGGTTGGATCTCCTTGCAGTCCAAGGGACTCTCAAGAGTCTTCTCCAACACCACAGTTCAAAAGCATCAATTCTTTGGTGCTCAGCTTTCTTCACAGTCCAACTCTCACTTCCATATATGACCACAGGGAAAACCATAGCCTTGACTGGACGAACCTTTGTTCTCTGTGAATTCCTTGTCTTTACCATTTGAGCCACCAGGGAAGCCCCTAAAAGAGTGTTAGACCAGTATAAGCAGGAAACTGGCTTCTGCTGTGTTAGGAGGAAGCAAGTAGACATTAGAAAGGAGTCATCTGCCTCATGCATCCTCCTGAGATGCGCCCTGCCGTTCTCTTACTACTGCTTCTTGTGTTGGTGCCACCCCAAGACGGGCGGGCCACGGTGCAGAGGTCTGACAAGGTGGTCCCCTGGAGAAGGCAATGGCAAGCCACTTCAGTATTCTTGCCTTGAGAACCCCATGAACAGTGGGAAAAGGCAAAATGATAGGATACCAAAAGAGGAACTCCCCAGGTCATTAGGTGCCCAATATGCTACTGGAGATCAGTGGAGAGATACCTCCAGAAAGAATGAAGGAATGAAGCCAAAGCAAAGACAATACCCAGCCGTGGATGTGACTGGTGATAGAAGCAAGATCCGATGCTGTAAAGAGCAATATTGCATAGGAACCTGGAATGTCAGGTCCATGAATCAAGGCACATTGAAAGTGGTCAAACAGGAGATGGCAAGGGTGAACGTCGACATCCTAGGAATCAGTGAACTAAAATGGACTGGAATGGGTGAATTTAACTAGATGACCATTATATCTACTACCGCTGGCAGGAATCCCTCAGAAGAAATGGAGTAGCCATCATAGTCAACAAAAGAGTCCAAAATGCAGTACTTGGATGCAATCTCAAAAACGACAGAATGATCTCTGTTCGTACAGTTATCCAAGTCTATGCCCCAAACAGTAACGCTGAAGAAGCTGAAGTTGAACGGTTTTATGAAGACCTACAAGACCTTTTAGAACTAACTCCCAAAACAGATGAACTTTTCATTATAGGAGACTGGAATGCAAAAGTAGGAAGTCAAGAAACACCTGGAGTAACAGGCAAATTTGGCCTTGGAGTACAGAATGAAGAAGGGCAAAGACTAATAGGGTTTTGCCAAGAAAATGCACTGGTCATAGCAAAGACCCTCTTCCAACAACACAAGAGAAGACTCTACACATGGACATCACCAGATGGTCAACACTGAAATCAGATTGATTATATTCTGTGCAGCCAAAGATGGAGAAGCTCTATACAGTCAACAAAAACAAGACCAGGAGCTGACTGTGGCTCAGATCATGAACTCCTTATTGCCAAATTCAGACTTAAATTGAAGAAAGTAGGGAAAACCGCTAGACCATTCAGGTATGACCTAAATGAAATCCCTTATGATTATACAGTGGAAGTGAGAAATAAATTTAAGGGTCTAGATCTGATAGATAGAGTGCCCGATGAACTATGGAATGAGGTTCATGACATTGTACAGGAGACAGGGATCAAGACCATCCCCAAGAAAAAGAAATGCAAAAAAGCAAAATGGCTGTCTGGGGAGGCCTTACAAATAGCTGTGAAAAGAAGAGAGGCAAAAAGCAAAGGAGAAAAGCAAAGATATAAGCATCTGAATGCAGAGTTCCAAAGAATAGCAAGAAGAGATAAGAAAGCCTTCTTCAGCAATCAATGCAAAGAAATAGAGGAAAACAACAGAATGGGAAAGACTAGAGCTCTCTTCAAGAAAATTAGAGATACCAAGGGAACATTTCATGCAAAGATGGGCTTGAAAAAGGACAGAAATGGTATGGACCTAACAGAAGCAGAAGATATTAAGAAGAGGTGGCAAGAATACATGGAAGAACTGTACAAAAAAGATCTTCACGACCCAGATAATCATGATGATGTGATCACTAATCTAGAGCCAGACATCCTGGAATGTGAAGTCAAGTGGGCCTTAGAAAGCATCGCTATGAACAAAGCTAGTGGAGGTGATGGAATTCCAGTTGAGCTATTTCAAATTGTGAAAGATGATGCTGTGAAAGTGCTGCACTCAATATGCCAGCACATTTGGAAAACTCAGCAGTGGCCACAGGACTGGAAAAGGTCCGTTTTCATTCCAATTCCAAAGAAAAGAAATGCAAAAGATTGCTCAAACTACTGCACGATTGCACTCATCTCACATGCTAGTAAAGTAATGCTCAAAATTCTCCAAGCCAGACTTCAGCAATACGTGAACCGTGAACTCCCTGATGTTCAAGCTGGTTTTAGAAAAGGCAGAGGAACCAGAGATCAAATTGCCAACATCCGCTGGATCATGGAGAAAGCAAGAGAGTTCCAGAAAAACATCTATTTCTGCTTTATTGACTATGCCAAAGCCTTTGACTGTGTGGATCACAATAAACTGTGGAAAATTCTTCAAGAGATGGGAATACCAGACCACCTAACCTGCCTCTTGAGGTATCTGTATGCAGGTCAGGAAGCAACAGTTAGAACTGGACATGGAACAACAGACTGGTTCCAAATAGGAAAAGGAGTACGTCAAGGCTGTATATTGTCACCCTGCTTATTTAATTTCTATGCAGAGTACATCATGAGAAACGCTGGACTGGAAGAAACACAAGCTGGAGTCAGCTGGGAGAAATATCAATCACCTCAGATATGCAGATGACACCACCCTTATGGCAGAAAGTGAAGAGGAGCTAAAAAGCCTCTTGATGAAAGTGAAAGAGGAGAGCGAAAAAGTTGGCTTAAAGCTCAACATTCAGAAAACAAAGATCATGGCATCTGGTCCCATCACTTCATGGGAAATAGACGGGGAAATAGTGGAAACAGTGTCAGACTTTATTTTTGGGGGGCTCCAAATCACTGCAGATGGTGATTGCAGCCATGAAATTAAAAGACACTTACTCCTTGGAAGAAAAGTTATGACCAACCTAGATAGAATATTCAAAAGCAGAGACATTACTTTGCCCACAAAGGTCCGTCTAGTCAAGGCTATGGTTTTTCCTGTGGTCATGTATGGATGTGAGAGTTGGACTGTGAAGAAAGCTGAGCGCCGAAGAATTGATGCTTTTGAACCGTGGTGTTGGAGAAGATTCTTGGGAGTCCCTTGGACTGCAGAGGAGATCCAACCAGTCCATTCTGAAGGAGATCAGCCCTGGGTGTTCTTTGGAAGGAATGATGCTAAAGCTGAAACTCCAGTACTTTGGCCACCTCATGCAAAGAGTTGACTCACTGGAAAAGACTCTGATGCTGGGAGGGATTGGGGGCAGGAGGATAAGGGGACGACCGAGGATGAGATGGCTGGATGGCATCACGCACTCGATGGACGTGAGTCTGAGTGAACTCCGGAAGATGGTGATGGACAGGGAGGCCTGGCGTGCTGCGATTCATGGGGTCTCAGAGAGTTGGACACGACTGAGCGACTGAACTGAACTGAACTGAATCAGTAAACGTGTTCATGGATCCTCTGACCTATTTTGCTCTGTTCTTGTGTTTACTGATTTCAACACTTATGTTTTCTCTTATTTTCAGGTTTACATTTTGATCTGAAATTTAAAATTTCTAGTCTGACTTTGGTCACTGTGTGCGTCTTCAGTGAGGGTTACTCTTCTGTGGTTCCTCTAATCCCTGACTAGAACGTATATATTTCTTGCTCTCATATTATAGAATTGGCTTGATTTGTCAAGTCTTCCAAGGAAATTGTGATACGTGACATTTCTCTGGTCTCTACTACTTGCTGTGCAACTTTTCAGATGCTTTCCCCGTCTCTCGAGTCTCTAATCCTGTTATGTGCCTGATCAGAGTCGACAAATGGATGTCTCCTACATTACAGAAAACGTGGAAACCAGGTGGCAAATGCCTCGTTCTTTGCCATTACTCATCCACACTCGGCACATTTGTACTCATTCTCTTTCCTTCTTTCATAAAGAGTCTGTTCCTTGTCCTCCTTCTTGTCCCTGTTTTCTATCTCATCATTTCTTACTTTCCCTGAAACTTCACATTGTTTTATATATTATGTCCACCTTTTCTTCTCAACTATGTCCTGTGCTCGCTTTTTAAATATTTGTAAGTCCTGACTCCTAAAAGTAACCTCTGCCCACCCTGGATAACGTTTCTTCAACCTCAGTGTTGTCTCTCAGTTACTGTCTTTGCCTTCTGTTTTCTTAGTCAGACTTGTTCTAAGAGTGCTAATGTGCACTCAGGACCTCGACTCTCACTTAGTACTTAACCCACGAATCCCTGGTTTCTGCCCCAGCATTATTGAAGTAGGTATCTGTAAGATTCTCCATGACTTTTTTGTTGTTTAGTTGGTCATTCATGTCCAACTCTTTGCAACCCCATGGTCTGCAGCTTGCCAGGCTTCCCTGTCCATCACCAACTCCTAGAGTTTGCTCAAACGCATGTCCTTTAGGTCGGTGATGCCATCCAACCATCTCATCCTCTGTTGTCCCCTTCTCCTCCTGCCTTCAATCTTTCTCAGCATCAGGGTCTTTTCCAGTGTGTTGGCTCTTCGCATCAGGTGGCAAAGTATTAGAGCTTCGGCTTCAGCATCAGTCCTTCCAATGAATATTCAGGGTTGATCTGCTTTAGGATTGACTAGTTTGATCTCCTTGATCTTCCTCCTCCGATAAGAGGCTCTTTAGGTCCTCTTCGCTTTCTGCCATAAGGATGGTGTCATCGGCATACCAGAGGTTATTGTTATTTCTCCTGGCAATCTTGATTCTGGCTTTTGCTTCATCCAGACTGGCATTTCCCGTGATATATTCTGCATATAATTTGATAAAGCAGGGTGATGATAATACATAGCCTTGACATACTCCTTTCCCAATTTTGAACCAGTCCATTGTTCTATATACGTTCTAAGTGTTTCTTCTTGACCTATATACAGATTTTTCTGGAGGCAGGTGAGGTGGTCTGGAATTCCCCTTTGTTTAAGAATTTCCTGCAGTCTGTTGTGCTCTACATAGTCAGAGGCTTTAGTGTAGTCAGTGATGGAGAAGTAGAGGTTTTTCTGGAACACTCTCACTTTTTCTATCGTCCAACAGATGTTGGCAGTTTGATCTCTGGTTCTGGCTTTTCTAAATCAGCTGTACATCTGGAAGTTCTTGGTTCACATACTACAGAAGCCTAGCTTGCAGGAATTGGAGCATTACTTTGCTAGCATGTGAGATGAGTGCAATTGTGCGGTCGTTTGAGCATTCTTTGGCATTGCCTTTCTTTGGGATTGGAATGAAAACTGACCTTTTCCAGTCCTGTGGCCACTGCTGAGTTCTCCAAATTTGCCAGCATATTAAGTGTAGTACTTTAACAGCATCATATTTTAGGATTTTAAATAATTTAACTGGAATTTTATCACCTCCACTAGCTTTTTTCATAGTAATGCTTCCTAAGGCCCATTTGACTTCACACTCCAAGATGTCTGGCTTTAGGTGAATGAAGAGTTCCAGAGAATAGCAAGGAGAGATAAGAAAGCCTTCCTCAGTGATCAGTGTAAAGAAATAGAGAAAAACACTAGAATGGGAAAGACTAGAGATCTCTTCAAGAAAATTCGAGCTACCAAGGGAACCTTCTATGCAAAGATAGGGATATTGAAGGACAGATACAGTATAGACCTAACAGAAGCAGAAGATATTAAGAAGAGGTGGCAAGAATACACAGAAGAACTATACAAAAAAGATCAATGACCTTTCAGCTAAATTCAGTTCAATTGCTCAGTTGTGTCCTACTCTTTGCAACCCCAAGGACTGTAGCACGCCAGGCCTCCCTGTCCATCACCAACTCCCAGAGCTTGCTCAAACTCATGCCCACTGAGTCAGTGATGCCATCCAATCATCTCCTCTGTCATCCCCTTCTCCTCCTGCCCTCAATCTTTCCCAGCATCAGGGTCTTTTCCAGTGAGTCAGTTCTTTGCATCAGGTAGCCAAAGTATTAGAGTTTCAGGTTCAGCATCAGTCCTTCTAATGAATATTCAGGACTGATTTCCTTTAGGATTGACTGGTTTGGTCTCCTTGCTGTCCAAGGGACTCTCAAGAGTCTTTTCTAGCACCATGGTTCAAAAGCATCAGTCCTTCCAAACTTAGCCATCTTTATGGTCCAGCTCTCTCATCCATACATGACTACTGGAAAAACCATAGCTTTGACTAGATGGACGTTTGTTGGCAAAGTAATGCTGCCTAGGTTGGTCATAGCTTTTCTTCCAAGGAGCAAGCATCTTTTAATTTCATGACTGCAGACTCCATCTACAGTGATTTTGTAGCCCAAGAAAATAAAGTCTGTCACTGTTTCCATTGTTTCCCCATCTATTTCCTGTGAAGTGATGGGACCAGATGGCATGATCTCCATTTTTTGAAGGCTATTTTTTAAGCCAGCTTTTTCACTGTCCTCTTTTAGAGGAAAGCGTAGTTCCTCTACACTTTTGGCCATAAGCATGGTGTCTGCATATCTAAGGTTATTGGTATTTCTCCCAGCAATCTTGAATCTAGCTTGTGCTTCCTCCAGCCCAGCGTTTCTCATGAAGTACTCTGCATATAAGTTAAATAAGCAAGGTTACTATATACAGCCTTTCCAGCATACAGTGTAAAGGCTGACAGTACTCAATGACAATATATACGTTGCTAAATTTTCCAACTATCTTACTTGACCTCCTCAAAGTATCTTTGTTGACTTCCTTTCCCTTGGCCTTTGCGAACCAAGATACCAGATCTTACTTCTCCCTTTCTGACCACTCCTCCTTTGTAGACTCATTCCTCCCCACTTGGCCAGTATATTTTGGAGTTACCCACGGCATGGTCCTAGGCTGTGCCAGTCTCCTTCCTGCACTCTGTCCCTGGGTGATCCCCTGAAGATGACTCATGCTTATTACTCTAGCTCAGATTTCCTCTGGGAACTCTATGCCCATGTAATTGGTTGCTTACTTGACATGCCTCCTTGGATGTCTTAGTAGTACCCTGCATTTCTCATATCTAAGACTGAATTTAAAAATCCCCTAAATACAATCCAACCCAGCCCAAACTAGCTCACTTTTAGTTTATTTTTTTTTTTCCCCTCAATTTCAGTGAATGGCAACACCATCTATTCTAGTATGCAACTCAGGTTAGTAGGAGCCTACCTCTCCCACTTCATGAAAGTGGAAGTGAAGTTGCTCAGTCATGTCCGGCTCTTTGCAGCACCATGGACTATAGCCCACCAGGCTCCTCCGTCCATGGGATTCTCCAGGCGAGAGTACCGGAGTGGGGTGCCATTGCCTTCTCCACTCCCACTTAATACTATGGCTCTTATTACAACTGGTATTAAATGTCATATTGAAATTGATGAGCCTTTTAAAGGCAAGAAAAATATGAGTTACTCTGGATATTCCTTTAATAAATCTGAAAATTTTCAGTTATTGAATCTCGATTAGATTTTCTTTGGATTATAAAAATAGATTTTATCAACCATTGCACATATAAAATTAAAAACATAATTATCTTTTGTTTTTCTTATTTGCAACTAAATCTCTGCACATGTCTACAGATGACTCTAGTTCTACTTTTTGTAGTTTTGTAAATGTACACATTGTAAATGACTTTTGTTTTAAAATCTGTTAGATATGAAGAAATACAGTAGGACCCTCTCACCAGCATGTCTGGTTATATATTGTTGAAGGAGACAATCTTTAAGGGTTATCTTAACCTGGAATTTGTGAGATTCTTTGATTTTTTTGGATGTTTTCTTGACTCATATCTTCAGTTCTCTCTTCATCTGCATAATCAGGGTGATCCACATTTCTCCACCTGTTTATATTCATCAGGAGATAAGAATGGGATGAGAGGAGAGGAGGCTTAAAGGGGAAACAACACCTCTTGAGTTCTTACTCATTTCCACATATTATGCTGGGTATTTTATATATATTAATTCACTTTAATGTTATCTTTACTATGCTCTCCATGTAATTATGAATATTTTACCTTTAAGACTGAGAGAATTTACATAACTTAAAATCACACACCTAGGAAGGGATAGAAAACTCATGAGTTCTTGACTCCAAAGTTTCTGTCTGATTGCAGCAATTGCTTGATCTCATGATTTTAGTAGTGTCCTTAGGAGAGTAAGTTAGAAGGGATAAGTATGTCTGGCAGTTCAGCAAATGAGTCCAGTTTAACCCAAATTCTGTTTTCACTCTGTTATCATGGAGTTTTTATTGTTAACTTCAGGGCATAATCTTGAAAATGTTAATTGTGAAATCTCATTAATTTAGACATTGGTAGGGTTGAAGTTTGTCTTTGAACTATATGTTAAAATAATTTGCAAAACAAACAGTCTGAAATGAATTCTAGGGTAAATGTTTGCATTTCATCTCCTGAATATTTCTTAAACATTTCTCTCTCTCTCTCTCTCTTTCTCTCATATATATATAATCTGTTGCTGTTTAGTCACTAAGTCGTGTCTGACTCTTTTGTGACCCTCATGGACTGTACCTGCCAGGTTCCTCTATCCATAGAAATTTCCAGGCCAAGAATACTGGAGTGGATTGCCATTCCCTTCTCCAGGGGATCTTTTAGACCCAAAGCTCAAACCTGCCTCTCCTGCATTGCAGGCGGATTCTTTACCGCCGAGCCACCAGGGAAGCCCTGTATATTTATCTACAGATACTTATTTAAATATATGATTAAAAGCAATTTTATCTAATTTAAAAGATTTACTTTTACTCCAGAACTTTTTTTAGCTTCAAATATCATGTTAGTTAAAAGTAATAAAACAATGAAACAAAACTACATTTCCCCTGATACTAAAATCCCCTTTATAATATATCTGCCTTCTTAAATAGATCTCTAAATTAATGCAATTATGTGAATTTTTGCTTATTATAAATAGCACTCATGTTCTTATGAAAGTATAACGTATGAGAGACTAATGTTAAAACCTTTGAATTTAGATCTGGCATAAGTTTCTCCAAAACATAATACAGTGAAAAACTACATGAAAAATCATCTCATAACTTTGATTCTTATAATTGAATTATATAAAGTGAAAAATGAACTTAAAGAATGGTTTTTATGTGACATGAAATTCACACTAAGAAACACAGATTTTTGGCTTATATAAATAATGCAGGTCTTAGTTGAAATATAGCTATTGCAAATTTTTATTTAAAGAAATAAGGTGAAAGAAATAAAACCAACTTTTTGAAGTGGTATAATTTAATACAACTCAAAGTATCACTCTGTTATACATATCTTTACTTATTTCTTCCAAAACATATTTATTCAAGTGGAAGTAATATCCATTTTTTCCTGATTTATGATCCTTGACTACTGTTTTAGAAAATACTTTATGGGAAAATATACCAAGCATATGTCATTTATGACTCATTGGCATAAAGAACTGGTAATGTTGCTACTCGTTTTAATGTTTGATTTGACTCCAGAGAGTGAATGATAATTCAGTTTTGTATAGTTATGAACTATTATCACCTGGTACTTAAAAATACTTTACACATTATAAAATCATAACTTTTAGAGCCATGTGGAATCTAGAATCAATTTGATCATCTAATCTTGCAAATTATGTGATATCTGAGGGCCAGAAATTTTCAGAGACTTGGAAAAGATTCACATCCAGCTTATAGTGAAGGTAATGCTTGAACCATCTGGAGTATTGTTCTGGCTTGCAAATTCAGGTATCTGTTTCTTATTTTTGTCTCAGAATGTTTCAGTTATATCTACTAGGTGCTATGAGTGCAGTGAAACGTAAGACACATGTGGGCATATGGCTCATGAAACTTATGCTGTTGTAGAGTCGACCAGTACAAAATGAGACATTAACAACTGTGCTAATGCTATGAAGCAAGGAGCTCAGATAGAAGACTGTCAGAGGAGCACTCACCTAACATGGGTGGTCAGGGGTCTCCAGGAAACGGCATTTTTGCTGAGACCCATTCTGAAGGAGATCAGCCCTGGGTGTTCTTTGGAAGGAATGATGCTGAAGCTGAAACTCGAGTACTTTCGCCACCTCATGCGAAGAGGTGACTTATTGGAAAAGACTCTGATGCTGGGAGGGATTGGGGGCAGGAGGAGAAGGGGACGACAGAGGATGAGATGGCTGGATGGCATCACAGACTCGATGGACGTGAGTTTGGGTGCACTCTGGGAGATGGTGGTGGACAGGGAGGCCTGGCGTGCTGCGATTCATGGGGTTGCAAAGAGTCGGACACGACTGAGCGACTGAACTGAACTGAACTAAAGGGTAGAAGGGCTTTCCCGGTGGCTCAGACGGTAAAGAATCTGCCTGCAGTGTGAGAGACCTAGGTTTGATTTCTGGCTCGGGAAGATCCCCTGGAGAAGGAAATGGTTACCCACTCCAATATTCTTGCCTGGACAATCCCATGGACAGAGGAGCCTTGTGGGCTACAGTCCATGGGATCGCAGAGAGCTGGACACGACTGAGCATCTAATGCTTCCGCTCTTCACCAAGTGAAGAGAGCATGGAAAGAGTCAGAAATAGGGAGTATGCAGCACACGCATAAATCCTGGCCCCTTGCATGTTTCAGGTTTACTTATAGCTGCCTGTGCATCTTGTTTTATGCAGCTGTGCATTTATTAGAATTAGCTTCTTATTGAAATATGTATAGCTCATTTGCTGAAAGATGTTGTAAGCATATAAAATAATTATATAGTGATTACAGCAATTTTTTTAAGTAATTATTAAACAATAATAAGATGATAATGTATTTGAAATGGTCATTATACGTAGAGCTCAGTGAACTTAACTGGATGAAGGTAATATTGCTCCTTAATTTGCTGATCAGATGTATTAACTAAAAACCGTTTGGACTAGAGCTATGTAATAGGGCATCTCATTGTTCTTAAAAACAACTGAATTAAAAGCCAGGACGCTTATCTATTTACTTATTTATTTGTTAAATTAAATTTTTATTTTATATTGAAGTATGGTTGATTTGTAATTGTTAGTCTCAGGTGTACAGCAGAGTGACTCATTTATCTGTGTGTGTATATCCGTTCTGGTTCAGGTTGTTTTCTTGTGTATGTTGTTACAGAATGCCGCCTAGGGCTCTCTGTGCTGTACAGCAGGTCCTTGTTGACCATGTAATTCATCTATAGCAGCATAGACATGGGTCCAAACTCCTGATTGATCCCTCTCTGACACCTTTCTTCTTCAGTGACCATAAGTTTGTTTTCGGCGTCTGTGAGTCTTTTCCTGTTTTGTAAATAAGTTCGTTTCTATCATTTCTTTTTTAGATTCTATATGTAAGTGATATCATGTGGTATTTATCTATATTCTGGTTTATCTCACCTAGAATGATAATCATTAGCTCCAACCATGCTGCTGCAAATGGCAGGATTTCATTCTTTTTCATGGCTGCATAGTATTCCATTTTATGTGTTTCCTATTCTTGGTGTTAGGATAGTGTCTCAAAATGTCCAAGGGATTTCTTATAGAATGCAATAGATATTTAGAACTCCTGAAGAAGAATTTAAAAAGGCCTGTTTTAAAAGAGATTAGTTAAGAACCCAAGGTATATGAGATAATAAAATCTCATTACAACAGGAAGTACCAATAGTAGTGAAACTTCTTTTTCTCTTTTTGCTCACATCGTGTAGCTTGTGGCATGTTGGTTCTCCAACCAGGGGTTGAACCTGGGCTGCAACAGTGAAAGTGCTGGATCCTAACCACTAGACTAGCAGGGAACTCCCAGTGATACATATTTTTAAATTAATTTTTAATGGAGATAATTACCATTGGAGAAGGAAATGGCAACCTAGTCCAGTATTCTTGCCTAGAGAATCCCACGGACAGAGAAGCCTGGTGGACTACAGTCCATAGGTTTGCAGAAAGTTGGATATGCCTGAGCGACTGTCACTCACTCATGTAGTTGGAAGAATTAATGCAGAAAGATCCCATTAAACCCTAGGCCAATGCAGGAGACATAAGAGACACAGCTTTGATCCATGGGTCGGGAAGATCCCCTGAAGGAGCTACCCACTCCAGTATTCTTGCCTGGAGAACCCCATGGCCAGAGGAGTCTGGCAGGCTACAGTCCCTGGGGTCACAAAGAGTCAGACACGACCGAAGCGACTTGGCTTGCATGCACATATCCTTATACATTCCCACTAGCAATGTGTTAGTGATAATCTCGCCTCTTCTTCACCAGCGTTTGATATTGTCATTACTTTTTATCTGAGCCGTTCTATTAAATCTGTACTGATACATCATTTTAAAAATTTAAGACTTTTTTCAGTTCAGTTCAGTCACTCAGTCGTGTCCGACTCTTTGCGACCCCATGAATCGCAGCACGCCAGGTCTCCCTGTCCATCACCAACTCCTGGAGTTCACTCAGACTCACGTCCATAGGGTCCGTGATGCCATCCAACCATCTCATCCTCGGTCGTCCCCTTCTCCTCCTGCCCCCTTTTAGAGGAGTTTAAATTTCACAGCAAAACTGAGGGGGAGTTACAGAGATTGCCGATACACTTCTCCCACCA
Source organism: Oryx dammah (assembly GCF_014754425.2). Taxonomy (NCBI): domain Eukaryota; kingdom Metazoa; phylum Chordata; class Mammalia; order Artiodactyla; family Bovidae; genus Oryx; species Oryx dammah. The sequence goes on along the minus strand of NW_024070189.1, from coordinate 2,717,270 downwards.
TATATAGTCTCCCACATTATCAGCACTGCCTACCAGAGCATCAGACTTGTTGCAGTTGATGAATCTAGAATGACCCATCATGATCATTCTGAGTCCCTAGTCTGCATTCAGGCTCACTCTTGGTGGTGCACATTCTGTGGGTTTGAATTAGTGTGTACTGACCTATGCCCATCATCATGGCATCATATAGGGAATTTTTTACTAAGATAGGCTGTGCTCCACACATTCATCCGTCCGCCAGCCCCAGCTGTTGGTGGGCGTGGTCCTTGTGCTGTCTCTTTGTATAGTTTTGCCTGCACAGAATGTCACATAGTTGGAGTCGTGCATTATGTAGCCTTTCGGATTGGCCTCTTTCGCTTAATAATGTGCTTCTAAGAGTCCTCATGTCTTCAGTAGTCTGGTAGCTCGTTTCTTTTGAGTCGTGAGAAGTATGGCCTTGTACAGTTATCCTTTCTTCTGAGGACTGACATATTGGTTGCTTCCCAGTTTTGACAAGTATGAATAAAGCTGCTGTAAATATCCACTTGTGGGCTTTTATGTGAGCGTAAGTTTTCAGCTCCTTTGGGTAAATACCAAGGAATAGCATTGCTGGATCACATGGTAAAAGTGAGCTTAGTTTGCAGGAAACCACCGGTCTGTCTTCCAGAGTGGCTGTGCCATTGTGCCTTCCAGTCGGTGATTCCGGTCTACATCTTCACCAGCATTTGGTGGTGTCAGTGTTCTGAGGTTTGGCCTTCCTCATAAATGTCCAGTACTATCTCATTGTCGTTTCCATTTCCGTTTTCCTGATGGCATGCAATGTGAAGCACTTTCTCATATGCTTATTTGTCATCTGTATATCTTCTTTGGTAAGGTATCTCTTAAGGTCTTTGGCTCATTTTTTAAGAAGTTTGCTTGTTTTCTTATTATTGATATTTAAGAGATCTTTATATATGCTGGATAACAGTCCTTTATCAGATATGTCGTTTATATATCTTTTCTCCTAGTCTGTGGCTTATCTTCTCATGTATTTGATCAGTTTTTTAAATTGACGTATAATTGATTTACAGTGTTGTATTAATTTCTCCTGTACAGCAAAGTGCTTTAGTTATACACAATCATACTTTTAAAAAATGTTCATTTCCATGGCGGCTTGTCAGAGTATTGAATGTAGTTCTCTATGTCGTGCGGTAGAACCATGTTGACTATGATCGCTTCTATGATTTTTAGGCATCTTGTTTTACATTTAAGTCTTTGGGCCATTTTAAGGTTATTTTGTGTGTGGTGAGCGTGTTGTAACTTCATCAATTTACATGCACTGTCCAACTTTCCCAGCAGCATTTGCTGAAGAGACTGTCTCTTTCCAAACTGTCTGTAATTTATTATTAACTTGCTTTCTTTTTTTTTTTATTATTTTACTTTACAATTCTGTATTGGTTTTGCCATACATTGACATGAATCCACCACGGGTGTACATGCATTCCCAAACATGAACCCCCCTCCCACCCCCCTCCCCACAACATCTCTCTGGGTCATCCCCGTGTACCAGCCCCAAGCATGCCGTATCCTGCATCGGACATAGACTGGCAATTAGATTCTTACATGATATTATACATGTTTCAATGCCATTCTCCCAAATCATCTCACCCTCTCCCTCTCCCTCTGAGTCCAAAAGTCTGCTATACACATCTGTGTCTTTTTTGCTGTCCTGCATACAGGGTCATCATTGCCATCTTTCTAAATTCCATATATATTAACTTGCTTTCAACAGTGCATGGCACAGTTCTTTCAGATACTAATATACTAAATATGACAGCATTTTCAAGATATTTCTCACCACTGCTACCTGCTTTCTTGTGCCTTTAAGATGGGCAAATTAATTTGAAATTCCTATTAGGGACAGCCTTGAAGGGTAAAAAAAATCACAGTAAGGTAGCGTGTGACCTCTGTAGTGCTCTAAAGGAGGAATGAAGAGGCCTGCTGTCTTCATAATGGTGCATATTGGAAAGATTTGCGGGCTTACGCTTACTCGTTAGTCCTCGTCAGAAACTTTCCCTAGCTCTAAGCACACAATCCTCACAATAGGCACACAGCTTGCTTCTAGCTGTCACCTTGATTTGATTTATTCTCTAGGCACAGATCTGATTTTAGCTTTATTCCATTTGAGATTTAAAATAAATTAAGATTCTGCTTCAGTCATATTAATTCATTTTAGGCTCTACATTTCTGGACCAAAATGTCTGTACTTTGTGAGGTAGATGGTTTAGCTGTAAAATAAAATGAGTGCCATAGATCATAATAATTTGAAAGCATTTTGAATTTGGTTTTTGCTTCCAAACACTTGCTTATATTTTGTTAATGCTAACGTTTAACAACTACTGTGATGACTCAAAATCTGTTAAGTTTCATAATTCTTATAGTTCTAAAAGACTCTTATAAAGAGGAAAATGAAGAAAGGAATGTAATCTACGTATATACAGTATATGATTTCCTTCAAAGTCTTTATTTCCTAAAGTAGTTGAAATAATTTATATTAAATGTGTTCTCTTTTAGTATTGTACTTCTGCTAAGCCAAAAACAGACACTTGAAGAGCTGAAACAGTCAGTCCAGCAGCTGAGATGCACCGAGGCAAAGTTTACAGCCCAGAAAGAATTGCTGGAGCAAAAAGTGCAAGAAAATGATGGGAAAGAGCCACCTCCAGTAGTCAATTATGAAGAGGATGCACGATCAGTTACATCCATGGTAAGCCAAAGAGCAAGCAAATGAGAAAGCTGAAAGAGTTGTATATAGGTAATAAGTGAATACAAAAATTAATTTTGGTTGCTATAACAAGTTATTACTCTTGTTAATATGCAGGTCCTATTAAACTTGTGTGTAAATGCAAAATAAACTTGTCGGTCACCTCAGGTCACCTGGAGAGCACTTTAAGAAACCACCTGTAGAGTCAGAGGAAAAAGCTCTTCTCTTGCCTTTAAATCTGAAAACAAAGACTGCAATTGTTTTTATTCTTGGGATACAGCAGGAAGGTAGGGTGTTATTCTTAAGGTAGAAATAAGAAACAGATATTTATTGATTTTTTCTTATTAAGAACAGTAGAAGGTTGTCTGAGATTGATGATGTTTTTGTTGTTTTCACAATACAAAACGTTGATTTTGCTTATAAAGATTTTTTTCTTATAAATATCTTTTAACTACAATAAACACATTTAAATCTAGCAACTAGTAATTCAACTTATTCTATATAGATATATTAACTGTTTAAGAATGCTTAGTGTAAATACTTTTTCTCTCTTCCCCTTCCTTTTCTCCTTCTTTCATCTTATGTTGGTGGTTTCTATCAAGGGACAATTTTGACACCCACGAGTCATTTGGAAATATCTCCAGACATGTTTGATTTTCCCAGCTGGTGGATGCTCTTGGTATCTAGTTGATAGAGGCCAGTGATGCTGCTAAATATCACACAGTGCCCACCACAGCCCCTCTCTTCTTACTCCCAACAAAAAAATATTCAACCTCAAATATTAACAGTGCCAGGGTTGAAAAAGCCTGAGCTGTTTCCTTGCTTTTTTCTGTGAGTAACTGGATACAGTCCATAAGTAGAACTATTATAGTTGATGATACTATAGATGATATTTGAATAATTTTTAGTTTATGTTATTCTAAATAGTACAATTTAATTGTCAAATGAATTCATAGGAAATATCTCCATAGGAAAAAAGATTGCATTTGAAATTTCCAATTCCAGATGAATCTGGATATGAATATGAAATGTTTAAGTTATTGTGATTATTGCAATTTTTAAATTAATTGAGCCATAATGACCTATGCAATACATTGTGAATTATAATTCTTTGCTCTCCTTTATTGTCCTGCCAGATAATAAGGATCTTATTATATAGACCGAGGACCCTACTAGGTTAATTTTCTTATTTCATGATTTTTGGTAACTATCTGGTATATGTCTTTTTTTTTCCAGAGAAACTTCTGAAGGTCATTCTTTTGCTTGGCTTTCAAACCTTAGTAAAGCTTTTATTCTCTCAGTATGGTTTATAATATTTCCTTGTCCACATATGACTGTGGAAGTGGTTACTTCATAGCCTGATTTAATGGTAGATTGTCACTAAATGGTAACATATCCCCATTTTATAACTACAACTAAAATCTAGAGTTTGCAATTTAAAATATAATGGTTCATTAAGTATTTCATTAAGAACTCATAATCCTTTAGAGTTTTATCTTTGGCAACCCACTCCAGCGTTCTTGCCTGGAGAATCCCAGGGATGGGGGAGCCTGGTGGGCTGCCGTCTATGGGGTCGCACAGAGTCAGACACGACTGAAGCGACTTAGCAGCAGCAGCAGCAATCATTGAAGAGGTTTTTCAATAAATGAATAAATAGTGTTTTAAAGAGTATATATAATACACTTGTGATCCCAAGTGGCATCAGTGGTAGAAACCGTCCTGCCAGTGCAGGAGAAACAAGACATATGGTTTGATCCCTGGGTTGGGAAGGTCCCCTAGAGGAGGGCATGGAAACCCACTCCAGTATTCTTGCCTGGAGAATCCCTTGGACAGAGGAGCCTGACTGGCAATGGTCCATAGGGTCGCAATGAATTGTACCCAACAAAGAGTCAGACACGACTGAGCGACTGAACTGAACTGAACTGAAGCACAACATAATACAGTTTAAGAGACTAAACTGCTTTCTGGTACTTTCAGACCTTCTCTTGTACCCATTTTTTAAATGATGATAATATCTTATGAACTTTTAGAAAGTGATATCAGGTGTTTCATTTTATTCAATTTATTTTAAATAGCTGAAATGCTGTTTGTTTCTATACATCTTATCTATTCATTGAAGTAATGCCTGTAGTAAGTCTTTAAGGAATTTACAAAGAAATGCTGTGTGTAGTTTAAAGTAATAAAGTAACATTTTATAAATCAAACAGGACATTCCACCAATTGATGCCAATTAATGAGGTTCTACAGTATGTTTTATAAAACAAGTAAAAACTATTTTCAGTTCATAGTTCTTACAACTAAATAATACTCCCACATATACCAATGAAATTTTTGCATAATTCAGCCTTTCAGTAATAATTAGAATATAACTTTTCATTTTATTCAAAAAGTCAAAATATTAAAACTATGAATGATTTTTCCCCAAATGTCTGTTTAAGCATTATGAGTAATTTTACCAAAATACTTGAAATTCAGGTAAGCAGACCCATTGGTTTCTCCTCTTTATAAATTCTGTCTTTGTATTTCAATAAGGGAAATTTAGTTGAGTATTGGAAGAACTGGAAGAACTAAAAATTAAACCATAATACAGTGAAAAATAGTAAAGCTTGGCCTAAATCTTATTTAAGAGTAGGTATTAACTATTCTGTGCTGTACTTAGTCTCTCAGTTGTGTCCGACTGTTTGTGACCCGATGGACTGTAACCTGCCAGGCTCCTCTGTCCATGGGATTCTCCAGGCAAGAAAACCGGAGTGGGTTGCCATGCCCTCCTCCAGGGAATCTTCTCAACCCAGGGATCAAACCCAGGTCTCCTGCATTGCAGGCGGATTCTTTACCATCTGAGTCAACAGGGAAGCACAAGAATATTGGAGTGAATAGCCTGTCCCTTCTCCAGAGGATCTTCCCAACCCAGGAATTGAACCGGGGTCTCCTGCATTGCAGGTCGACTCTTTATTAGCTGAGCTACCAGGGAAGCCCATTAACTATTCTACATTTCCTAATGAATGGCGGTGTTAACCAAGACACAGACTCCTCAATGGTGACTGCCTCTGTGGAAGAGCGTCCTTAAGGAGCTGCACTGTTGAGATGGCCCATGGATTGTATATTCTTAAAAAATTCCAAGGTGATTCAGATATCACGCTGAGAAGTCTCGTTAGGCTGTCAGATGTATTGACATTTATTTCAGCTTTGTAATTTTATGAGAATAAAGGCCCATCTGTTAATTTACAGAAATCTAAAAAACTGTGTAGGCAAGTAATATAAACATCTTTGCCAGGAAAGCAAGAATGAAAGTCGCTCAGATGTGTCCAGCTCTTTGTGACCCCATGGACTGTAGCCCGCCAGGCTCCCGTGTCCGTGTAATTTTCCGGGCAAGAACACTGGAGTGGGTGGCCATTCGCTTCTCTAGGGGACCTTCCCGACCCAGGGGTTGAACCCAGTCCTCCTTCGTTGCTGGCAGACTCTTCACCGTCTGAGTCGCCAGGGAAGCTGATCCTCTAATGTTGTCTTTTTCACCCGAAGTCTAAGTTTGGCCAAAACACCAAGGAGAAAATGATAAATATCAAGTATTGAAAAGTAAGGGCTTCCTTACTTTTCCTCAGACAGTAGAGACTCTGCCCGCAAAGCAGGAGATGTGAATTTGATTCCTGGAAACAGAAATAGCTACCCACTCCAGTGTTCTTGCCTGGAGAATCCCAGGGATGGGAGAGCCTGGTGGGCTGCCGTCTATGGGTCGCACAGAGTGGGACGCGACTGAAGCAACTTAGCAGCAGCAGCAGCACAGTATTCTTGCCTAGAGAATTTCGTGGACAGAGGAGAGTGGCAGGCTGCAGTCCTGGAGTCTCAAGGAATCTGACACGACTGAGCAACCAACACACAACAAAAACAAGATTGCACAGTAATTATCTATTATTTGTGGACAAGTATGTTTCATTTATACATTTAAAGCAGTATTTATTGATCACTTACTATGTGTCAAAGATATTTTTAGATACTTGTAGTATACCAGTGACTAGAACTAATGAAGACTCTTAGGAGTAACATTCTGTGGTGAGTGGCACTTAATAAATAAACTATATATTATATCGTAATTGTAATTGAATGAACGCTCAGTCGTGTCTGACTCTTTGTGACCCTGCGGAGTACCAGGCTTCTCCGTCTATGGGATTTTCCAGGCAATAGTACTGGAGTTGGTTGCCATTTCCTTCTCCAGGGGATCTTCCCTATCCAGGGATTGAACCCGAGTGTCCTGAATTGTAGACAGACACTTTACTGTCTGAGCCACCAGAGAAGTCTATATATTATGTTGGAAGATCCTAAATGCCAGGGCATAAAAACAAGCAGGATAGGGGGTCGGGGGCCTAGTGGGTCAGAGGTTGGGATACAATTTTAAATGGAAATAAAGATAAGCATCTTTGAGAAAGTGACATTTTAATATTAACAATGTTCTTTTTAATGAAAAAAAATGAAATAATAGATAAATAGCCATCACAGAATCTCTGCTTGGTAGAAATTTTTTTCTGTATTATTTTTCTTAATTTTCAAGATTTCTGAAAACAACATATGCTGCTTTAATAACTACAAATGAGTGAGTGTTATTAAATAAATACAATATATTCCTACTGCATAAAATAAAAATAGTAGATAAAATACCTCATAGTCCTGCTTAGCATTCAGAGGCATCCAGTGATCAATTTTTACACAAGAAAGTGACATTTGAACAAAACCTTGAACTGGGAAGCTAGTAAACTGCTTAATTTCCAGGAGAACATTCTAGTCAGAGGATGTGTTTATGTCAAAGACAAAGGCAGGGACCTATCTGGACTGTCCAGGGTACAGTGAGGAGCTCTGGGCAGGGGGAAGGTGAGGGGACAGGGAGTGAGTGAGAAGTGATGAGAGCAGGTCTCAGGTCCCGAGAGCACGATGAGGACGCTGCTGCTGCTAAGTCGTCAGTCGTGTCCGACCCCACCGGGCTCCCCCGTCCCTGGGGTTCTCCAGGCGAGAACACTGGAGCCGGGTGCTCTTGCCTTCTCCAATGCATGAAAGTGAAAGGTGAAAGGGACGTCGCTCAGTCGTGTCCGACCCTCAGCGACCCCATGGACGGCAGCCCACCAGGCTCCTCCGTCCCTGGGGTTCTCCAGGCGGGAGTACTGGAGCGGGGTGCCATTGCCTTCTCTGGCATAATGAAGGGTCATGTGTTTTCTCTGAATGAAAGGGGGAACCGCTGGGTGAGGAGGTTATAACAGGAGATGGACACGCTCTGACTTGTGATTTCAGTGGTCGCTGTGTCAATAACATACTTAGAGGTGAGAAGGATGGAAGAATAGGGTTTCTGCCACACCCGAGTGGTAGAAGGTGACAAAGTGAGGATGGTGTCACGGCAGGCAGTGAGAGGTGATCCATTTCTGAGTATGGTTTGATGGTTGAAAGTGAAAGTGAAGTTGCTCATTCATGTCTGACTCCGTGACCCCATGGACTATATTATAGTTCACCAGGCTCCTCTGTCCATGGAATTTCCCAGGCAAGAATACTGGAGTGGGTTGCCATTTCTTTCACCAGGGGATCTTCCCAACCCAGGGATCAAACCCGGGTCTCCTGCATTGCAAGCAGACACTTTACGGCTGTGCCACCAGGGAGGCCCGTGAGATTCCCTGTGGATCAAGTCTGGGGTAGGAGAGAGAGGAGTCAAGGACAATTTTAAGGTTGTGAGGAGGAGCTCTAGAGGAATAGCATTGGTTTCAAGTGCAGGCACCCCGCTCCAGTACTCTTGCCTGGAAAATCCCATGGACCAAGGAGCCTGGTGGGTACAGTCCATGGGGCCACAAAGAGTTGGACACGACTGAGCGACTTCACTCTGCTTTCAAGTGCAGGGAAAGACTACACACAGAGTAGCCTTGATGAGGAAGAGCAAGGGTTCTGTCTTTCCAAAAAAGAAAGAGAGAAAAATAAAAAAACACCCAATCAGTGTGGAAATTTGGTAGTCCCAGAGCATGTTTTGGACTGGAGATATACATTTGAGAATTGCAGGCATCGAATGGTGTTTAAAACTATTTGACCGTAGAAGGTCACCAAGTGAAAGAAGGCAGAGAAGAGGAGGGAAGCAAGGGCTCTGCACTCTGGGGTGCTGCAAGTTAGATCCGGACAAGGAGCAGTCAGCATAAACCGAGGAGCAGTGACCGGTGAGGTGGCAGAAAGTCAAGAGTTTGGTGTCCTCGAAATACCTTCCATGGAGAAATGAGCTCTGTAGTTTGGGACCTGCCAGGTTAGGGCACTTCTGATTTGACTGCAGGACTTTGCTAAACTTTCTGTATCAAATGCCCAAAACGAGAACTATAGCACAGAATGCTCTCTCTCTGGAAATACTGGTCCCATTGTTTCTCAATCCTTTTTCAGAGTGTCCTGAAGGGACCACTGTGCAATGGAAACTGTACTTTGAGAAGTGAATTAGAAGACAAATCCTTTCGCATCAAATTGAGTTACTGACTGATTGAATGTGCTGTTAATGGTAAAGGCATTTTGCATTGTTAACATGCTCTATGGACTCAAGGATTATTTTATCTTATTCTGCAATTTTAGCTCTGCAGGCAGAAGAATCTGCCTTTTGGGGCAGAGTAGAAGGGTAAACTCTTTGTTGGCTGCCCTTGGATAATGATGACAATACCAAGATTTCTAGTCCATGACTAAACATTGCCTGACTTTACTCTCTGGCTTTCTGTCTCTCAATTTGTTAAAAAGGATTACATGATTGGTTTTAGCTATCTAGTTGTAGAACATAATAACTTTTCAACCAGTGTCTGTTGAATTGAGGAATTGCACTTCCTTTTTATTCCAGAGTAATCTAATTATTTTACTTTATAGCAGCGTGTACATTAGGTCAAATATAATAATTTTTGTTCAAATTTCCTTTGTATGTCAAATATAGCTAGAATTGATGGCACCATGGAATGAGTTCTTTTTAAATGTTTTTAGCTATACTGTAAGATAATTGCCTTTACTTTGATGTTTCTGAAGTTGTACATTTTAAGCCCTTTTACTAGCGTAATGCACAATATAAATTTATCTTCTCTATGTATTTTATTGATTTCTGCTTAATTGAACAGCACTGTCAATAAAATCCTGTTTTGTTACGTTTCAGTCAACAAAATATCTTGTTTGTTGACTAAATGTTGTCTGCCGTTATGATTCAATGGTAATTCGTTTTACCATAGTGTTCAACGTATTTTCAGTTTTTATAGTTAGTCCCTAAATTGGAATACTATCAATTGAGATATCATATTGACAACATTATAGAAGCTTTATCTGTTTTCATCATCAGGTACATTTTCTTTCGTTAAACACAGAAGTTAAATGTTAATCCCAAGCCTCACTGTCGCACGTGCTGAGCAAAGTGCCAGACCAAGACCAGGGGACCTGAGCTGAGCTTTGCCTCTGCTGGGAGCTCTTGTGAGGCTACATAACCTTTCTGAGTTGGTGTTTTTTTCCATAAAAGGAGCAAATGTGTACCTAACTTGTCTGCCAGGATTTCTGTGACCCTGAAATGAGATTATGTAAAGTATTTTATGAAATACTGTTAAAACACGTTTCTATTTCTAATAATGTACTTTAGTTCACATTTAAATTAATTTGTTAAGATACTTACTGAGTTCTTAATTATGAATTGTAGATATTTCTGTTGGATTATCTTTTGTATTTCTTATTTATGAAGGCAAACATCATAATTAATTTCTCTGAATATGTAGAACATATGCACTCACGGGGTCTCAGTATCCTTTTGTGAGTCCTCAGTGCCCTGCCTCAGAGGTGACTTTCCAGCAGCAGTGTATGCAGATATAAACATGGATTTATATTACATGTTTTCTGCTCTTTTCACATAAATGGTAAAGCATATAACAATACTGTTTACTTTTCTGCTTAATATATTTTAAGTATCATTTACAACAGTGAATATATACTTCTTTTTTCATTTATTTGTTCAACAAATATTTATTTATTTCATGTCAGCTATCAGGTACCATTTTAAGTTCTGAGGATGCAGTAGTGAGCAAAATAAGCTTTTTTTTGTTCTCATGGACCTTGCACTCTTAACTGAAGCAGACAGACATATGTATATATACATAACATGTATATGTATACAACACACACACACATATGTATATGCAGTCAGGTGGTGGTAAGTTCTTTGGAGAAAATAAAATGATGGAAGAAGAGGGTATGAAGGACACAGACAGTAAATTTACATATATGTATATATAGTGTCAGATGGTGGTAAGTTCTTTGAGAAAAATGAAATGGGAAGGAAGAAGAGGGTGCTGGAGGTGTTTTATATGGATGGTGGTCAAATATGGCTTCACTGATCAAGTGGCGTTTATACAGAGATCTGAAATAACCAAGGAGCAAACGGTGGGATTGCCTGGGGTGAGACTGTTTCAGGCAGTGGAAAAGCAGCGGGAAGGCTGTGATGCAGGAGTTTGTTTCTTGCGTTGGTGGAACACCAAGGAGGGCAGTGTGCTCGGAACAGAGTGGAGTAGTAGGGGTGGGGTTGGAGAAGCAGCAAGTGTTTAGATCACACAGTTGGGCAGACCATTGTGAGCACTGTGATGCTGACTCAGAAATAAGATTCTGAGCAAATGATGTTTACATGGTTTACAATATTTTGTTATTATTAAGACAGCTTTGGTGAAATCCTATACTTTTTCTATGTATATAAATGGAGATTATATGTAAGATCCATTTTAGAGGGTTTTGTGCAGTTTATATAGGTCTAGATTTTACTCTCAAATAATTTAAAAGTTTCTTAATCTGAGAACAATGTAAGTTACGGACAGTAATTACTATATTAATATTGACATTAGTATTTCAGTCTTATAGATTAATAAATTCTCGCTTTCAGCTTTCCTTTGGCATAGATTTCTATCATGCTGATCTTTTACTAGCTCTCTGCTGCTAAGTCACTTTGGTTGTGTCCGACTCTGTGCGACCCCATAGATGGCAGCTCACCAGGCTCCTGTCCCTGGGATTCTCCAGGCAAGAACACTGGAGTGGGTTGCCTTTTCCTTCTCCAACGCATGAAAGTGAAAAGTCAAAGTGAAGTTGCTCAGTCGTGTCCGACTCTTCGCGACTCCATGGACTGCAGCCTACCAGGCTCCTCCGTCCATGGGATTTTCCAAGCAAGAATACTGGAGTGGGGTTTTATTAAATTATTAAATTCTCCAGTGGGTCTGATACTTAAAGAGTATTTAGAGAAATGTGCTTTATGTTTATTTGATGGACATTTTTTTAATTTATAAAACAAAGATGTTAGGAGGTGATAATGATTCAGTTCAGTTCAGTTCAGTCGCTCAGTCGTGTCCGACTCTTTGTGACCCCATGAATCGCAGCACGCCAGGCCTCCCTGTCCATCGCCAACTCCCGGAGTTCACTCAGAGTCGCATCCTTATAAAAAATTTGTTGATTTTTCCAAATGATTCAGGTCAAGATTCCTTAACATCCTAACCATAGGGGAACCACCAATCAAAACCACAATGAGATATCACCTTACTCTGATCAGAATGGCTGTTATCAAAAGAACAATAGATAACAGTGTTTGGCAAGGATGTGAATGGGCAGGAAAGCTTCGGCACTGTTGGTGGGAATATTAATTGGTTCAGCCCCTATGGAAAACGGTATGGAGGGTCCTCAAAAAATTAAAGGTAGAACTGCCACACAATTCAGTAATTCCATTTCTGTGTATTTATTCCAAAGGAAATGAAAACACTAACTTGAAAAGGTCGTTCCTAGCAGCTCCCCGAGTGGCACGAGCGGTAAAGAATCCGCCGGCCACTGCAGGAGACAGAGGATCAGTCCCTGGGCCGGGAAGAGCCCCTGGAGGAGGGCATGGCAGCCCACTCCAGTGTCCCTGCCTGGAGAGTCCCATGGGCAGAGGAGCCTGGCAGGCTGCAGTTCATGGAGTCGCTCGGAGTCAGGCACGACTGAGTGACTTACCATGTAGCACAAAGGGTAGAGAAAGATGAGGAAACTTGAGTCAAAAAAAATAAATAAATAAAAAATAAAAATAAAAAAATAAAAAAAAAAGAAACGTGAGTCAAACTGTCATGACCTTCATTGTGTTTAAGTAGATTTCTACCTCCCCCGACCTTAGCTCAGTTTCTTCATCTGTAAACTGTGGTTAGTGACGTGCCCTTCATAGGACTGTTATCAGGACTAAACGCGTGTTGCGAAGGCAGAGGCACTTTATAGAGCCCTGGGCGGAGTTAGGGAGGAAGGCGCTTAGTGCGCGGTCGGTTTTTGCCCCCCTTCTTTTCCTTTTCTCCCCCTTGCTCATTCTCCTCTTCTCTTCTGTGTCCTGCACTTTTGTCCCTGTTTCTCCTCTTCCTTCCTTTGCTTTCTTAGTAAACACAGTCAGATGACTTGCATGAATATTTAGCGTGCGCCATGGATGGAGACATCCTAAAGTAAAACAAAGTCGCCCTACTGAAACCCTACATCCAGCAGGCAGAAAGTTGTAATGAATAATTGATTAACAGGAAAACATCAGAGTTAAGGGCTATGATGAAATTGATCGTTAATATTTCTCAGATTTTTGCCTTTACCCCAAGGCCTTCTTTTCTTTGTAATTATGTTATCTGTGGGCTTTGTTACCTTCTGTCATGATTTAAATGTTAACTTATGACCCCCATATCTACATGTCCAAGGAAATTAGGAATATTGAAATATTACTCAAACATAAAAAATGAAAGCAGAGAAGTTAAATGCAATATGCAGATTCACACAAAAAAGTTAAATTAATACAGATTTTAATTTATTGACAAATTCATTATTATTCATACACTAATTAGATTTCATTTTTGTGTATTTTTGGACTGTTTACTTATAGAAGTAGTGTTAACTGACATTCTCTGTTATTTAAAATTAAAAAAAAATCGACTATCTTATGGTAGTTTAATGCAGATACATTATTTGAAAAGACAGAGGAGAGATCTCATCATATGAAGAACAAAAAAGACTTTTAAGTACATGACTAATTTGTTATAATAATTGTGAATAAGAAAGTTGCTAATAGTTTCTATTGATCATGAATACATAATACATTATGTATTTTTTCCATAATACATTAATAGTCTTGTGTTTTTTGGTTTTTTTTTTTTTTTGCACCCATTAAAAATAGGTCAGTCAAAAGCAACTACTTGGCATGTAAACTTTTGCATGTCGTGTTTAGGATATTCTTTTAAATTTTAAAAATTATCTAATTTCCTTCAACCTGAAAAAAGTTATTTCAGTCTCTACAACTTATTTGCTAATTCCTGTATTAAGTTGAATACTATTTGTCTTAAAATTCATGTGAGAATATATCATCTTTTGATTTGAATTATAGGCAGACAGTTGACCTTGCATGTGGTAAGGAATTCATATTTTTTTTTTGAATTCATATATTTTTATCTCCAAAGCCTTTCATCTTAAATTTTGAAAATTATTTTATGACATATTAATTTCTTTAATTGAAGGATTTAATAAAGAGGATATGTGAATATTATGATTGATTGCTTCATTTGGTACCTAATGATAGAATTTTAAATCCTAATATATTTTCTCTTTTGTTATAGTATTCTGTAGAAAATTGTTTCTCAGTATTAATATTAAAAAGATTAAGACTCAAATGTTAATTTTTAAAATCATTGTTTTATTGCAAATTCCAGGCAAATGATAAGATCTTGAGCTAAGGAAGATTTTCTCTGTCAGAATATATCTAGAGATCTTTTACAGTAGAGGCTAATTCTTGCAGATAACATTCTCAGAATTGCTTAAAAATCATTTAATCCTTGGAAGGAGGGATAACTATGAGAAAGAAATCATTTATACTCCTGTTGTGCAGTTACTGTGTGGTAGATGTTACAGGGTCTACAAGAGAAGACAAGCAAATTCAGATCCTTGCATCTGCCTTCGTTTTGAAGCTTGAGTGTTTCTTCCATGGACAGCATTTCTCCCTTCGTTCCTCTTTTGCACACGAGCCATAATTAACTGTAGCGCTTGCTGTGAGAGTGTTGCACCCTTCAGGTGTTTTGGGGCTGAAAAAAGTTTGAGGACTGTTGGGCACAGAATTTTGTCTTATAGAGCTCTTTGAAAGTTCTGAATGCCTCTTGTGAAAGTAGCATATTGAGCATTGTGAGATAATAAAATGTGCCTCAAATCAAGGCGTGGGGGACTAACCAGAGTGGCAGTCACCCTGAATGTGGGCGGTGCGAGCATGTGAAAAGACCCGTTGAATGAAGCCTTAATATAGATAGGTAAGCTGGAGAGTGGGCATTGGTGTTAGAAAGGAAACTCAGAAATTGCAGTCACCCTGAATGTGGGCAGTGCTAGCTTGTGAAAAGATCCTTTGAATGAAGTCCTAATACAGATAGGTAAGCTGGAGAGTGCATGTTGGTGTTAGAAAGGAAACTCAGAAATTGCTGGAGATGAATTTAGTTTCTTTCACAATTTTGTCTTTAAGCCTGTCCCTTTCCTTTTTCAGAAGTAGCTTAGGTTGAGAGAGGTGGGAGAAAAATTAGGATAGAGGAGAAAGCTAAAGGAAAAGGTCTTAAAGTTTTGGAAAGGAGAACTGGCCTCTTTTTCTGTGATATAGCCAGAAATGGTAGAGGGCTACAGGTGGAAACACATGGGCTTAGCCAGAGCAAGGAGCACACGGGGTAGGTGGGCCAGAAAGGCGAGTGGCAGCTGGTTCAGAGGCCAGTGAGCAAAGGACTGAGAGCAGGATTGACCAAACAGGATCGGGTTGGTGAGGGAAAGAAGCCAAGAAAGGTAAAGAAGATGGCAGGTAAAGAACAGGAGGGAAACAAGATGCAGAAAGAAGAGGTGAGCAAAGGAAAGAGTGGAAGGGGACTGTGTGCTAACTGAAAATAAAATAAAAACATTTATTGAAGCAAGCTAAGGGTGTCAAAATTTTACTTTGTAGTTCAGAAATATCTAATATATGGATATGATTTGTGGTTCCAATACTTAATAAAGTTCATTCTTATATTTTCAAGTTTTACGTCAAGAGCCAAATTATAATGATTGATTCCCAAAGGTTTTTATTGGGTGATATTTAATAAGAAAAAATGAAATGGAAAATGTTAATGTTTACCCACAAATAGAAATAATTTAGTTCCAAATAATTAGTTCCCCCAAAGAGAAATATGTAATTTATTGGTACAGGGTATGAGTGAGAATAGACTTCCATTATACCTATAGCTGCTTTGACTTGCTATTACTTACATCGTGGGTATTTGAGATAGCTTATGTTAACAGTGTGTAGTTGTTACAGATATCTATACTTTTGATATTGTGAGCCTTTTTCATTTTTGTTATTTATGAATTAGTTATAGTCTTTGCATGTATTAGTCTCTAATGCAGGTAAATTATTAGCAAAGAAGACTGTGAGATAACTCTTCCTGTTCACTCATGGTTGGATGACATAAGAGGGAATTCAAATCAGCGTGAAAATTCTCACTAAGACCCTTTGTTGTCCTCCCTTTGTGCATAATAGAAAATGCATAGATTTTTTCTGTGGCCATAGTTAGTTTATATCACATTTGATCATGCTTGCAATAATTTAATTCCTGAGTTTACGACTAATAAAAACTAATTGAACATGGGATCCCGCATTTTGATCAGGCAGTGTTTCCTAATATGATGCAGTGAGTGTTTTACATCATCCTTTATTGGTATAATTGTCTCAGTATATATTAAAAGTGCATTTAATCAGGACGGCTCTTTGTCAGTCTCTTTTGGTGAGAATGAGCCCCTTGCGGTTTCTTGTTTTTTATTGGTGTACCTAGTGACGTAGATAGGCTATTGTTCCGAGAGTGTTGATTTTTACTCGTCACTGTTTCTTTAACTCACCAAGAGAAAGTGCATTTCTACTTTCTAGCGTTTCATGCCAGCATCCAATTTAGAAGTCTCATTATAATTTAGTGGTTGCATGTTATGATTTGAGAATTGTGCTGAGGAATTAAATTATATCTATTTTGAAAGATAGACCATGCTTTTAAAGTGATGAAATAATTTGTGTAGATACTTAAGATATTTGGTAAGTGAGGAGCAAAACAAGCATGGACTAGCCATGCTGTGAAGAGAACGCTGGTCTGTTGTTTTCCATAGGAATTTGGAAGCCTCAGTTAGTTTTTCTTTGCCATTCCTTGTAGAACTTCTTGGATGGTTTTTAGGGATGTTGCCTCTTTCCTGTCTCCCAATGTCAGAGTCAGAGACAGCTTGACTTCTTGCTCAGTGGCTGTACAGTGTGACGGGATTAGAATGCTAAAAAGCAAAGAACACGAGGAAGTCTTCCTGCATCCCCTCCTGTTTCCGCAGAATTCCTCGGCTGATTGACAGGAAGTGAAAAAGAGCTGTTGCTGGAAGCTTCAGCTGTGTCGCTTCTAAAAACGGCAGCCGAGTAGAATGACCATGTCTAGGGGTCTGAAAGTTGCAGAGACAATGATGTCACCAACATTAGATAATCAGGTTTTGTTTTAAATTGTTTGCCAAAAAGACCGTTAACTTTGGGGATTTGTAATCTTCCCATTACAAGGCTTTTTGTATACATTTCAAATTTACTCATTTATATACTTGTGTCATTCTCTCATTCAATTCCTGCCTTAGTCCTCGGAGTATTTGAGGTAGCTAATGATAATGATATTCAGAAAAATATAAATAAAAAACAAAATCAGAACCAGAAAAAAGGGAGGTTGTAACAGGGGTATTAAGACTGGAGGAAAAACTATGTAGATTATACCATGCTTAGTTACTGCAGTAGAGCTATTATTTTGTCTCCAAGCTTCCCAAAGGCCAAAATGAAAAAGAAGATAAAGTTAGTAGTTACTGTTAAATAAAAGAAAGCATGTCACATTGCAGGGGAAGCAGAGCTTTCTGCTGTATTTAGCTCTAATAGAATTTCTTACTGGAGGCTTTAACATTGACTTCTGCTGTGACAGTGCCCTTGACGATATCACTACAGCTCATGCTGGAAAGAGATTCAAAAGGCCATCTCTTTCAGAATCTAGAATCCCTCATGGAAGTAGAGGCTATAACATCAGAATCAGCCCATGGATGTCTAAAAATACAACTGTCTATAAATTGAGTCTATCCAGGAATATAATCTCGATTTAGAATAATTCATGAGCTGTATGTACTTCTAATGACTCAGTACCATTTTTCTCAGCTGCAGTTAGATTATGCGGTGACTGATTATTTTCCCTGGAAAAAGTTTTCAACTGCAGGTATCCTATACTTGTTTGCAGGTACATCTGTAAGGTTAGAAGGATTTACTAGTAAATTAGCTTATGTTTAAAAATTGTTGAAGACCTATATATTTTTTGAAAGTTATTGGAAATATTTTGTATGTTTAAAATAATTTTGATATGTTTGTGAAAACAAAGCTCCCATAAAATTATCTAAAGCTTGTCCTTTGTTAGGGCTAGAAACTATTACTGATGATTTAAAAGAAAGTTGTCAATGTTAAACTTCAATTTTTACTTGCAATGTTCAAGATAAATTGATGTTGCACTGTTTATCTCACTGTTTACAAGGTGATCATTCTTAATTTAACTTGGTAGTTTTTTTTTATTGTCTTTATCTATAATCACTCTATAGATTTTAAAGATAAGTAAAGAATTCTGGAAATCTTGCTGTTATTTGAAATGTTCCATCTTGGAGGATTTTTCTGAACAGATTTTTTTTTACTGTCTATTACAATTCAAAATTTAAAATTTCCTGAAAGATTATTCTTTTAGAGACAGTGGATTTGACTCATTGACATTTGGCCAATTAAAGCCTCGCACATTAGGTTGCTCTAATATGTTCCTTCAGGAAGATTACCAAAAGAAACTGGCTGACTGCATGCTAGACATAAAATACTGTCAGTGAGAAGCAGCCTCCAAGTAGGCAGTGATTCCTGCCTTATAGGTGAGAGCATCTTGGAGAGATAAGGAATTTGATCAGAATCAAAGTGGCAGATTCAGGCTCAGAATTTTCTGTCTAAATTCTCAGCATTGTCACCGGTTTTACAAAGCAGCAGACTTGTAGTCAGAGAGAATTTAGTTCAGATCCCCTCTATGCTGTTAAAGATGTGACCATATGCGAAGTCACACAGCCTTTCTGAGGTAAATATCCTTACTTGTAAAATGTACCATGTCATAGAAATCTCATAGAATTGTTTTGAAAATTAATGAGGTAATGTTTTAAAAAATGTTTAGCACAGTACCTGGCATATAGCTAATAAAAGGTAGCTATAAAGAGAGAAAAAGTTATCATGATGTATTCTCAATGTGATTTTTCAGTATATTCATGTTGGAAGCTAGGTTGCCATTTCCTTCTCCAATGCATGAAAGTGAAAAGTGAAAGTGAAGTTGCTCAGTTGTGTCCGACTCCTATCAACCTCATGGACTGCAGCCTACCAGGGTCCTCCGTCCATGGGATTTTCCAGGCAAGAGTACTGGAGTGGGTTGCCACTGCCTTCTCCGATATTCTACATAAACATATTAAAAAAAATTTTTTTGTAGTGTAATACCTAAAGATAAGAAATTACCAGCAGGTGGAGCTCAGTGTCAGAGAAACCAAATTTCTGAAATTGAGCTATTTTTTAACCTTACATTTTAAAAATAATATAAATGCATACAGTTTTGAAATTTATATGTGAAGGTTTTCTATTTTTAGCATGCCTACCAAAAGTCATCACCCTGCCAGCTGGTTCTTGAATATGTAACAATAGTGCTTTGGTTATTCATATCATCTAAAATTCTTTGTTATTTCTGGTATTATATAATGGGTGACAGTTATTTGCCTAAAGAAGACATACTTAAAGTGAACTTTGTTTAAGAGACTGACTTAGAATTTGATCATTTCATTCATATTTGGACTAATAATCTCATATTTTATTGGTCAAAACCCTCAGACCGGCCACTCTCACAGTATTCCACTTCTTAGTAAATGATGTCACCTTTAATCAGCTGCTAAAGGCAAAAATCGTGGGCATTACCCTTGTGTTCACACTTTCAGAAATCTCACATCCATTCTGTCCATCAGTTCTCATGGTGTTGCCTCCAAAATACACCCCAGATCTGGCATCTCGTCAGCTCCTTCCCCTTGGTCACCCTGAGAAAGTGCTCTGTAAGTTGCAGCCTGGCCTGCTCCCGTGTCCTTGCCTCCCACACTTCTGTTTCCCATGATGTGGCTGAGAGACCTCCTTGTGGTCTTGTGTCTCTCCTGCATATATGCTCCAGGGGCACCCCAGTGTAATTAGAATGAGGCTTTGCAGCACAGCTTAAACTGCACAAGCAGGTCCCTGCCTACCTCCTCTGAGCAGAGACGCCCACCCCTTCCCATTCCCTGCTGTCTGGCCTTCCCGATTCTATTTGTCCTTTGATCAGGTCACGCTGCTTCCCATCTCAGGGTCTTTCTGTTTCCTCCCTCGTTGGAGGAAGAACTCTTCCTCCTTTCAACTCCAGTGTCATCCTGAGACACCGCTCTGACTACTCTAGGTGGGACAGGCTCTCTGCCTGCCTCTCTGCACCTTGCCGTGATGTTTATCATCATGCTTTTCCATTTCTTCCAGGCACTTCTAGAATCTTTGCTGCTGCTACTACTGTTCTGTTGCCTAATGTTTACTGTATGGTAGGTTTTTCTAGGGCTTTCCAGGTGACACTGTGAAAGTCAGTCAGTCATGTCCAGCTCTTTGGGACCCCATGGACTCTATAGTCCATGGGATTCTCCAGGCCAGAATACTGGAATGGGTTGCCTTTCCCTTCTCCAGGGGATCTTTGCATCCCAGGGATCGAACCCAGGTCTCCCGCCTTGCAGGCGGATTCTTTACTGGCTGAGCTGCCAGGGAAGCCCCCAGATGGCACTGCTGCTGCTGCTAAGTCGCTTCAGTCGTGTCCGACTCTGTGCAACCCCATAGACGGCAGCCCACCAGGCTTCTGCATCCCTGGGATTCTCCAGGTAAGAACACTGGAGTGGGTCCAGATGGCACTAGTGGTAAAGAAACCGCCTGCCAGTGCAGGAGACGTGAGACTCAAGTTCGATTCCTGGGTCCGGAAGATTCCCTGGAGGAGGGCATGGCGATCCACTCCAGTATTCTTGCCTAGAGAATCCCATGGACAGAAGAGCCTGGTGGGCTATGGTCCTTAGGAACGCAAAGAGTCAGACATGACTGAAGTGACTTAGCATGTACTCACAGGTTTCTTCTATGTGTTTCTATGCATTAAATACTTTAAAATGTGTATTTATATGTTATTAATTCATTTAGCTATGGAATTTTATTACGTACATATCTATGATTTTGGTGTCTATTTTTTTTGCTGTAGTCCCTGCTAGACCCCCCAATCTGTAGCTCCACAAAGATTGGCACTTTCATTTTGTTTACTGTGAATTCCATGGCCTTGAGCAGTACTTGGCAAATAGAGGAGACTTAGTAAATATTTTTTGAATATTGGGCAGGCTGTTAGAATTCATAATAATACATAGAATCATCAAATATTTAAGTAAAAAAATATTCTAGGGGAAAGGGAATAGTTTCTAAGGAAGGAATCATGCCTAACTGATAATTCTTAGAGTTCTTTTTTATGAAAGTAATAGAGAACAGAAAATCATCTACTTAGGTTTTAGGCAACACTTGGCAATGCTCTCTACTAAAGATTACTACGTGTTAAGTCACCACTGGGTGGGAAATATACTTTTAGCATTGGCCCAACACAAGGTTTAAACTCTGAAATCAGAAGGTAGGAATAAGGTATTTCTTCAACTGGAAAATGTAAAAATCAAGGTGGTGGTGTTCAGTTACTCAGTCACGTCCAACTCTTTGTGACGCTATGGGCTGCAGCATGCCAGGCTTCCGTGTCCCTCACTATCTCCCAGGGTTTGCTTAAATTCATGTCCATTTATTTGGTGATGCTACTTAACCATCTCATCCTCTGCCGCCCCCTTTTCCTCCTGCCCTCAGTCTTTCTCAGCATCAGAGTCTTTTTCCAGTGAGTCAGCTCTTTGCATCAGTTAGCCAAAAGCATTGGAGCTTCAGCTTCAGCATCAAGCCTTCCAGTGAATATTCAGGGTTGATTTCTGTTCAGATTGACTGGTTGGATCTCCTTGCAGTACCACAGTTGAAAAGCATCAACACTTCAGCTTCAACTGAAGAATTATTGTCCAACTCTCACAGCCATACACGACCACCGGAGAACCGTGGCTTTGACCACACAGACCTTTGTCGGCAAAGTGATGTCTCTGTTTTTTAAATACGCTGTCTAGGTTTGTCATAGATTTTCTTCCAAGGAGCAAGTATCTTTTAATTTCCTGGCTGACGTCACCATCTGCAGTGATTTTGGAGCCCAGGAAAATAAAATCTGTCATTGCTTCATTTTTTTCCCCTTCTGTTTGCTATAAGGTGATGGGACTGGCTGCCATGATCTTAGGTTTTTGAATGTTGAGTTTTAAGCCAGCTTTTTCACTCTCATCAGGAAGCTCTTTAGTTCCTCTTCACTTTCTGCCATTAGAATGGTATTAACATACCTAGCTATTAATAATCCTACCTGTTACAGGTTGAATTGTTTCCTCAAAAAGATACATTGAAATCCCAATACCTGGTTCTTGTGAATATGGCTTTAATTGGAAATAGTGTCTGTAGATGAAATCAAGTTAAGATGAGGTTATTAGAGTAGGCTCTGATTCAGTATGACTGGCACCCTTGAGAGCAGATAGACTGACACAGGGCGTTTAGCCACGTGAAGATGGAGGCAGAGGTGGGAGTTATGCTGCTACAAGTAGAGGATTGACTGGGGCTCCCAGAAGCCGCAAAAGCAAGGAAGGTTACTTCCTTTGAGGTTTTGGGGAGCATGACCTTGTCAGAACCTTGATTTCAGACTTACAGCCTCTAGGATTATGAGAAAATAGATTTGTTTTCCTTTAAGCCACCCAGTTTGTGGTATTTTGTTAGCAGCAGACCTCAGACACTGATATAACATCCATTGTGCTTACTATCTTTAGAAGTGACCTGAAAGACAACCCAGTGAGGTTTCTCGTTGTTGTAGTTTAGGCAGCTAAGTCGTGTCTGACTCTCTTGTGATCCCGTGGACTGTAGCCCGCCAGGCTCTTCTGTCCATGGGATTTCCCAGGCAAAAATACTGGAGTGGGTTGCCTTTTCCTTCTCCAGGGGATCTTCCTGACCCAGGGGTTGAACCCACATCTCCTGTGTCTCCTGCATTGATAGGCGGGATTCTTCACTGCTGAGCCACCAGGGATGCCCAGTGAAGTAAACAGATGACATAAAACTTTTCTAATTGTGAAGATGAAAAGAAATGGGTACAGATGATCACAGGAGAAATAACTGAATTAGCTTTTTTTCTGTGCTAGACCAAGAGGCAAGAAATCTAGCTTCTCTAGAGTTTATATTCCTTGACTGTGAACATTAATTTTGATTTATTTTATCTCCAAGATTGTTTTAAGATTTAAAGTTTTATGATTTTATGAGCCTGTGAATTTATATGCCAAGCATCTTGTAAATGCTCAGTGAATATTGAAACAATAAATAAAACCTACAGGAAATAAAGAAAGGTAGGAAAATACAAGTAAATCTTTGTAGGTGTAAAACTACAAATTATATTTTTAAAATGGTCTAGGGAAAAGGTGAGGCAAAGGAAAGAAAATTGAGAATCAAAATTCATTGTTTCTTGTGTCAGCATATAGCAAAAAGAAAATTAATAAATTGCTAATACACCCTTTAAGGCTCTGTTTTGGCAACAGAATACTTTCAGTGAGCTGGAGCACAGATTTAATCTGAGAAGCGTAGTATAAGTTAATTATATAGATTTTTGGAGTAGAGTTGCTTGGACTTGAATTCTGAGTTAACCGAATATTGGCTGTATCACTTACGGCAAGTTAGTTAACCTTTCTGTGCCTCAGTTTCCTCTTCTATAACCTAAGGTTTGTGATAGAACCTGTCTCATAATGTTATCATGGAGTATTAAGTGAGATTTCCATTCAGATCATTCTCTCAGTCGTGTCCAACTCTTTGCGACCCCATGAACCACAGCAGGCCAGGCCTCCCGGTCCATCATCAACTCCCAGAATTCACCCAAACCCACGTCCATCGAGTTGGTGATGCCATCCAACCATCTCATCTTCTGTCATCCCCTTCTCCTCCTGCCCCCAATCCCTCCCAGTATCAGGGTCTTTTCCAATGAGTCAACTCTTCACATCAGGTGGCCAAAGTATTAGAGTTTCAGTGTGGGCATCAGTCCTTCCAATGACCACCCAGGACTGATCTCCTTTAGGATGGACTGATTGGATCTCCTTGCATCCAAGGGACTCTCAAGAGTCTTCTGCAACACCACAGTTCACAGGCATTAATTCTTTGGTGCTCAGCTTTCTTTATAGTCTAACTCTCACATCCTTCCATACATGACTGCTGGAAAAACCATAGCCTTGACTAGATGGGCCTTTGTTGGCAAAGCAATGTGTCTGGTTTTTAATATGCTTTCTAGGTTGGTCATAGCTTTTCTTCCAAGGAGTAAGCGTCTTTTAATTTCATGGCTGCAATCACCATCTGCAGTGATTTTGGAGCCCAAGAAAATAAATTTGGTCACTGTTTCCACTGTTTCCCATCTATTTTCCATGAAGTGATGGGACTGGATGCCATGATCTTAGTTTTTTGAATATTGAGTTTTAAGCCAGCTTTTTCATTCTTCCTGATTCACTTTCATCAAGAGGCTCTCCAGTTCCTCCTTGCTTTCTGCCGTAAGGGTGGTGTCATCTGTGTATCTGAGGTTATTAATATTTCTCCTGGCAATCTTGATTCCAGCTTGTGCTGAGATAATCTACCTGGAATGTTTTAAAGAAGGTCTGGCTCATAAAAGACTCCCCATCCTATGTTGTCTATTATTACTATTCATTAATTGTAACATGTTAAGTTATTCTCAAAATATAAAATGAGGCTTTTCCCTAATGCACATGATAAAAATGAATGATTGTTGTAACAGCAGAATCAAAATGTGTATGTGTTTAGACTAGAGAAATAGATGAAATTATACAGGAGATACCTCTTTTTTTTTTTTTTTAAGTGCATGGAATTGAAAAAGGAAGCAAAGGATTTAAAGAAAGAGACTTTATGTCAGAATTGTGAGCTAGGAAAGTTTTATTGAATAAGACTTTTGTATAATTAGTTTCTCTTGCCTTTTCCCTGTTTTTTCTTATTTGTTAAAAAAAAAAAAGTTTCTTGAACCTTGGCCCGTTTTAAAGAATGTTCTGCACAGAATCTGAATATGGTATCTGGCACCTAGCAGAAGCACAGTGCCTTCTTCTAAAGAAGTGAGTGAATAGAACAAGGGTTTGTGTAGCAGTGAACAAATCAGTATAAAACAGAGTAACAAAATAGGAGCCTTATTTTCAAGTTAAACATTTGTGGTGGTAAGTATCCTGAGCATGGTAGTGCTTCTCCAGCCCTTTCACCTCATTGTACATTGTTAAGCTCAACACATTTCTGTACAGATATCTTTAGTTTTTTTTTAGACCTTAAAGATGATTTTAGTGTATAATTTAGATTCTTTCTCTTTGAATGAGATGAATTATAAAGCACTGGAGAATTATCCCTTCTTGAAATCAATTAAAATATACTGGGTTGAGAAAGACTTTTTAAGAAGGCTTTTTGCAAGATTTTTGTTTCAAGAAGTGCTTGAAAGTTTGGTCTGTTCTCGAAGATCTCAAGATCCAAGTTTCTAAAGCAGATGACTTCTACCGGTTGTATAGAGAGGAGACAGGCATTTTCGTTGTAAAAGGTCAGTTGCAGCGTGGGTTTGTTTCTGAAACAGTGGGTCTTCACAGTCTGTGGCCGAGTCCACCCGTTCCCTTCGTGGCGTGTGTGAGTCCGTGTCCTCCGGGAGCTGAGTGTCAGGCTTCCGTGCCAACAGGGGGAGACAGTGCCCAGCGGCAGAGCCCGAGTTCCCGGCCCGGCTGCCGGCTGCGGGGAGGCCGAGAGAAGCTGCGTCCCGCGGGCCCTCGGCGGGCGCCCGCCATGGAGAGGAGCCGTCGGGGCTCGCAGGGGGAGGGCGCGCCGGAGGCTGCCTGTGACCCGCAGCCCTGTGACGGGCCCGGGGACGGCTCCGAGGCCTCCTGCGCGTCCACCTCGGAGGTCAGGCGGGAGCAGGTGAGGCGGCCCGGGGCGTGCGCCCCGCCGCGGGGGCGCGGAGGGAGGGGCAGGCGGCCTGGGAGCGCGGGCCAGGCTGCCGCGTGCGCTGGGCGTCCGGCGGCTCCTCTCAGAGCTGAGGGCGGCGTGCGCTCTGCGCTCCCGCGGCCTGGGGAGGAGGGCCGCCCGCCGCCGTCTGGGGAGAGTAACGCGGCGGGCAGAGGCGGGCGGGAGGGAGAGGGCCGCCCGCAGCCGTCTGGGGAGAGTAACGCGGCGGGCAGAGGCGGGCGGGA